>NW_012267384.1:0-187500 GCF_000151885.1 Dipodomys ordii | reverse complement strand
GGAAAAAAATTAATTGTATTTATGTGTAGTGCCATGCAGGAAAGATGCAAGCACTGTTCAGAACATCTAACAGGAAGAACAAATCTAATCCTAAATTCCATGGAGAAAATGAAGTATCAGCTGACACCTGCAGGACAGATGGAATTTAGCCAGACAAAATTGGGAATGGAAAACCATCTTGCTCTCCCCCACTTATTAATAATGGAAGCAATGAGGGAAGAAAGGGACATGTGATCTCTATGTCATATTGTTGTAAGGTCAATCATCCCAGAAGCCACATTTTAAAATATAGAATATTGGAGTCTTGATTATACAGTTAACAAGCTACAAGCTGCCCGTTGTTACAAAGGCCTACAGCATGCAAATACACATAACACAGTTAGGAAATATGCTAAAGAGGAAAGAAATAACAAAAACAATACCAACAAGCCAACTTGGCTTCAATGGAGCACTGAATTGGGATGTCATGATAACCAGAGACGAGCCAGGAGACAGGACATGATCACGGAGACACACGTGGCATGGCGTAATAGCTACTAGGCTGGTCCTGACCTAAAGAGGTTGAATCTGTCAGTCCTCAGGAAATTCCCAGTCCCAGGCACTGAACTGACAGATTTGAAAACCTATGAGCAAGTGTCTGCCCCTGCCTCTAGGGATCCAGGCATGCCCATTACCTGGGAGGCAGGGGATGGGCAAGGGGTATTCTTCCCCCAGCATGAAGACAAGATGCCAGACCCTACAATCCACCATGTGGCCAATATGGCGCCAGCAAGACCTGACCTCCTTACCTCAATATCCATTGTGTTACGTATATATGCAGAGGAATAAAGGAGCTGCTATCTACAAAGATGCGTCCATGTAATTTATCCTAGCCTGCCTTCCACCCCTTAAATTAGCTCATGACCCCTCCATTGTTGATGTTGAGTCACACTATTCAACTCCTCAATTTCTACGTATTTTCCATCTGGGTACCTAGTAAGCAGATCTCTGTACAAATGATTGGTTGGATTAAAGTTACCAAAATTACATATTAATAGATTATACTATACCTTAGAGTATCTACACATAGCATCTATGCATTTCATAACATGTTTGAGTAATCATGGAACTGTAGAAGTAAGATGTGTGCATTTATGTATTTTCATAGCAAGTCATAGTTTGGGGCCTGGATTAGATACACCACAGTGGTGTTCAAACTTAAAGATTCTGTTGTCTACATTTTCGTTGTTACTGAATACCTCCCAGAACAACGTAGAAAATCTTTGCATGTAGCTCTTGGTGCCGTCATCCAGCAGGGCAGTCCTCACTTCAGCAGGATCATTTGCTCACGCATTAGCAATTCCTCGGTGCTTATGGAAAGATGTGGACACATCCAGCCTTATTTATATAGTACCAATGTCAACAATACATTCCTGATACGATTTAACAGCAGATCTTGCAGTAGTACTTGCTATGTATATAATATTTCATTAATACATGTAATCAAAATTAAAGAGAAAACACTACCACTGAAATATGACCCTATAGCTCTTTGGACCATAGTGAGAATAGTCAATTGACCATTTCTGGTTTGTACTGGGTTAGTGAAAGCAGTACTTAAATCTCTCTAAGTAACAGGATTAAATATGTGCGTGCAAGCTGCTCTCTTGATTTTAGACAGTAGTAAGACTCATACAGGAATGACTAAAGCCCTGTGCCTGTAGGTGGCCAGTGGCACACTTTCTCTCCCTCCCTTCCTCTGTCTGTCTGTCTATATACACACATATATGCACACATACATGCATGCACAAATACATATGCATGTGTGTTCATATGCGTTTGCACGTGCACATGTGTATATTTAGATATGTGTAAATATGCATATATGTATGCATACATATACACTTATGCCATTTACTGTCTCTTACGTCTGTAGTGCTTTAAAATATTTTCCTTAGAAATATTTAATATTAACCTCTCGAAAGGAAGGCCTCATGGAAATGTAATATTAAATGAATAAAAATCATCTCTGAAGACCCATTCAGGTTTAAATGATAGATTGTGATAATATGTGAATGCACACAAACACACACACACACACACACACACACACACCCTCCTACAGGTGCTCTCATAGTTGTGTTCTGATAGCAGCAAGGAGATAGTGCTATCCCAGAAGTATCATCTTTACTACTTTGAAAAAAGTGCTAGAGACCCAAATGATGTAAGAGTATATTATTTTCTCATAGAAGCAACGTCTTTATCCCTATGCCCAATGTGTAATATAAATAGCCACACACAAACTTGCTTAATGAACTAGATAGGCCAAGCACCTGCAGAGCATAAATCCGCCTGAAGTGCATCAAACGGAAGGGCATGGCAAGGAAATCCATGCATTCATTCAGCTTATTGCCTCTTCTTCCTACATTATATTTTTCTGGCAAAATGGAAAGAGACCTATATAGGAGGATGGTAAAAATAAAACAGCCTTCTCTGATGATATTTCTAACCAGCATCTTAGAAGTGTATTGGATCACATGATCACTCTTTCTTACATATATTTGCTGGCTTGGGTCTCTTGCTGCACTTTCCCTATAAGAAATAAAAGCCACCAGGATGTAGTTTGTGGGTCATTCTGTTGCTTTTAGAATTGAGCAGGTCTTCTTTTCTGGACTATCATCTCATTAGTACCAATTGTTTCACCTCAAACCAATTTAATTTTAAATGCATGAAACAACTCCTATTTACACTGAGAAACTTACACCCTCTGGCTTAGCACCACTGTCCCAGTTCACAATGCCAAGGATATAGCAGTGGCAGCTTCAGTGGCAGCCAGACTCAGACACAGTTGGAAAGTCACCTTCCCTACCACTGTGCAGCTTGCATGCTCTAATATGTACTCAATTTCAGCTCCTTCCTTCCTTTCTGCCTGCCTTCCTTCCTTCCTTCCTTCCTGCCTGCCTTCCTGCCTTCCTTCTCCCTCCCTCTTTCCCTCCTTCTCTCCTTCCCTCCCTCCCTCCTTCCTTCCTTCTTTTGTTTTCATTCTATATATGCTTAGATAAACATGCATATTCACTCAAAGGGCAATGCCACTGTAGACAACTCCTCAAACATAATTTCCCAGTGTCATAACAAAGATGGATTCATTAATTTATAGTCACTGAATACCTTTCCTTGCTAGTAATCTATTTAACCTCCCCTGCCAACTTTCTTCCTCTTTTACCCTTCTCAGTTTGACTTTGTCCCTGGTTAAAAAAAAATAGAACCCAGGACTCAGAAGGGTAAAGAAAGAACAATCAACCAGTAGTACCCTGTTGTCAATTTACTGGTCTAAATTTATCTGAGGACTGTCTGCCAACTGGAAACTGAGCTGGCATTAAGGTATGGTCAGCTTTGTGTTATGTCATTGTGTAGTTCCAAATTGCCAGTAACAGCTTGCCAGTCCATTGAAGACTTAACTTTCAAGACAAATCCCTCCATCCAGGGGCAAGTCTATACTATGTCTCAATTTGTGTCACTTTTTGAAAAGAACTTTTCCCGTACTATTTTTCTTTTTAATATTTTAGAACTGTTTTTCATTCATTGTATAATATCAACTTCCTAGAAAGGAAGTCCTTAAAGCTAAACGAAAAATGTGAATAAAAGTCATATTTGAAGCTGGGAACTGGTGGCCTAGACCTGTAATACTAGCTACTAAGGAGGCTGAGGTCTGAGGATCACAGTTCAAAGCCAGCCTAGGCAGAAAAGACCATAAGTTCCTATCTCCAATTAACCAGCAAAATATTAGAAGTAAGGGTTGACTCAAGTGGTAAGTGATAGAGCACCAGCATTAGGCTCTGAGTGGAATTTGGTCTCAGATCTCAATACCAGCATGAGCGGGAGTGTGTGTGTGTGTGTGTGTGTGTGTGTGTGTGTGTGTGTGTGTGTGTGAAAGTCCAATTGATAGGATGCCAAGTAAGTATAAATTATATATTTTGTACATGCTAATGCAGAGTTATAGTTTGGCTTGTAGCAATAGCACCAAGTGTTTCTATCCTTTAGGTTGGCCCAGTTGAGCACATCATGGAACTCATGTGGATGCAGGCTCAAAGGGAAGTAGAAGTGAATCCTACAGGCTAACCTTTTGTGGACAGAAAGGCATTTAGCTGCTTTCTTCCTACTGGCTGTATAACCAAACCACTGTACTTAGCTTCAGAACCCACTGCTAGCTGTGAAGCCCTCCAAATTTCA
The DNA here is from genome assembly GCF_000151885.1 of Dipodomys ordii. Classification (NCBI taxonomy): domain Eukaryota; kingdom Metazoa; phylum Chordata; class Mammalia; order Rodentia; family Heteromyidae; genus Dipodomys; species Dipodomys ordii. Next base: position 183,291 of record NW_012267384.1, on the reverse strand, counting down.
ATTCTTTTTACCTCTTCTCTAAATTTCCCCTCATCAACACTGCTTTTTATGGTAGAAATCTGGGTTAGCTCAGTGCCAGCCCCAGATTCCTACTGAACTTCCTGTTCATGTGAGTAACCTTGCTTTGCAGTTTCTCTCTATGGAGAAACTCATGTTACTCCCAATAAGCTAAGATTGGAGATGGAGAGAAGTACCTTATAAATTTGAGGCTATTCTACCCCATATGATCATTCTTTAGTTTTCATTTCCCCAAAAGAACATGCAGCCTGTGGGTTATATATCCACTTAATTGGCAACCCTATTGGGCATGCAACCTCTATGTTGCATGTCTGTAGAGAACACCCCAAAACGCTGCGATCTCTCTCCATGCACACCCTGTTCTAGATGCAGTGGGATGTTAACACCTGTGCAAACCAATCTTATGTACTTTCAATCACCCATGTTTGAGCTTGGTTAACCAAAACATGGCACTTAGAGTCCTGGCTCGATGCTCTCACCTCAAAAGATAGTTTCACCCTGCCAGGCAACAGAACTAGCTTAAGAGAAGATAACATTGAAAAACCAGTGCAGTTATGCCCTAGAGGGTTGAACAGGGCTAAAAACCATTCATAATCTGATTTACCATGTCTGGGAGGCCACTGGCATGATGTCACAGCAAATGTATAAAAGATGCCATTTCTAGTCTCAGATAACAATATGATATTTGTGTCATATTATCTTGGCCAAAGGATTCTTTTCTCTACCCCAATTGTAAGTGTGCTATTGTATTAGACACATACTTTAAAGCCTTTTTTAGTTCCTATATAAGGAAAGCTTCATGAGGTAGAAGAACTTAGCTGAATTTTGGTAACTACATTGTAAGTGATCAAAAGAGAAATATTGATGTCAGTATTACGAGGTGAGCAGTAAAAGTAAGGGGCAGAAGTGGGTAGGATAGGAAAACCTGTGGAACACATTAAGTCAGAAGTACCTAAGAGTTCAATGTAGATAATGACAAATAGTAATAGGAACTGTAACATTAGGGTTGGAATGATTGCAAAGAAAGAAAGCAAATGTGAGGAGCTTGGGATCGGTCATGTAGAGGGAAGGAAGAACCAGAAGTTTTTGAATAATATATTTTTTGACCAAGAGCAAATGAACCAAGGAATGATTCAGATGTTAACAGGAGAAAAAAATACCCTGGAATTGTCGTTTTAAAATGCCAGGTGCAAATTCCTTGGCATCCTGCAGGCTAGCCTGATTCATCTGTAAACATGCCTAGTTATATATTGCTTAAGTGGGCCACTGATTCTGCATTTCACAAGCTGGATGCAGAACTTATATTTCACTTTCAAACTGACAGGAAAGTGTCCACCATTGTAACAGCAGCAACTTTTTTGAAGAGAACAGAGAGGTTGCTGGTGGGTGAGGAACTCACTATATTCACCCAAGTAGAAACTGTCAGAATTTATGACTGTACAGACAGAGAGAACATGAGCCATGTTTAGGGGTAGTGAGACAGGGAACACACACCTCCTGAAGAGTGTATTCTAGATGTAAATCAAATCTTTGCCCTTTGCAGCTAGAGATATCCCCCATCTGTTTTACACACACATACACACACGCGCGCGCGCGCACACACACTCCCACGCACAGCTCACACAAAGAAAACCTCAAAGAAACTTATGAAAATAATTAAGCATGATAATTCTGGATTATCCTTAATTAGAAGAAGGCTCTGGTGAGCTCTGAGCTTTGGAGGGTCATCAGACATTTGTTGCAAGTGATCTGTCACTGTTTCCCAGGCACATTATTCATCACTCTACCTCTGATCTTCCCCTCCTCTGAGCTCAGCCCTCTACAAGGTCCCCCACACTGAGGCTGTAGAATGAAAGAAATCCCCTCACTCCTCTCCTGCTCCTAGTAGATGACATGGCCCTTCCAGCGGGGGGGGGGGGGTAAGAAGAATAGAATCTTTTTCTCCCTCTTCTTCATGCTGTACTGGCTCTTTCATGCCAGGCTCCTATTCTTATGCTGATCCTTCGCAATGAACTTCAGCAGGACTCAGGACTTTGCAGTTACAGGAACAGCACCTAGGATTAAAAAAAAAAAAACAACAGGCTTTAAGTAGTTTCTGTGCCCATTTTTGGCCCAAGGATGCCAGCAGAATAAGAAGAAAGTGATGGCAGCTAGAGAGACTGAAAATAGGAAAAGGCCAAATTTACACAGATAGAGGAAAGCAACCAGGTAAAACCTGTGGTTGTCCCCTCTTCTTTGAACACTGATGGGTCCCCACCATCTCTTTGCCTCCCTGATTTCACATACAGGCCTGAGCAGAACCCAACAGACCTTTACAATTCACTCCGTGCTTCATTTTTTTCTCCTCTTAGCACTAATTCAGCCCCAATTCGATACCACCATCCTCTCATCCCTTCCAGCACTACATTTGCCCCCTGGAAGGGAGCTTGTGGCATTGCTGCTTTGAGTCCATTAGTTGACCACATGTCCACTTCTTAGAGCACAGAGATCTGTCTTGTCTATCCTACCCCACCACTTATAGGCAGGTGCCATCCATATACTAGGTGGAGAAGTAGTCATCCCTGTATTCAAAGTTAAACCACTCCTTTCTTCCCCAGTGCAGTTTCCTAAATTGTTAAGTCTTCTATTAAAGATGACCCTGAAGACTCTCTTCTTAGCTTAGGGAAATTGAAATGTATCTTTAGTAAGCCTGATCTCAAGCAATATAACAGAGTTGGAGCACAAATTTAGCCAAGAAACAAACATGACCTCTGAAGTTAACTGGGGTTATTACTTATTAAATAGTTAAAGTTAGGAGGCTTTTGCCTTGGGTCCTACCTGTGCTACTTCATTTGTTCAGAGAGAATTAATAATATCTTCTTCTTGTAAAGTCATCAGGATGAGATAATGGATAGAAAAGTAACTCCAATAGGTAGAAAGCCTCAATCGAGGATGCTTTGGTCTATATCCTTTCCTTTTAATCCTGGCTTAAACTTCTTCTCTTTGTGGCTTAATTGTTCCTTTCCCTATGTTTTGAAGTAAAACACTAATTAAGTAGCACCCAGTGGTTCAGTTAGCAACATGAATAACATGTCATTTTAGAATTGAACAGTGATAAGCTTTATCATGACTGCCGGCTCCACAGGTTGTCAGCTAGAAGGTTCTGCCATCCAGCCCAGTGTATTTGCTTCCCTTTGAAGGGGTTCCTAATCATCCACTCAAAATTTTAGACCAATAGAGTTCAAAATCCAAAGCCAAGCTTTGGAGTCACTGATGTTACTTTTATTTGTGTTGAACTGTTGGGGAAATTTACTGAATACCTATCAAAATAAATATTAAAAATACCAGTAGATATAGTCACTTACTTGGCGTGCTTGTCTGTGTTTTCATGAGACAGATGATTCTGGTACTCTTGTGACCTCTCTTTGAAGATATTTACCATCCTGAGCTGCTGGTGCATTCCCTGCCGTAACCCGAGGACACAGCACCTTTGTACCTCTGAAACTCGCCTTTCCATCTGATTCCTGCCAGTCTTTTCTCACTAATTTTATGATTATAATGAGGTAGTGGTGCACTAGTTAGCACAGATGACCTTCTAATTGAAAGACTGTAAATTCAATCTCCATCGCTGGGTACTGACAGGAATTTAAATAAATATAGCTCCTGAAACCCTGTGATGGGCTGGCCTGGTGACCAGAGGCTAGCAGAATCCAAGTCATAAGTCACAGGGGACTGCTGGCAACTTCTGGTGTTAACTACAGGAGTCATTAGAAGCCAGTAAGGGGAGACACTGTTCCTGTTCCCTGGCTTTGATTCAAGCCAGGCCAGGTTTTTTAAGTCATGTTACCTAAAACTGACTTCCTCTGAACACCAGAGGAAGTTCCATTCTCAAACTGGACTTAAACAGACCAGCAAAGCCTTATCTACCATGCTATCTTTTATCCATTTATAGACTTGGATGCTGTGGGCTGCCAAGAGTTGTGTGGACAGTATGCCCTCTCCTGTTATATTCACCCCCATTTTTCACCCCGATGACCTTGGACAGTAATCCAATTCAGGTTTTCAGAATGAACTGCCCTGAGGACCAAGATGGGTGTGGAAAGTTGTTTAATGGTCAGTTCCAACAAGGAATCCATGGGCCTGTAATACTGACAACATCTGTCCCAAATAATTGAGTACCTGCCCCTGATATAGGTTTGACCTTCCATTTTGCCTTTAGTACCATTACTCGTTTATATAGCTCAGATTGTGAGGTGCCTGGAATCTCTTCCAGAAACAACCTGCATAAATTTTGTGAGTAACTAAGCAGCTATTAACATAGGCTCCTCGAAGCCAGGCGTTGGTGGCACATGCCTGTAATCCTAGATACTCAGGAGGCTGATCTGAGGATCAAAGTTCAAACAAGCCTGGCTATAAAAGTCCACAAGACTCTTATCTCCAGTTAACCACCAAAAAGCCAGAAGTGAAGCTACTGCTCAAGTGGTAGAGCACTAGCCTTGAGCACAAAAGCCCAGGGACAGCACCCTGGCAAACAGGGTAAAAAAAAAAGCTCTGGACCTTGGCAATAGCTACCTAAAAATGGCCCCATAATATGGACCCAACCTTAAAGCTGTTTATTGGGTTGTCAGCAGTGTGCATCTCTATTCTGAATCTCTCACAGAGACACAATGGAAATTTCCCATTGCCTTTAAAGTTTTGCATTCTGTATATTTGCTTGTTAGACAAATAGAGCAAGCTTTGCCGACTTCATTTTCATTCTCAGCAGCATGTTTTTATCATAAGGCAGATAGTCATTAATTTACAGAATCAACGCTGGGAACAGCTTTTGTGATCTCATATTAAATTTTCCCCTGAATCCGCCCCTTGGCAAAAATTACTCACATCGTTAAAAAATATTTAATTAGGCTGTAGTTTATACCCAGCTCGCTGGGGAAATGTTGGAATTAATATGATTTGCATGAATTCTGTTTCTCTTTTTCTGTCAGAGAATTAGTTTTGAATTCAGTTCAGAGGGTCGTTGACACTGCCAAGGACTCCAGATCGTGAAGGTCAACCAGGTAGCAAATACTTCCCCTGGGCAGGTTTCCTGAAAAGACAGCTCAAAATTGCTTTTAATTATGGGTTACCTGAAAGGCCACTTGCTGTTTTTATTTTGCCACTGGTGCCTGAAATCCTGCATGAGTGGAAGTTTTAAGTAAACCACTTTATACTCAACAAAAACAGGCCAGTATAGAAAAAGGTCTTGCCTTGGTTATGTGATCTTAGATGATTCCCTTAGTAGCTCATTCACTTCTGTTGGTTGATAACAGAAAAAAGTAATCTCCACCTCGAACCAGAATACTAGACGAAGAAACTCAGCAGTGAGTAACTTTTCTACATAGCCATGCATCTGCTTGCTTAATAATCTCTCACAAGGTAAGACATAATGTTTAGTTATGGGTATCTTTGTTTATTCTTCCATGAGTTAGGGAAAGGAAAAACTACCTGAGGGAATTCACCATACTATGTCATTTTCTTTTCAAAAGAAAATTTAATAGAATATTTAATTAATAATCTAATCAATTAATCTCAGTAACATAAGTGTTGAAATCTAATTCTTTGTCACAGCTATATCAATAAAAGAAGGGAAATGGCTGCCTACTTATCAAGATAAAAGGAAACTCTTACAGACACAAAGTAAAATTGAAATTGTATTAATTCTGCTACAGTAGAACCTGTTTGTTGGTGGTAAAAAAGTCTTTGCATTTTAGACAAATTTTAATTCACCCATGAGGACTACCAGGTACACTGTTGATGCCGTAACCTTTACTAATCATGTTCAAGTTTCTTTAAAAATTATTCTTTCCATGCCAGGCATTGGTAGCTCATGATTATAATCTTAGCGTCTCAGGAGGCTGAGATCTGAGGATTGTGGTTCAGAGCGAGCCTCAAAAGCCTATAAGATTATCTTCAATTAATCAGCAAAAAAGCCAGAAGTGGATCTGTAGCTCAAGTTGCAGAGTACCACCCTTAGTGAAAAAGTTAAAAGACTTTGCCCAGGCCCTGAGTTCAAACCCCAGTACACACACACACACACACACACACACACACACACACACACACACACACACACACACACACCTTGTTTTCAAATAAGCCTTCTTACAAGGTCTAAGTAAAGACATTCCATATCATAAATGGCATTTTAAACTCATGAGATATTACCTGTCTGTCTTTATTGTTGAGTGTTATTTTAGGTTCAAATATTTAATCCCTCTGCCTTCAAAGTGTGTTCAGGCCACACCAGGCTGTGGACTAGCCAACTATTGATGAATAAATATTAGTGTCCCAAGCAATTATATGAAGGTTCTTTCAGCACTGGAAAGATGAGAGTCAGTCTGACCTCTCACTTCAAAACCTGGGAAGTCTTGTGACTCTGGAGAAATGGATACCATGTGTACAATTGTAATGGCTTTATTTGATAACAATACTAATGAAGATGGCCACATGTTCCAGATTATTCCACAGTGTGTTCCAAAGTAGAAGAAATTTAAATAAGAGAAATATAACTGTCTGTGCACATATGTTTTGCTGGACACATATTTTGTAGGCCATTTACCATGTGATCTCACTAACCTCAAATCCCTGTAGAGGGGAGATAATTGTCTCCCCATTGCACTAATGAGAAAGATGAAAGTTCAAAGGCAGGTTAATTCATCCTCTTCCTTTCTACATGAACTTCCTTTTAGAAGAAATAAATAATTCCCACACTGTCACAAGAATGTAGGGGTAGTCTCAATACTGAATACCTTAGTTTCCCAGCTATCTGCACGAATCTTTCTGCTTACCTCAGGTTTCTAGCTCAATTTTCTCAACCATCAGGCTAAAAATGAATTTATTCAGTTAAAAAAAAGCACAGCTCATTTTCCTATGCTCATATTAGTTCATTTTGATTTCTTTAAGTCAACCTAATGAGGTTGCTTACACCTATAATCCTAGCTACTCAGGTGGATGAGATCTAAAGAATCACCAAAGCAATCCCAAGCAGAAAAGTCCTTGAGTCTCCATCTCCAAAAAGCCTGGCTGGGGGTATGGTTCAAGTAGTAGAGAGCTAGCTGAACCAGCTAATACAAGTTAGCCAGAGGTGCTGAATTCAAACTGCATTTGCTCCCGCACAGACATACACACAAACTAAGTTACCTCACTCTGCTGCTTTCCCCAGATAAATCCCAGTGTGCATCTGGCTTAATGAAATCTTTTACACAATGTATACCCAGCCAAATGGTAGAAGGAATTTCATATAAACACTTCAGAGCACATTTCCAATATTCTTGTTTGAATATATGAAAAGTAAAACAGATTATGAAAAGAACGAATGGGTGAGAGCAGAGCAGTCTATCACTGGAAATTTCACCAAAGCCAGCAGGATGAAGGATATTACCTCATCCTCCTGAAGGGAACGGATGGCTCAGAAACTGGACACTTTCCTGTGTAGCTTGTTGCTTTGTTGTTTGCTTTTTGCCTTTTCCTTGAAAGCCTTGTTTGAAGAGCACAAGCTGCAGAACTCACCCATTAACTCTGCATGACTTTCTGAGATGGCAAATCTCAGTATTTCACGCAGATATCCAGAGAATTAGGGAAGCCAGGTGGTTTATGTCCTGTTTTCTACTTGAAAGAAGACATACATACTTCATTTTCTTTTCTTTCATTATCGGCCCTGTTCTGAGGCTACCAGTTTGTCACTTGGTGGCTTCTCCCAGTGGTATTCCCCAGTGGTGTGCCTTTCTTGTCTGTAGTCATACCATTGTGTCACTGAAGTGAAAGATCAATTTAGTATCGTATCCCATTGTTTGATGAAACTTTTTGCAAATAGACATAATGAAGAGGGTTGTGACTGAGATACACTGGAAAATACAAGACTCAAAGTTTAGGAGCATTTCTAAATAATTGACAAAATTAAGATTGTGTTTGTGTTAGCCTGTAATACTAGCCACTCAGGAGGCTGAGATCTGAGGATCTGGGTTTGAAGTTAGCTGAGATATAAAAGTAGATCAAACATCAACTCCAATTACCCAGAAATAAAAGCTGGGCTGAGGGCATGGCTGAAGTGGTAGAGTGCCAGATGTGCAAACAAATCCAAGTAAGCTCAGTTTAAACTCTGTGTTTAAACTCAGTTTAAACACAAAAAAAAATGAAGGAAAGAAAGGTAAAGGGGAAAGGGAAAAGAAGGGGAAGATGAAAGGGGAGGAGGAGGGAAAGGGAGAGGGGAAGGAGAAGGAGAAGCAGAAGGGGAAAGGGAAGGGAAGGAAAGGGAAGGGAAGGGAAGGGAAGGAAAGGGAAGGGAAGGGAAGGAAATGGAAGGAAAGGAAAGGAAAGGAAAGGAAAGGAAAGGAAAGGAAAGGAAAAAGACTTGGCTGTCTTGTGCTGTGTATTTCCCTTACCCATTCTGATTTGGGCAATGACTAATAATTGTGTTATGATTGCCATTTAGGAATAACCTACCATATATTAATGACGTTACTCATCCCTACTAATTCCCTCAACAACCAGAGTAAAGTATAAATTCCTTAATGTACAGGTGTGAAAATGGAGACATACAAAGGTTAAATGACCTTTTCAAGGTTGCACAGATATTGGCAGAGCTGGGTTAATAACCTTGTCCTTTTCAGTTCAAAAACCCAAGTGCAGCTCTGTCTCCAGTCAAAACAGGGTCTCAAATCAAGAAAATCAGTACAATATGAGGAAGACTGACTTTTAAAGTTCAAACTGTGTATATTTACATTCATCCTGAACAGATTACTTTGGTCAATCTAATTAGCATATCCATCTCTTCAAAGTTTGTGTGTGCATGTCCAAATAACACTTAACATCTATGTTTTAAAACAAATTGCAGATTTGCAATATAACATTATTAACTACAGTCTTCATGCTTCACATTTGACTTCTAGAAGGTATTCATTCTACTGAACTCAAACCTTCTATACCATGCCAAAAAGTTTCTCATTTTCCCTACTCTTATTCAAAAGAATTTTCATCAGTATCTCCGGCTAAATCTTGGCACTCCAGCATTATTCATAACAGTTAAGGTATTTGTCAATAGATGAAAGGATAAACAACTGTAAAGTGAATGGAATATTTTTTAGCCCTAAAAAAGGAGATCTTGCCACTTAAAACCATTTGGATGGCCCTGGGAGATATTATGCTAAATTAAATAAACCAGACTCAGAAAGCAAACTATTGAATAGTATAAAAATTTTGCATTCATAGAAACAGCTTTCTCATCTTAGCTGGGCAACCAGGGCCACTGTGAGATAGTGGCAGACTCCCTAAAATCTGGACTACTTATTCATCCTGAACCAATTACCTCAATCTAATTAGCATGTCTATCTCTTTACAGTTTGTATATACACATCCCAATAACACTTTATATCTACATTTAAAAAAAAAAACAAATCACGAACTCTCAATACAGGTCTTCAGTCTGATATGTAATAACAACCCAGACTCCAGGGAGGAGAGTAATGACATACAAGAAAGACTTACTCAAGTCAATAAATACGTATTAAGCACTGTGCTTGATGTCTCAAGAACCCTAAAGATGAACAAGACATCAAAAAGTCTGAATTGTAGAAATAACTTTAACCTAACTGGAGAAAGAGCCAAGTGAGTGAATGTTAAGTTCCTTAACTTTCTAGAACAAACCATGATATTTTTAAGATTGGACAGAGTTAGAGAAAATTCTCCTAAAGCATAAATGAAAGAGAGAAGGGATGGTGAGAGAGTTGAGGGAATAAGAGAAGGGCAGTATGTATTTCTGCACAATACCACTTCCTCAGACCCAGTTTCCTGTATTCCATACAATTCTAGCTACTATTGGCAAGAAAAATCCCCACAGGTGTATTTTTCACATAACGCCATCCAAATGCACAGACATTAATTATACACATTATGTGAAAAAATGATACTGTGTTAGGCTGGCTGTGATGAGATGAGAAGAGATGCATTTCAGACACTGGGTAACTTCCTGTTGCTCATGAGAGGTGCCAACTGCCTGCATGAGGGAGGAGATACGCTGACTTTTTAAGCCAAATATTGCCTGGAAGTCCTGCAAATCTCAGGCTTATTGATTTTCTGGAATGCCAGCCACACTTTTCTCCCTGTCTCAGCCTGCAAAGTCAGCATACCTTGCACATGCTCCTCTACCACCATTTTCTTTAGTTATCTGCTCATTCAGAGAAGATGATGTGTCAAGTGAGGGAATCATGTATATACTTGGTACTCCACCTGGATGTTTATGTACTCATTCTCTCTCATGAGAACCAGGAATTGCCTCTTCCAGGTAGCAAGGTAATAACTGGAGGAACACAAAGATGCACTGACTCATCTACCTTTACTCTAAAGACCAGGAGTGAAGATGGAGATAGAGGATAAGAAAAGCAAGCATTGGCTTTCCAAGGCAATGTTTAAGCCAGTGGCCCAAATTATGTTTTACACTTGCAGTGGTACATTTGCTTAGTCCTTGTATTTATGTCCATATGTTCCTAAAGTTCTACAGTATGTAATGAGTCTAGCCTGTAGTTCTCACACTTCTTTGAATAGAGACATACTGCTCTTTAAACTAGGTGGAATGACCAAAACCAAATAAAATATACCAACATAGAGCTGGTCTAGTAAACCAAATAGAATATACCAACATAGAACTGGTCCAAAATATACCAACATAGAACTGGTCTAGTTGGACAATGATAGAGAAGTGCCTACTGGGTTTACCAGGAGCTCACTAGCATGGAGCCCATCATAGATGTGCTCAAAGAATCTGTGAATTCCTTCAAATTATCTGCAGTGTCAGGAAGAAGTTGCAGTGGGAGCCATACTTCCCATCAGAGACACAAATGATGGCCAATTGTAGATAAATGAGCTACACTCCTGTAGATTTTCTAGATCCATGGATTCATGGATCCAGATCCATAGATCTATAGCAGCTTTCTTTCTTTCCCACATGACCTACATTCCTCCCTTAGTTTACTATAGGTTATTATTATATGACTCCTAGCCAACCCCAAGTCCTGGAAGATCAGAATTAGTTCTGCTAATACAGTGAATGGGTAAACAGAACAGTTAAGTCATCTGGGCCTTCTAGAGTGTTGGAGCAAACCTTTCTGAGTCTGCTCAGTTCCCACAAGATGTTAAACATCAGTTACTTGTATCTCACTCTTACATCTATGTAGAAGACTGGGCATCTTGGATTATAGCAGTAGACAAGTGTGACTTCTGCCCTCAAAGAGCTTACATCCATTAAATAAGCATGCAGTGATATTCACTCATGACTCACTAGATGCTAGATTTGCTTTTGTTTGATACATGTTATGAATTGTCTAATTTATGCTTGACTGCAGTCAGGTAGATACCATTAGAATCATTATAATTGAAAGAAGTAGGTAACTTATCCTTTGGGGGAAATAATGATTTAGATCCCAAGCCATTTGCCTCTAGAGTTGACATTCATAACCAGTATTATCTATTAGGTACATAGCAGAGTGTTAGAAAGCTTATTGGAACACAGCTTGGGTGTCAACAATTAGCCAAACAATTGAACTTTACTATCTCAAATCCCAACCAAACATTTTACTCCAAAAAAAATGACCTCTCCTTGCTGACTATCCTTAAAAGAGGTGCCTTTTGAAATATTTGGCAGAGAAAGGAGAAACCTATCAGTTTCAAATACAGGATATCGTTTCTAAGTGATGCAATTAAAATTAGAACAAGAGACTTCAAAGTAATTATGGACAATCACCCAACAACCATTGCATTGTATGAAGGGCTGGCTATAAAATCAACTAATAAGTTATCAGAAAGGGTACCTTCAACGATCTCTATTTCTCTAAGGAAGCAAAATAATTATGGTATTGGAGTGATGGAAACTTATTAGTGAATTGAAATTGACATTCTATGGGACTGGTTTGTATTTGTGCTTATGTAAAGCGGCTGAGACAATAGACTCAATGCTGAAAAAAATAAAAAAAATGCTCAGAGAGAGAAATGAAAAAGAATCCCCAGACATAAAAGAACTGAGTAGAACTTGCTTAGAAGAAGAACCCTGAGTATTTTGCATGTGGGATAGGAGACCATCTATCCATTCCAGCTCCTACTGGGGCTGCTTTCTCACAGCTCAGAGGAGTGGCAGAAATGGATGAGATTAATATATGCAAATCTGGACAGCGGATAAACTTTCTGGACTCGTTTTTTGAGAGAAAAATGTTAAAGTCAAGTCAGATGCTGGTGGTTCGTACCTGTAATCCTAGCTACTCAAGAGGCTGAGATCTGAGGATATATCTGCAGCTCAAAACCAGCCCAGACAGGAAAGTCCATGAGAATCTTATCTCCAATTAACTAGCAAAAATGCCGGAAGTGGATCTGTGGCTTAAGTGATAAAATGTCAGCTTTCTGTTTAAAAGCTAAGGGATAGCACCCAGATCTGAGTTCAAGCCCCAGTTGCTGGTACAAAACAAGTTAAAGTAAAAAGGGAGAAATACTAATAGACATACTACCATTGTCCATTGCTTCAGTGAAGACAAGCAAGCAAGCTGAGCACACATTCTGTGTTCTCTGATGAAATCCCTGATCCCTGTTAAAGAGGATGGGGATGGGTAGTAGTCAGTCTCTTGCAGCCATGTCTTCCAGCTCCCACTACTCCTTCCCAGTTCATTCATATAATCCAAACAAGAAAACTCTTATCTCACCTTTGGGAGCATCCATATTCACTTCTCTATAGAGAGTGGGGTGCCTCTATGGCTTTAGAAATGCTGCCCACAAAAGAAAAAAAAAGAAAAGAAAAGAAATGCTGCTCATGCACCTCTGATTCGTACTTGTTTTATTTTGTTTTGGGTTTTTGTCTTCCTCTTGCTATGACCAGCATAAACTTTTCCATTTGCAAAAGGGTTTAATCAACAATAAATGTTTTGAATCAGATTTAAATACTTTAAGAGCTCTGTGTTTATGCTGTCCTGCTAGATACATGAGATTTATCTTGCTTCTGAAGGGCAATACAAAGCTGAGATGCTCCAGTGAATCCTAACCAAAGGCAGGTATGTGAATGGCTAATTGTGTATCTTAAAAGATCCTGGGTTCTTTCCCAGAATCCCTCCCACCCTCCCCCTTCTTTTGACACATCAAAACTGAAGAATCATCTGAGGTTATATTATTTGTCTGTGTTTTGGGGACATCACATTTATTTGCTCTTGAAGACAATATAAGCAAGCCCAGATCTTTCAGGAGTCTTTAATTATACATCTAGGAATGCATATGTATTCACGTGTAATACTTGTGTTTTGGCAATGTTTTCCTCACCTTTTTCAGCTGACATGTGTTAAGACTCTTTAAAAGCAAAGAAGAAAATCAAGAGGATAACAGGCAAATGCACAATGAGTTGTTAAATGTGATGGCAAAATAAAAAAAATTAAAAGCTTCAGTCGGTATGATCAGTAAAAAGAAAAAAAAAAGACAGCCAGCAAACTGTCTATCATGTGATGAAATTTGACAGTAGGGATTATGGCTTTGATGGACCAGAACAGCTAATAGAAGAAGCTGACATTTTTGAAACCCTGCTAATTAAGGGTTCCTTCCTTAATATTAAAATAAAGTCTTTGTCTGGGTTTTATGGTTGGAGAATCAGGTGTTTTCATTAATATATGCCAGTCAGTCTTAATAAGCTTGGAGGGCAGAGGAAGTTATTATTGAGTGACCTTCTACAAAATAAGCATGTTGCTAAGGGCTCTAACCCTGGCCCGTTCAGACTGATGAATCTCATTTCCAATGCAAAAGCTTCACAAGAAATCCAAGTAGTCTCTGTGCAATCACAGAAAATAATCCTTGTGTCTCTTGTAATGTCCAGAATTGCCACTTACTATACTACTACTGTACAATGAATATTACAATACATATTATTTTTCTACCACAATTGTCTACATTTCTGAATTGCCCAGAATAGAAAAAAACTTATTGTGAAGACACTTGTATTGAAAAGTCAGCTCATTTTAATACTTCTCAAATAGTCATCTACTCTGTTCATGAATTATAATGCTCAGAATACATCTGACAATACTGCCTTTGAAAAGGAGATATGTCTATATTATTACATATTCATTTTCAAATAGATTTCAAACAGATTTTAAACCATTCATTGAAATTCATTGAAATGATAAATTCACAGTTGGGTTTTGATTGACTCTTAATCCAATTTTACTTTTGATAAGTTTTTCACCCCCTCTCTTCCCACTTATTCCCAATCATTTTCAGTGTATTTTTGATTCTCCTATTGGTTTTTAAGGCAAAACTGGTAGAGTGTGGTAAAACTTGAAAGTTTCACTAGCTTTGTAAAGCTTACTTAAAGAATTGGTAAATCAAAACCTGGCTCATCTCCAATATACTGATGCTTGTCTTAATGGATGAAGAATGCATGTTATCTGACTCTTGATTCACATCCTGGAGCAAAACTTTGAGAGAATCTTCTAGCTACTGAGCCATACCACCATGTCCAGATGGCAAGGAAATAAACAGACTGAAAACATACCAGGGGTTTACTTGAATTGTAGAGCACATATCTTGAGGTTCTGTGTTTTCCCAAGTAAGAGAAAATTACTGAAGTGTTCCTCATCTTGAACTCCTTCTTTCCTCCCTAAAAAGAGAATGGCTCACAGAGTTGTTGTTAAACTCATGGTCAGGTGAAAAGACAAGTCTACAAGAAAGTCTATGGAAGGAAGAAGCTAGATTTAAATTTTCAAAGTGCATCATGGATTTGTGCTCACTTGTGGAGGGAAAACCATCTATCATAGGTTGAGTCCATTCATATATCAAATATGAGAATAAACAGGATGAAAATCTTGGGTCCATAGCTGAAATACATAGGCCAAGAAGTGTGCTTCAATTTGGGGATGATTCTGGTCTCTATTGCAATAAGACTGTTATCTTGGAGGCACAGTCTTGAGAAGAGAAACAAGCAATGGCACTTCCTATAAATGATTACATGGAACTGATCTTTAGTATTTAAGTGCATGAAAAGTTAATGAACACTAGCATAGCTCTGTCTCCTTAGGGCCAATATCAATCATTCAGTGTTTATTGCGCCTCTACATGTTTTCCTCAATGTCTTAGGCTGAACGCAACAACAGGGGAGCACATCATCCATGTCGTTATCAGCCCCAGTATTGTTAGGACTGGTCTTAGATCGCTCTCATCTTTTCATCCAAGCTAACTCTCTTCTCTGTATGGGACCAAATGGGAGTTGTTCCTCATGCATTTGATTCACATCCATCAGCTGGATACATCTAGACTGGTGTGAATCATGACTGAGTTTAATCAGCATCACCCAGAAGCTCCTTGAAACAAAGAGTGCTAGGTTCTACTCAAGATCAAGGGAGCCTATGATTCTGCATTTTAAGGAAATTTAGAAAGGATCTAGAAAAACTAAGTGGCAATGATCCATAATGCTCATGTCACAAGTCAATCATATCCTACATGGTATCATCTTATATTTTTGTCATATCAGTTTACTCTGTGTTTGATAAAGTAAATTATCAAGTCCTTGGATGCATGTAAAGAGTTTCAATATTGTTTTATCCTCATAATCCCAAATGATTGAGAAGAACAAATGATTAGCTGGGCACCAGTAGTGCATGCTTCTAATCCTAGTTATACAGAAGACTGAAATCTGACAATAGGGTTTGAACACAGCCTGGGCAAGAAGTCTTTGAGACTCAACCACAAAAAGCCAGAAGTGCAGCTCAAGTGGTAGAACATCAGCCTTGAGTGAAAAAGCTAAAGGACAGCACCCAGGCCCTGAATTCAAGCCCTAATACTGGTGCGTGTGCGTGCGCACGCACGCACACACACACACACACACACACACACACACACACACACACACACACAAATATTTGATTGGCTGACTGGTCACATTTACAAACTCAGTCTTTTTATTCTCACACCTCTTTTTTCTTTCCAGTCATTGCCATGAAATTCTAGAACTTTATGTTCTGCCACAGGAATTCTTGGTTCTAGAGTAGCACTGTTAAATAGAAACACCACAAAGCACATATGTAATTTAAATTTTTCTCAGAGCTGCATTTTTTTCCTTTTTTTTTTTGGTCGGTCGTGTGATCTGGGCTCTGTCCCTGAGCTCTTCAGCTCAAGGCTAGCGCTCTACCACTTGAGCCACAGTGCCACTTCTGTTTTTTTCTGCTTATATGGTGCTGAGGAATCAAACCCAGGACCTCAGGCATGCAAGTCAAGCACTCTACTACTGAGCCACCTTCCCAGCCTGTAGCTACATTTTAAAGGGTAAAAACCAATAAAAATGTCAATAATTTATTTTATTGTTTCACATATTCAAAATATAAAATGCTTTGCATTTTTATTTAATACTAAGTCTCTGAAACTTGACATTATCTTCCATGTATAAGTTATTACAACTCAGAGTAGCCACATTTCAAGTACTCAATAGCCACCCTTGACCTGTGGCTACCATATTGGCAGCATGGCTCTTAAGAATATTTCATGGATAAAGAATATTCATGGATAAATGCCAAGTAATATGTATATTACTAAAGCATTTTTTCTGTTAAGACAGAACATCAGGTTTGGAAGGGTTTACCCCATGACCACTAATATTATCACAGTTCACTAACAAATAACTCAAGAAAAACAAGCACTGCCTTTAGCCCCTGGAATGACTCATTACTTTTGGTCAATTTTCTTCCCTTACCAGTTCTATTTACATTCTCTATTGTAACAAGACTAACTCACAGTCTGCTATTAAACAGTTGTGAATTTAACTTATCCCTTTAAAATAGCACCTAGAGAGTACTCAGAGTATTGACTTGCTTCAAAGAAAATAACCTCAACATTACCACAGTTAGTAGTTACAATTGCCAGAATAAAATAGCAATATATGGACTTTTTTCTTACTAGTAATCCACTAGAAATAAATTATTTGCCAGGGCTATAGTACCCACATGGCCTTCAGAAGGTTCCTAAGATTTACTTAATGGCATTAGCAAGGAAAGTTCTAAAAGGGTCAGTGATTGATCATAGCACAAAGGATTTTCTTCCTCCTCCTTGTTCTTTGTATTGGATTAATGCTCATGGCTAAAGTAGTTTAGCATACTAGGTGGTTTTCTTAGATGAGTCTTGCTTGTACTTATGGGAAAGTTGAACTCAACTCTGGGATTTTTTTTGTTATTGTTGCTGTTGGTGGTGGTGGTGATCATGGTGGTATATATGAAGTGTTGGTTCTGGGGCATGAACAAAGGATCTCAAGGTCTCACTTGGCTTTTCTATTCACAGCTGGTGCTCTTTCAGTTGAGCCAGTGTAGCCCAGGCTGGTTCGGAACTTGTGACCTTCCTGCTGCATTCTCGTTGCCTCATGAATTACTGTCTTGTGACACTGTGATAGACGTGACATTTTTAAGACCCTTCATAGTGACATGAAAAAGGCCACCAGTTTACTTTCCTACATTGCAGGCATGATGTTATGCTCTAGTCTAAGAAACCAGGATGTCAATTGAGCAAGATCCATCTTTTACATTGCTTTCTCTTCAACATGAAGGGTTCTTGAAGGATAGAGAAAAATGCTTTGTAGATTACTTTCATTTTCTCTCAAAAGCATTACTTAAACATAGTGACTGGGTTCCTACTGAGGACACTAGCTAGCCTTCCATCCTAGGTCAGCCCCTTTAAAAATAACCAGGGATGGTTGTGTTATTCATGCCCATTATAGTATTTATTGTTATCTATGTGATTATTTTTGTGTGCATTGACCATATCCAAAGTTTTAGGCTATAAACTGTACTCTCTCACCATGACTAAAAAAAATAAAAATCACTCTGTGTAAGATTCAAAAGAATAGGAAAAGCCCAAATTATTATGGTTTTCCTAAACCAGTTATCTTTCTCTAACTTAAAAAACATTGTTTGGAGTCAAGAAAATATTTAACTCTCAATCTTAACATTTTCTATTTTTTCTTGTTACATGCATGATCAAAAAAAAGAGAGGAACAAAATTGACTGAGGATAATAAAAATAATTAAACTAAAATTGAGATGTATTGATACTGAAGTCTGGCTGTATATAGCATGTATCCATCTCAGTGTGTCCTAATTTAAATGACAAATATTGAACCATGTAAAATTTGAGGATAATGGATTAACTATGCCACTATCAAGAATTTTATGTTGATGGGTCTCCTTACCACCAAGGTAATAGAGAAGTCTGGAGAGTGACATTTTACTATTTGTTTGATCTTCAGAAAAGAGGGGTGGACTTCAGTGACTGATTAGATTGCTAATGCTTCGTTCTCTGCATCATTTCAGTTTTTACTGTGATGTAACCTCCAATGGCATCCTCTCTTCCTTCCCAGCACTGTGATCAGTTCTAAAATTTTGCCCTTTTCTGCCCTACAGACACTTTAAAACTTCAAAACTATAGGAACCTTGTAAAACAAGGTTTGAAAAATCTCCAAATTGAGTCACTTCACAACTCCCGAGGCTCATCCCTGTGATGTATTGTCCTCTCAAATGAAGACATTTCTTAAGTTTTTCTTTTAACTAATATCTCTTGATGAGAGGGAAAGATAGTTACATATCAAGACTATTCTGAAACCACTGCTTCCATAACATAGTATCTTGGGGGTACACCTAAGCCAAGGTTACAAAAAAGTTTCAGTGCAGCATATAATTTATTTATTAGAAAAAAATTAAAGAGACCTCGAAGAGTCTGTGGATCTCTTTTACACACTATTCCTGTAAATGCTTACACATTCTCAACCCAAGCCTGAGTCTGCAGAATTCCCTGTCAAACATTTTAGAATCTTGGAGTAATCAGTGTTATTAGCAGGTCAATTCAGTCACCAACAATGATAGTTCAAAACAAATGCACCATCTGGATGAGCATAGGCAAGTCATTTTTTTGTCTTTCATTCCTTTTCTCCCAGTTTGCCTTTCTCTTTCTCCTCTTTGAGGACTCAAAGAAGCACTTGTTAATCGGAGTTCAGAACTGGTTTATGCACTATGACTTTGGACGCTTGTTGTACATCAGGCACTCCAGGGGTTAGAGAAAAGTATATAAAAATCAAAAATGTAGTTATCCTCACCGACTCCCACAGGAATCAAAATGTTTATTTCTGAAGATAAAATAAACACATGATGGGGTGTCTTTCAGCTCATATTCTTCTAAGGGAAGGCTCTGTTAACAGATCTGTAACAAGAGAGTGGGTTCGTTTTCTTATTTGATGACACTGAAAGGATTTTCCATTCTGCCTTCTCGTTCTGATAGAGAGCCTTCCTTTCTTCTTGTTCTACTAATTTATACACATATTTCTCTAACAGACCCGGTGCTTTTATGCGTTTTTTTTTTCCTTCAGATAAGTCAGCAAATACATAGAATGAGACAGAGCAGTAAAGAACATCAAGTTTCTGTCAAAACAGTTCATAAATATTCAGTAGAGTTCTGCAATATGTAGGAAGTTAGAAAGATGGCATTAAGATACTAGGAAATCCAAAGAAAACCTATGCTAATCAAGCTATCATATCTTATTATATTTTATTCTCTTATCACTTTATTATCCTTCAATAACACAAATGTGACCCTTCCCCCTCCCCGAAAAATTACAAATCCTAACCTGCTGTGGTAAGATAGAATTTCTACCTTGTCTTGGGTCAGGATTTTTCTGACTAGGATGTCAGGGTCTCTCAGGAGTTCTGAAAATCTGACCTGGGAGTTAGATTTCCAAGCCACTTACCACTGACTTCATTCTCCCTTGGGAGTGACCCTGTTTACAAATATTGCTAGCATCCCCTTAAGATTGTGCCCAGCCCTCAAAGGACTCCAGAGACAAAGCTTAACCACACCTCCAGGCACCTTGGTAACCCCAAGGCTCTTAAGAAATTATTTTAAGTGCTTCACGGGCTTCCTGAGGCTCATGCCTGTAATCCAACTCTTTAGGAAGTGGAGATCAAGAGGCTTGTGTTTCAAGTCTAGCCACAAATAATGTTAGTGAAACCCCATCTCAACCAATAGCCAAGTAGCATGGTAAGCACCAGTCATCACCACCTAGCTACACAGGAGACTAAGCATCAAAGTTCCAGACCAGCCCAGGCACATCGTTCTTGAGAATTCATCTCAATAGGAAAAACTTGGTGTGGTAATATATCATCCCAGCTACTTGGAAGCAGAAATAGGAGAATGCAATCCAAAAGCGGCACCCTAGCTCAAATATAATCCAGTGGATAAAAGCATTGAAGACATGGTTCAAGTAAGAGGGGCACTGCCTAGCAAGCACAGAGCCTAAACTGAAATCCCAGTATCAGCATGGATAGGTAGGTGGGTAGGTAGGTGGGTAGGTAGGTAGGTAGGTAGGTAATAGGTAAACAGCTGGATGAATAGATATATAATATTACAAAAGGTTTAAAACATCCTACCTTAAGTAGTAGGTTTTGAATGATCCTTTTAATGGTACAGATCAAAATTGGATTATTCATAAAATAGAAGTTACTTTTGTTTTGTTGGTTTTTGTTTTTTCTGGTTCTGAGGTTTGTTGTGCTCAAGGCTAGCACTCTACCACTTGAGCCACAGTACCACTTCTGGCTTCTTCTGAATAGTTTATTGGAGATAAAAGTCTCATAGACATTTCTGCCTGGGCTGGCTTTGAACTGTGGTCCTCAGATCTCAGCCTCTGGAGTAGTTAGGATTACAGGCCTGGCCTCTGGTGCCTGGCTGATAGAAGTACTTTTAAGTCTGTAAGACTTAAATTACTTTTTTTTTGTTTATATGGTTCTGAGGAATCAACCCCAGGGCCTCAAGTATGGTAGGCAAGTATTCTACCACTAAGCCACATTCCCAGCCCTTACAGAAGTATATTTAAAGAATAATCTTAAAGCAGGTTTTGTGCTCCTTTTGTTTTAAAGAAATATTCTCTTCCTAAGTTCCAAGATGAAGGTGACTTAAAATATCCGTGTTGGTTTCTCACTTATACCAGACTCTTCTAGCCCCATGTTTACTCTGTCAGTACTTGGCTGTAGTTAGAGTACTGCTCACTTCATGGGGACAAGCAAAGCTTATTGATATGCTTGCTTGATGTATAAAAAGACAAAGGGATCTTCCCATAGTGTTTTTGTGGAACCATATTACAATTCAGAGGATGAGGACATGGGGTTTGGAAGTTGGAAACTAACCAGCTGAAGTAGTTTTGCCATAGATCTGGAGCAGAACGGGTTATGAAAGTTGGCCAGTGATGTTTTCAGAGTCACTCAAAACTGTGTGAGCCCCAGCACTGACACAGTCCTCGCCTCAAGTAAACTCAGCTGGTATCTGAGAAAGGTGGAAGTCTTCCTGCATGTGCTAAGGACTTGCTGCAAATGACTAAATTATGGTGTTATAATACAACTCATTTTTATAAATTATGACTTAATAATGTCATTCATAATATTTGAAAAACAAAATTCAAGCTTGACCAAATCAAGCTCAGATTAATTTTCCCAGTCCTCCATACTTGTCATTTTGCATTCATCATTTATGTTAGTCCTACCTATGTAACACAAAATCAGTTGGAAAAAGTTTTGGAAAGCTAGGAAGTAGGGATTGTCGAATGCCTAGTTAATATTGGATTGAGCTTTTGTGTATTTTTTCTACTTAAAACTAACGTGAGGTAATGTCTGTTCATTAGATTAAGAATATAAATAAATAAATCTCAGTCTTTCCAGAACTTGCCCAGGACTTCCCTGCCCAGCTTGGCTGCAAACCATGATCCTCATATCTCAGCCTCCTGAGTGGCTAGGATTACAGGCATGAGTCATTGGCAGATGACTCAGTGTTAGTTTCTGTAATTTATTTTGCTATACAGAATTTAGTGGTAGGAAGTGAGAACTGTAGTCTATTTTACCTGGTCAAGCCTCTTGGGATGGGAGGAGATAGAGCTATATGAAATACAGTAGACAACTATTTAGCCAACTGGGCCGCAGCCTCCTCCAACTATACAGCCAGACTTATGAAAGCGTTGTAACTCCTCAGAACTCTATAGAGTTTTCATGGCTTAAGTAAGAAGATGTTAATAGATAGGTTTTGATCTAATTCTCAAATTTAATGAAATGAAAGCAGCATGAAAAATGTTGAAATTATTAGATAAATGTAAGATGTGATGATGATTGTAACGATGAAGATAGGAGGTGAATATTAATTAGGGCTTTGTCTCCCCTCCCCCCACCATCTATTTTTGAGTTACAGCACCTCCTTTTACACTTCTCTTTGGCCTAAGAGCTTGACGGCAAAGCATCCTGAGCCCCAAGATTGGCAGGCTGCCTGCTCTCAGCCTGATGCTTTCATAGCTCAAGTTCTTCTCCTACTTAAAAGTGATCAAGTTGCGGAGCACTGGTGGCTCACACCTATAATCCTAGCTATTCAGGAGGCTAAGATCTGAGGATTGTGGTTTAAAGCCAGCCAGAGTAAGGAAATCCGAGACTCTTACCTCCAATTAACCATCCAAAAAGCTGGAAGTGGACCTGTGGCTCCAAGTGATTGAGCCCTAGCTTTGAGCACAAAAGCCCAGGGACAGCACCCAGGCCCTGAATTCAAGCACTAAGACTTACATTAAAAAACAAAAACAAGTGATGAATGACAGAGTAACTCCTCAGAGGACCTTGGCCTTTATGGCTCCAGATGTCACTGCTATAAGGTAATAAATCAAAGCAGACTTTGATCCAAATTCTCACTCTACCATGGTCACTGACAGTATGTAAAATGGGACAGGGCATATCAATTCAGAAGACTGGTATGAGATTATGCACAGTATAGAAAGTATCTGCACATAGTCAGGAGTGGTTGATATTGAAATGATCAAGACCCAAAGCACCTCACCTTTTTTTTATAACTACCCCTGCTCACTGAAGTCAAAGCAATGACACAATGCCAAGTGCTACAGGAACATACATTTGTATGCATCATGCACACTTATGAATGACAAGAGCAGGCAATTCAGAGTGCTTACTTCTCCCCCTCTCTTTTCCCCACCATGATTTCCTGTCTGCTTTCACTGCATTTTCAAGTGATGCTAGGCGGCCAGTAAATTGAGTCTTGTTTCTCACCCAGCACTCTGGACCTATGCCTCCAGTGACATGCTGGGGATTTATCCAGAATGCATCATGGGTGGAGGCCTCAAGGTCTTAAGAAACAGCATTGCTGGCTGGTTTTAGGATAGAAAACAGAAGCCTAAGGAGGTTAAATGACTTGTCCAAGGTCACCCATCTGGAAAAGAAGAAGATTCTGATTTCAAATTCAGATCATGATTCCAAACAGCTTGTACTTTGTATAGAAGCATCTGGCTGTAACTACAGTGGACACTATTACAGTGTCTAAGCCTCTGGTCAATCAGTATTAGGGTTTGAGCGGTCTTAGTGGTCCATGCCACTAGAGAAGAAAGTCCTCACCATGCCATCATGCAGAATGGCAGATTGTGACTTCTTGTGTTGTGCCCTGCTCAGGGCTTGATTCTTGGGAGGAAGTGGGCACAAGTCCAAGCAGGTCGGGTGGTAGAAATAGAGGTCTGAGCCTCTTCTCTGCGTGACTGGCTTACATGAATATGCAACAGGCAGCACCCCCCCCAAAAAAAACCTTACTTTGTATCTCCTACTTGTGCTCGCCATCCTAACAATCAGTAGTCTGTGCCAAAAGGCACACTTTAGTATTAAAGGAAGACATTAGCCTCTGAGATAGGTGACACAAAATATTTATTAAAGTGCTGTAATTGAACTCCGTGTAAAATGAGTGACTTCCTCATAAGTCACTAATCCCCAAACAAAATAACCATCAAGAAATATTAAAACACACATTCTATTAGTTTCATTTAATTTCTTAATTGCTCAAAGTCAGTTTACCCATTTATTGCTGTGTGAAGTGCTTAGAGACAAGGCGTACATTAAAGGGATTATTTCCATGTAATCCCCCCCTCCCAGAGGGTAGAAGCTGATCGCTGAATCCTGATGTTCTCTCAGTAACAATACAAAAGGGAAGAAATAGGTATTGTCAAATTATGTTGTCAGTGGTCAGGTAACGCAGTCAGAGAATGTGATTTAAGAACAAGAGAACATACAATTTTCAGCAAAAAGTTACAAAAGCCCTTATTTTTTTCAGGAAGAGCTATTAACCAATCTGAGTTTAGCCTCCTCTTTTCCTAGCTCTACCTGTTGGTTGATAGATGTGGAAGATGTGGAGGCTGTTAAGATTTTAATCAAATGGTGTCTGGGAGTAGATGTGATCATCTTATGGGGACTTAGAGTTCAGTAAGGAATAATTGCTCTGAACATTATACTCTCTGTGATAACTCACCCATTGCTGCCATCCTTCTTGGCAGGGTGAAAGGGTACAGATTCGGTGGAATTTGGAAAGATGCTGGGTATTCTACAGGAATGGGAAATGAGGTGGGAAGAGGTCTAGGTAAATATCTATCAAGAAACTTGTAACAAAGTAGAATATTCCAGCAACTTCTATAGGCCCTTCCTAGCTGGCCTGAGACCATCTCCAGATGACTGGGAAACCCATTAGTGACCCAGAGAAAGCTTTTCCTTGTCCTATTGCTAACACACCTCTCCATGCTATAATACCTACAACCCAAGTGCATTATATTAGGGGCATTACAGCTATTCTTAAAAGGAACATTAGGAAAGTTCAGATGTAAGGGTGGTCCTTATCGGCTGCTGTGCCCCCTCCCAAACAGCCAGCCACCCAGAGGGGCCATGTCTGTCAGCACTAAAATAGGCAAGGCCTCTGTTACAATAGTTTACAATCTGCCTCTATGTGGGGAGCTAGCCTCATTCAAAGAGTACACAAAACAAAACACTTCTGGAAAAAGAAAAAGAAGCCCTTGAGGAGATCTTGTTCCGTGTTATTTTATTAGATTGAAGGCAAAACAAGCTGATACCACTGGGGAAAAAATGGCTGCATCAGACCCCAGATGACCTCTTTTGCATGGAAAATTCTCCATATGCCTACAGACCTAATGGGTAATCTTTAATAAAAAATTATGCCTTTGCATATATTTGGAAGTGGCACTTCTTACAATTAAATTTACATAGAAATAAGAGGTGATGTGTAGAAATAAATCTTGGAACTCTGTATTCTTTTAAGGGAAAATATTCTTCCCTTGCTACCTCTGGCTGTTCTATAACTGTTTTTACACAAAGCCCAACTTCTCCATAAGAAAGCGGTAAAATTCAGTCAATCATCCAGCAAGTCAACCAAACAGGCAAGTCTGTATTTGGTGATGGATGGATAAAACAGCCAGATGAAAGGCAGACTGGCTTTATGTAAACGACAGTGTATAAGGGGGACAAAACTGGGGCAAAACAATTGCTAAATAAATACGTTGAGGGGAGGAGAAACAACCACAGGTTTGTTTTTTTGATTTCAGTTTGAATCTTAAAATGTTAGAAGATGAAGTCAGAGGCAGCATGGCTGCAGGGGGCTGAGCATGTTTTCATTGCTGCTCAGAATCCAAATCTGAGAAACCTGTGACAAGTCTTTCCCCACCCTTTCTCGTCCCTCTCTAGGTGGAGCTGACAGGCAGCAGCGTCTTTGACTATGTCCACCCGGGAGACCACGTGGAGATGGCAGAGCAGCTGGGCATGAAGCTCCCGCCTGGGCGTGGTCTCCTGTCGCAGGGCACCGCTGAGGATGGAGCCAGCTCAGCATCTTCCTCTTCTCAGTCCGAGACCCCTGAGCCAGGTGGGAATTTCAGCCCCAACGTGTGGGTTGGTGGGCAGGACCTTTGCTGAATGAGTGTGCTCCAGGTACCCATGTGAAGAGCCTATAAATAGGTCTCAGGGTATTTAACGATTCCACACAGCTTTCGGTTCCATGCAGTAATTAAATAAGGAAGAGATTGGAAAATAAGGAGACATTTTAATAAGTATAATCCAGAGATCTAATTTCAGTTGAACAATACACACTGAAGCCACTCTTTAGTTTCTCTTGCAGATTACGAGAGGAAAAGCTTCTCATTTGGAACGTTTGTCCTTTGATTATTACCAGGACTCAATGTAATATGTATATTTGTTATTTAGTAAAATCTACAAGAGAAGGGCATTTTAAATGTTAGCTTTCTGAGAATTAAAAGTATTAGGGATTTGCGGAAATCTTGGGTTTTCTTCCCCTCACCCCCACCCCACCATTTTTTCCCCTAAAGCATCAGAAGGTACTTGAAAGACGTGAACAGATAAATTAAGGCTAAAAAGAAAACAGAAATGGCTACATTTTCAACTGCCTTTCCACCCTCAGTATTTAATTAGATCAATTGTATGGAGGAATGAACAGAGGTGACATTCCTCATTTGGGATTCATTCCAGGACTCTTATAGACTTTGCATTCAGAATGTTCCCATTTTCATTGTGTTGTACTGATGATAATTTAAGTATTAGGGGAAAATCCATTTATAAATTAAACAAAATGACTTGATATCCATCAGTCCCCTAGTTCATCAAGCTGTTCAAACACAGGGAAGATTGGCTGGTCGGTCTGGGTCTTCCGAGAGCGCTGGTAATTAGATCTGCGAAGGATTTATTCTTTGCTGATTGGGGCTTTAAATTAATTGAAGTTCCACATTTGTGGTTTTGTCCTTTTTGTACTTTTTTAGAGGAGATATTTCATATTCTTGTGTGGTGGAGTGCTTGGCCAAGCAGCAGTGGTTTAAATGTTAATTTTTCTCATGAGAAGTTTAAGATTTTTAATGAATCAAAGACTGATGTGAAGTGCAAAGTTGTATTTGCTTGCTTAGGAAATTATTTTTTACACTCTTCCAAGATGCTTGGAATTTTTTTTACTTCATCTGTTGTTTCAAACAGATTCATATAACACTAAAGCATTTGATTAGAAAGAAAAATGGAACAACTAGTCAAGATTTATTACTAAAATAACTATACTTCCAAGAAAATATGTTTGCTCATGCAGGTGAGGAAAAAACATATTTGCCTCTTTGGGAAATATTTTAAATCCTGTTAGAACCTTGTTGAAGTTCCTTGGAGTTTCCAGAACATTCCTTATTCTCAGCATTGGTGGGCATCCTTCATTAGCCTTATGCATTAAAAACTACAAAAAATATTTAAGACTGTTCAAAGGAAAATCATTTTGTTCAGGGGGAAGTCATATTTTTAAGCCATAGCTCACTACCTGTACTGAGTAGATATGTCAGTGAGATAATTGGAACTGGTTTTCTGTCATTAGAGGGTTCAGATGTGGGCATATTTGAGAAGTAGCATGTGAAAATAGTTTTCAATTCTTTATTCTGGATCAAGCAACCGATGTTGAATCTTCATAATTCAAACATGCAGTGTGAAAATTTTAAGGTTAAAAGCCTTGGGAAAGTGGACTCTTTTTGTAGATACTTACTAATTTTTGAATGTACTGTGGGTTTGAACTCAAGGCCTGGCACATTCTAGGCTGGGCCATGTGAGCCACATTCCCAGCTCTTTTTCAGGTTGTGTTTCCCATTATACCCAGTGCTGGCATCAAATGGTAATCCTCTTCTCTACGCCGCCTAAACAGCTGGGATTACAGCTGGGATTGATCTATACTTGGCCTGTTAGTTGAACTGGAGTCGCGTTAAGATTTTTCAGGGATTGTTCTCAAACCATGATCCTCCCAATCTCTGCCTCCTTGATAGCTGGGATTACAGGCATAGTTTTTGCTCAACTTTAGAAGGATCTTTTCAGTCCTATAATCTAAATCCCAACATACCTATCTTTCTATAACAAAACCAACAGGTCCCTTTTCTACTCTCTGCTGAAACCTGATCCTGGTAGGGAGCTCACTAATGTATAAGGCTACCTCCTTCCATTGCAGTTCAAATAGAATTCACTCCTGATTTGGAACCCAACCCCTATTTTGTCATCCGAGACTACACTGCAGAATACTCCATCTTTTCTATTTTTTTATGTTTTTTATTGTGAAATTACTGTACAGAGGGTTTACAGTTACATGAGCAAGGTAATGAGTACATTTCTTATCAAGCATTGTTGCCTCCTCCGTTGTTTTTCCCCTTCCATCCCTTCCCTCCCACTTCCACAACTACCCCCCTTGCCCTCCCCCCCACCCCCGCCTAAATCGTAAAGTTTGTTGTTCAACAGTGTCTTGTACATCTCATTGTTACAATTGGTCAACCTGTATTACTCCATCCTTTCTACCATGGCTATTCGATGGTATGGTCCTAAGAGCCTTACCACCCTAGACATCCTACCTGTCTGTGCTTCAGTTTGTTGATGACTCCCTAAATATGTTTCTAGTACAAAGAAGAAAGACTGTCACCTTTCCAGCATTGCTACTGTAATTCAGTTAATGAAGCCTAAGGTTAAATTAGGTCCTAATCGAAACCAGATTACCCTGGCCATTCATACAGGGCTTGATGTCTCTCCAGATCTCTGGTGAGGGTGCCTTGTCATCTGGAAGAACCTCTAAGTTGGTTTTGCCAGGTTATCTGGCAAATGAGCAAATGCAAATAAATATTCAAATACAAGAATCAAGATAAATTTGTGCCTTTTATAAAGCATGAATAGGCATAAGCCAAGTCCAAGTGCACTACAAAAACTCAGTTCTCACTTATTATTAATTCTAGATAACAGAACCCATCTGTATTTCTAAAAAGAGAATTCCTTCAACCATCACCATCCTTCTCACCTTTACTCTTTTAACATTGAAGTATAATTGAAAGGTGCTATAAATTTATATAGCCTTCCTCTAGCCATCCTAACCAGCAAAATTGAAAAACTCTGCTGCCTATATCCCATAACAACTGGGGCTTATTAGCCACACTCACATTAGAAAGGGCTTTCTTCCTTAAGTATAGCTCTCTCCATTAGAGAGAGTCAAGCTATCTTAGCTTTAGAAGTCTGTAGTATTGGTTAGTTTCAATCTCTGGCTTAAAAAAAAAAAAGCAATTAGATTGACTGCTCAAATACTGAAAAGCAGCAGAGGGTGCTACCTTGAACGGAATATCTTCACTAATGCAGATGATCACTCCAAGGGAATTACTTAAAAAGTTCATGTCAGGCACTACATCCCAAAGCTGCTTATGTTTCTTAAAAGCTGAAAGAATTTTAACAAGATTTCCTAATTCTTAATAACACGAAGGAACATTTTTGAAGACTGTTGTTCATTGCATCATAATCTTTTAAACTCTGATAAAACACTGATTCCTTTTTTTACATACTGGTGTAATTTGGCAGGAAGAGGGATATCGATATACAGTTATTATGAAAATGAAAGAACTAGTAGGTAAGGAAATTTCCAGAAGGCCTGATGTGTTCAGTGTAGCATTACTAAATGACTGGAATCTAAATAACATTTGGCATTATAATAAAAGGAAATAAGTGACTAAACCAGACTAAGAGGCAGTGATACTGAGCTGTAATAGGAATTCTATTTCTTTGAGCTGCCAGCCCTGTGATTGTCTTGTCTTGAATAAGTCTCAAGGTAATGGGGGGAGGGAGATCCTGTTGATGTGGCAGCAAATCGAAATGAATATTTTTATATATGCACGTTTATAAATAGTTTAGTAGCTATTTCTCCTATAAAACTCTTAAGTCAAACGTTAGAAAAATAAATCGGTGGCTTTGTTTAAAGGTTCTGAAGAGTCCACTGAGTAGTAGATCTGAACATTTTGGAAAGACTTCATGCCACAATTTCTTCTCTCCCATGGGCTCCAACAGCATGGGGAGATCCATAACTTCTGAACATACTGTGCAAAAGATTCATCTTACTCCTGTAGATCTGTCTGTATTTTTTCATTACTCTTAATGATTCTGCAATCTTGGGATATTGTGTGTTAACTTCATATTTTTATAAATGTCAATACCTGGTCTTCTAAATGTTTAGGAAACAGGAAAGGTATTCTTTCAAGAAATCCTGGGGGGAACTGGATTTGTTTTTTATGAGGCTAGGACTTATTTTCCTTGAGTTGTATAGTTTTTACTTTTTCCTAGATTTTTTTCCAATTATAAAATTATTTATACTTGTGAAAAATTCAAAGACTATAACCAAGCAGGAAAAAATAACACCAAACAATACCTACTATCAAGAAAAATGCTATCCATTATGTTATACATACACACATATGTATTATGTTTTCTCTCTATAGATAGATATGAAGAGATATGTGTTTATGTGTGTGTGTGTATAGATACACACGATGTTTCTGTCTTCAAGATGAAATTTCCTATCTGTCCCCAGTGGCTGCTTCCCACTAGCTAACAATCAGCACCCGCTGTAGGGGCACTGGCAGGAATGACATACCCCGGCCCTGCTTTAGAGGGGATTCAAGGAGGGCCAGGGCTCCTTGCAGCTCGCTGAATGGGTGTGAGCACATAGAGAGAGAAATCAATAGTGCACTAGGATTTAGACAATTTAGCAAAATGTATGAGACAGGACTTTAAGTAAAGAATAACTATAGTGTGATTAACCCATGGTTGTCTAAAATACAGGTTATCATGTCTTGTCTCGGTGTTCAGGTGGAATCTAGCCTTTTTTTGTTGGTTAAACATACATAGTAGTGTCATCTCTTTGCTTGTATGCCTAGGTCCTGAATGCTTTAAAGGAAGGAAAAAGTAAAAACTAACTACTCTATGCACTAGTAAATTTTACCAACTCCTGATTCTATAGGAACAGACCAGTTTCTCTAACTTTAAATGATAAAATTAGAGAAACTAGTCACTAAGAATAACAACAACAAAAAAGAATGTAAAAGAATTCCCTGGAGATCAAATGGAATTTTGTTAAAAAAAAACTGATTGGATATAAAATACACTTGCACATTTGTGGATGAATTATTTGCCATCTGGTAAATGGTTGGGATGGATTTTTTTTTTAGATTGGTTCAGGTTTCCTATCAATGAACTGAATTTAGAATCTAAGCAAGAGAAACCATCTTACTAACCTCACAGCCAACCCCAGTCCCCAGACAATGTGACTGTATCTACAGCACTCTCTGCTGTACTGCAAATGTCAAACAGAAGGTGTAATGGATTTAATATTAGTGCTGGCCAAGGTGTTGAGGGAGCTGTTAATAATGTCACTCCAGTTATTGATCTGAAGCCTTTAAAAATCAGAGAAAAGTGAGAGATCCCCTATTGGGGAAAGGCACACAGTGGCTGGTTTTTATTGCTAATATATTTCTACATATAGAGTGGCAACTTTGGAATTATGTTATTGTCATTAATCAGTATGAGGTTTTTAGAATCATTATATGGTAAGATAGTATCATGAAGCTATTCTGAATGCCAAGTCTAGAGAATATAAAAAGGGCTTGAATTTTGGGCAATGATTACAACATTCCTACAAGTTGTCAAATGTTAGAAGGTTATTAGTACCAGATTTGTACCTGGTGACAATGTCAGACCCACTGGAAGTACAAACAGCACACCATGGAGTCACAGGGAAGGACTGTACTCTTTTTTTTTTGCCTTAGCATAATGCTGAATATAAACAGTGTAGTGAGTGAAGAGAAATGGATTTTCTTCTGGCAATGAGTATACCTTTTTAAGAAACTGCTAATCCTTCTATCTGAATAGTATTTGTATGCAATGAAATTCTCGGTTTCCATCGTCCCCAACTAATAAATGAAATTAAAATGTATAATTTATGTTGAATGTTTATCAAACTGTAAATACACATTTAATTCTGTTCCATATTCATTCAACATAAGCAAAGATAAATCCATCGGATAATGCTCTGCAGTGGTCTCTGATGGATTGAATATGAAATATCTCTGTTGGGGCCAAGGCAGTGATGGAAACGAGTTCACAGTTCTCCAAACCCACCTGAATCCTGTTCTTGGGTGCACACAGATATGGCACCTATTAGAAAGCACCCTAAATGAGAGAAAGCTTTTCATATTGCTAAGAGATCAGAGTATAAACATAACTTCTACCCAAGACTGTATATCCAAAATTATTTATTCTCATTAAATAGATCATTATTTTGAAATAAAATATAACGAATCCTTTTGCCAATCCCGAATGTGACTCACACAGCAAACAGAAGCCAATACTTGATAGGTATGTGTTGCATGTCTATAATCTCTGAACTGTGGATATGAGGATAGAAAGTTCAAGGTCAGTTATGGAAAGGTAGGAAAGGATAAAAGGAAGGAAAGAAAAAGCTAATGTTCTTTTTAGTAAGATTTTTTTTCAAAAGTGCTTTTTCTTTTCAGTGTAAAAAGTAGGCAATTTTAAATTTCATCTTTATCCCCAGCTAAGCTAAACAAAATTGCCTGGAATTTCCACAGAAGGGAAAACTCTTTTCTCCAGCTCTCTTCTGGGATTCAAGGTCTGGACACACTTATCACCTTAATTTGTGTATTCGTGGGCTTTGGTCCTTATGAGTGTCTGATGAGGACCCTTGCAAAGCAACCTTGTACTTCTAGAATCTTGCCTGAGGGAGCTAAAGAAAAATAAGATAAAATCGCTTCTTTCTAGTATTAGAGCTCTGCCCTTCCAGGCCAGTTCCCTGAATGCTCAGCTACAGCCTTAGGCATCCTCTGGGATCTAATACCTTGACCCATGAAAATCAGCAGTGGCCACTCTCTGCAGAGGAGCAGCCTCCCTTTCATTCTCTGAAAAGATGCTGGATCTCAGTGAAGTTCCAAATGCCATTCCAAACCTAACTTTCCCTTCCAAAGTTCAGATCACAGTGGCTGCAACTGTAACAAGTACAGCTTCTGTAGAAATTAATATAATTTCCAGGGACGCAGTTGTTTTGTTCAAATAATAGAAGCAAAAGCCTCTTCCTCTCAAAATACAAAATAAGGACACACAAACTGCATCTCTTGCCATGTGATTTCTTGGGATTCTAGCAGTATGAAGGCCATCACCAAATGTCCCCCCTCCATATTAGACCTCCTGACACATTGGACTGAAAACCCTTTGTACAATTGCTTAATGAAAATTTTTTAAAAAGAAAAAAAACGACCACCAGAACTACCAGCCAGAATAAATAGCTTTTTGTTAGAATACAAAATAGGTTTCCCCAGTTTACATGCAGTATTTTCCCCAAAATCTTTCATTAAGGATTTAGA
The DNA here is from genome assembly GCF_000151885.1 of Dipodomys ordii. Taxonomy (NCBI): domain Eukaryota; kingdom Metazoa; phylum Chordata; class Mammalia; order Rodentia; family Heteromyidae; genus Dipodomys; species Dipodomys ordii. The sequence continues at coordinate 150,216 of NW_012267384.1, read as the reverse complement.
AAGTCAACTTTTAAACCAAGTATTAACTTTTCTTACATATCTTGCAAGGGGATAATTTTTATTTCCATTTGCCTGTAGTAATAAGAAACATTACTTTTCACTTTCTAAAATGGAATCCAATACAAATTGTTAATGGTGACCTGCTTTACCACCTTTTAAAAAAAGTGGTTGTCTTTGTCACTGGATAATTAAAAATTACAGATTCTATAACCAATGCTTTGAACAAAACACAAACTATTTGCTATTTAATACATATCACTGCACAGAAATTCCATCCCTGTCCAAATTATACCACTCTGAATTCTTCAGCTGCACTAAACAGCAGACTTGTACAAAGGACCAGTTACCTCTCATTGACTGAGCCTTGCAGGGGGCACAGATCAGAAGAGGCAGAACTGGCTGGAAACCATTTCCACCCCTAGTGGGCAATTTACTCATGATTGCTTGGGGAAAATACTGGAAATATTGCTTCTGTGTAAACTTTGCAACTTCTTGTTGTCAACTCTTTGCCAAGCAGTTATTTCCAAGTGTAGCTTTAGCAGCAAAGCATTCTCCAGCTACTGGAATAGTGGTGGCATTACTATTCTACTTGGTGTATGCAGAGCCCCAAAACTGCTAATTACAGGAGTTAATTCACACCACATCCTTCTGAGAGAGGTCGGTATGTTATCCTTGTTCTACAGTTGGGGGTGAGGATGAGAGTTAGACATTCAAAGTGGCTTATCCCAAGCCATACAGATTACTTTTAGCAGCCAAGATTAAAGCATGTGATACAAGGTTGGAGTATGTGACAAGCCAAACAAATAGATGGAAAAAGGAGAAATTTCACACTAGTAGAAACCAAACCATTGGACTTTTCTCCAAGGAGATCCTGAAGGCCAAAGAAAAGCCTAATTATTTTCATATATTATTTTTTGAAGATGTTTTTATGTCAATAAAATATTAGTCTCAGTCAGACACTAATGGCATACAACTGTGATACCAGCCACTAAGGAGGCTGAAAACTGAAGATCAAGGTTTGAAGCCAGCCCATACAGGAAAATCCATGAGACGCACCTCTAGTTAACTACCAGAAAGCCAGAATAGGAGTTGTGGCTTAAGTGGTAGGGCACTAGCCTTGAGCAAAAAAGCTAAGAGACAGTGCTCCAATCAATACTGGCACATACATACACACAAGTCATTATTAAAAACAAAAATGTAATCATTTTCCTTGCTTTCATCCCTGCATTGAAACTCCTATGCCATAGAGAACAGAAAGTAACATCTGAATATAAAACACAGGCAAAATTCAACCAGAGTATCTTAGTCTGTGTTCACTGTATGCCTCCCTGGCCAGGAGCACAATCAAAATTGTCACTGAGTATGGGACCAGGTCTTGAATGTTTTCTCCAGCCTTTTCTTTTAAGACCCAATCTCCTAAGGCAGCCAAAAGATAGAAAAGAAGAAAGAAGAATAGTGTCCATTGGTGGTTGGACATGTCCCCCTGGAGGTGTCCATTCATGAAACACAATCAAGGTTTCTTAGGACCCTTACAACACACTGACAAATGTCTGTCGGTAAAATTAGATTGAGAAGAGATAAGAACTTCTGTCCTATCAAGCTGTAAATTATCAAGAGTAAATTTTCACTCCAGACATAGGCCTTCTTGCTAATAGAGATTTTTTTTTACAGATTTCTCAAGAAACACTGAATGAGTATCTGTCATGTGTCAAACATTACATAAAACACAGAGGAAACCAAGATGAAGCTCCCCATTCTGGGAATGGCCTTCATGAGGGGGACACGTGAGACCATTACTGCCTTGCAGGAGTGTGGTGGTGACAAGTATAGGAGCACAAGTTGGCAGAATCTTCTCAGTTGTAGCAACAAGTGTGCTCTGGCATGCCTAGATATGTTCACCAGGAGCTTATTTAATTAAATACCCCCAGACTTGCATAACACTGTCTCTGCCTCTACTTAACAGGTTCATGGGAACAATATTGCCTCTATTGAGACACATTCAGGCTCTGTAGAAGTGTCCTAAATGGGAGGTGCCCTCAATTACTCTCTCTTGTACTTCCACAGGCCAGTTCTACCAGGAATTGCAGGAAATACTAGCCTTTTTTTCCAGCATTTTCTACTCAAGGATAACTTTGTACAAATATTGTAATAATATTAATGATGTGCTCATAAACAGTTATACATCCCAGTTATAAATAGTTTACTTTTCAGCATAACTCTAAACGAACATTAGAGATGGCAAATGGTTCTCCTCACAGTGGTGTTGTCTCTGGATCTAGAATTTGGGTTCAGGCTTTTTGTTTTGAACACTTTGTTAGATAGACCAGAGATTCAGGAGCTGGATGGGACCCCTGCCTTTAGGAAATGGCTCATCGGTAGATTTACACACAGTCAGCACCCAAGATAAAAGATGAGGTTGCTCTCTTCAGTTGTGGCATAAAAATGTCAAGTAATATAGGAAATCAGAGAGAAGTTCAATGAGTGTCAGCTGGTTTGACAAGGTAGAATGACTTGTGCAGCCTGTTTAAAATCAACCTGTGAACAGAGAGGCAGAGACGGTCTTTCGGGAGGCATCAATGGAAGTGGGTGGGTGAGACGGCTGCTTTAGGAAGTTAAGAAGTGGTCTTGTCTTCCTCAGTAAAGAAAAGGGACATGCTGATCTAGGCGGGGACCAGATCGTGGAGCAGCTGAGATGCCAGCGTGAAGCATCTGGAATTGGAATGATACACTACATCTCACTCCTTTAAAAAAAAAAAAAAAGCAGTGACACAATCAAAACATTAGTTTATCACTTATCAATTTAAAACTCAAATTTAGAAAGGTCATACCATACAACTCCCCAGGAGTTCCTGAGTCTTTTATGCAACATAATTGCTCCTATGCAAGGAATGTTGTCTGTGTGCCAAGCATTCTGTGAAGCACATTATGTACACTACCTTATCCATTCCATTCAAAATACTGTGATAAAGGCACCAATTTTTTTGTTATTTTTTTGCAGACTGTTACAACGTTTAAAATAAAACATACAAAAGCCTGAATGTTAATAGATGTATTGTCCAGGATTAGAACCCAAGCAGCCTGACACAAGCCCTATTCCTCCAAGGTACATACCATCAAATCACTTGAAATAATTGTGGAGCTCCTGCCTGGGCCCAGCAGAGGGGCCAGGTGAGGGGGGGCGCACTCATCATTCTTCCCTGGCTACTACTGCCCTAACTACTTCCTTTGAATAGTCTTTCCTGTAATGTAGATAACTTACTTTCACCATACATCATACTAGATCCTTGCAGTCTGCAAAAATGTTCTGATGTGTTTAATAGAGAAAATTGGAAACAAAAGAACATTTCAGTGGCTGTTACCATAATCCAAAAGTGAATGAACAGACTTTGGCAAGAAGAAATTATTGAGAGGCCTTGCCAAGAAAAAAAATACAATGATTTAGAATTCAGATAATATTTAGAAAAAGGCGCAAAGTACCTTGAGGATAATCTTTATCTAGGAGCTTATGTTGAATACTCTAGAAATCATTCAAATCTTAAGTTTTCACATATGATTGCGATGAACAGTCCTACTTGTACCAGTCTTATCTTTTGTTAATTGGTAATAGAACCTTTAAATTTTTGAAAATTAAAAATTTATATATACTTATAGTAATGATTTTTGTTTTTACCATACTGAGGTTTAAGCACAGAGCCTTATAGTTTTCTAGGCAGGTGCTTTTGCCCAGTCCTGGACCATGCTTATCCTGTTTGAACATTCTGCCATAAGTTGGATGACAGGCAAATGCCATCATAACCAGCTTTTTCTGTTGAGATGGAAATCTCATGGGATATTTGCTGGGCTGACCTCTAGCTAGAATTACAGGCTCAAGATACCATACTCAGCTATAAAATGCTAATATGCAAATTCTGTCAGTTTCATAGCTATTCCTCTATGGTTTATTCAGGTATATCACATGCCTTAAATTGATCATATCAGAAGAAGTTAAAACTCTATTCACATTCACTGGGTAAAGTGGCCCTGTTAGTCCCAAGGGACAAGAGAAAGCACCAGTAAGATGATTGTAGTCTTAAAAAAAAAAAAAAAGAAGGGCTGGGAAGTTGGCTCAGTGGTAGGGCGCTTGCCTTGCATGCCTGAGGCCCTGGGTTCGATTCCTCAGCACCACATAAGCAAAAAGAAAAAAGCCGGAAGTGGCGCCGTGGCTCAAGTGGTAGAGCGCTAGCCTTGAGCTGAAGAGCTGAGGGACAGTGCCCAGGCCCAGAGTTCAGGCCCCACAACCGGACCCAAAAATAAATAAATAAAAATAAAAAAAAGAAGATTGTAGTCTAGGCCCATTCAGGCATAAAACAAAACTCTACCTCAAAAATAATTAATGCCAAGAGGGGCTGGGAGGCATGGCTCAAGTGGTAAAGCATTTGTCTAGCCAGCTCAAGGCCCTGAGTTCAATCCCTAGTAACCAAAAAAATAAACGATCTCTAGCCAAAAAGATAAACAAGCAAAAAAAACCCTCTATTTTATTTTATTCAATCATGAATAAAGAAAATGTTTATTTGGAAGTGGGTAAGAAGTATAGTGACGAGGTTATTTAGTTTACAGTTTGGCTACTAAAAGTTGAAGCAACATGGCTTTTGACTGTGTCCCTTTTGACTGTGTCACCTAGTAATGGATGTTGAAAGCTGAGAGTGAGTGTGAGAGAAAGAAATCCCCAAACAGGAAAATAGAGAGACTATGCCTGACAAGGAAATGGCCCCAACGACCAAAAGACCTCCCCTCTTAATTTAGTAGATGGATAGTCCAGGATTCGAACCCAAGCAGCCTGACACAAGGCACATACCAACAAATCACTTGAAATAGTTGTGGAGCTCCACCATTTTCTCCCAGCCATAGTGAAGTTCAAATGTCCAACAGACTATCCCTTAGAGGGCAACTCAAATTATTTTCTAGACAGAGTGATAGTAAACTTTTTCTTTCTTTTTTTTATTGTGAAAATACTGTACAGAGGGGTTACAATTACATGGGCAAGATAATGAGTACATTTCTTATCAAGCATTGTAACCTCCTCCTTTGTTTCCCCTTCCCATCCCTTCCCACATCCTCCCCCTGCCCCCCCCCACCCAATCCTCCCCGCTTCCCCCCACCTCTGCACCAAAGTTGTAAAGTTCATTTTCGGCATAAGGACTTGTACATCTCATTGTTGCAATGGGTCCACCTGTATCCCTATTTAAACGATTTGTTTTTCCCCTTCCCCTCCATAAATTATACCAACATCAAATACAGTGAGAGCAGGGGTTATACTGTGGGGGAGGGACATACAAAGCAACAAAGAAATAATCTTATAAATGTGTTAGAAACAATCGCATGAAAGAAAACAAAACATTTGAATACATATCTTAGGGTTCATTGGTAAAGTCTCACTAACACCCCTTGAAGCATGGAATTAAGCACTACAAATGGTCTCGTTTCTGTTAACTGGATGTCTCTCATCTCTTCTAGAACCTTCGTACTGCAAGCATGCTCACACAACTCAGAGATCATCAACTTCCTTTGGTAGCTCTTTCAGATTTTTTAAAATCAGTTATCAGGGTGCCTTTTCAAGCTTTTCTACAAAATTAAGTTTACAGGTGAATCTAGTAATTAATTGAAAAATTTTAAGACTAAACCTATCAGCCCCAAGTCCCACATATTTTTGGTATAGTGCTGGGCTTTTGAGGAGCACACTATCAAATTCCTCCCTATTCTTCAGCTACCTAGAACATATAAATCTATAGTTCCCCCACCCCATAGCAAGATAAAGTATAAAGTATAAAGCAATAGATTTAAGTATAAAGATATGATTAAGGCTACCCCCAGCACAATGGTGAAAATCAGAGAATAGGCTGTTTTGTATTATTGGTAGCAATTAAATGACATGTCTTAGATTATACATTTTAAAGACTACAGTCTAGTAATTTACAGATTACCCTGATAACAGGAAGCTGATTACATATGAAGATGACAATCCTAATTCCAATTTTAGGATATACTTGTAAACTATTTCTGTATCTATCACAAATATACTACATAGGGAAACAGATAGTCTGTGTTCAGATTTTTATCCCTCAAAACTCTGCCACTTACAAGATATGTAACCCAGAAAGTTAATTAATTTGTAAGTGCCTTGTTTTCCCCATACAAAAATTTTAGCCTTCTAATTTAGGCTGGAGAATGAGCCAAGGATAATCTCCTATTGGTTTAATCCTCAAATGAAGTAATATAGTCATATACCTTAAAAAGGATGTGATAGATTAATGCATGTAAAACACTTAGACCAATATTTTATCACATAGGCGGTACTTGATCCATATTATCATTAGTTTTGTTGTGCGTAGCATTATTCTATTATTAAGCTTATTCCTTATGGGAAAGCTAACCAAAGATTAGGTGATAAAAGTTATAATCTGTGTATTATATTTGAATTTAGGTTCCACTGACACCATGGTCCATGTATATGATGTAGGAGTCTGAATTCTATATAGGACACACAATACCCCAAAGGTGTGCTTCTAAATATACAAACTCCAAATGGGTTCCTTTTGTAAAGACCCCACTTCTAAGGAAACACTCTTTTAGAAATAATTGACCCATAGCTTCATATTTTCCATTTACCATCTTCAAAAGGCACAATTATTTTCATTCACCTTTATTGCCTACATAGTTTTCTTAAAAACATCACCCATGGTTCATCATTCTTACGCTCAGAGGTCCTTCCCACTGCTCCTAGATTATCCACACTGAGCATGCCTGCAGCTTCCCTTCTTCTCAGATATCCAGTTCCACTTCAGAATAGCCTGGAATGTTAATCTCTAAGGGATTACAGTTTTCAGCCTGTCCCATTAAAATGTATATGAACATAACATACATAAGGCTTTCACTGATTTTTTTTCCTTTTTTATCTGCCTGGTTATGATGATGTGGCCACAGCCACGACATGACCATGCTTCACAAATGACAAAGTGACCCTACATTGGATGTTAGGTCTCCACAACTTAAGGGTCCTTTTACTACCAAATCAGCTTTCATACAGCCTTCTGGTCTGCACAGCAGAATGGGTAGAGGACTCATGATTGAATTGAACTTTAAATGAATCAATTTATTTTGTGTAGTTGGACTTCAGTTCATCACTGCTCTTGAGAGATGAAATGAGGGTAGATCTGGTGGATTGCATCTATAAAAGCAAGCAGGATGCCCTGGCCATAGATACTGTATATGGACTTAAATAAATAAATTAAGAAACTCATTTCACATAGGCCACCAAGCAGTCATGAGATGTTAATGACTTTTAGTCACTGCCAACCTGGACAAAATTCAAACCAATGACCTATAGGTGAAAGGCTCTATATATCCCATTACCAATCCCCTGAGCCATCCAGCCACCCCTGACAAGGTATTTTATCATACACAGTATTACAGTCTAAATTCCTATACTGTCAGGAAATCATTTTCTATTTAAATTTTTTAAAAGCTTATCAAAGAGAGGCAGAAAACCTAGTTCCCCAAATGAAGGAATCATTTCAACTTTAAAAAAAGACTTTCAGAAGAAGGGGAACAAATACATTGTGTCGAATTTTTTTTCATCCACTTTCGGTCATCATGTTTACACCACTGCACATTTGATTTTGCCTCTGGATATATAGCAAACTGGTATATTTGGGAGTTCCATTAAAAGAAAAGTCATTAGTTTTCGCTTAACATTTGTGTAAAACTGATTTGTTAAACCCATGGTGCCTTCTATCCTGGCTTGTTTTTAAGTGTCATAAATAAATGACTTCAATGTCCCACAAGACAAATGTTCTTTAATCATCTAATGCACTCATTTATCCTCAGCCGTAACCTTAGTCCTAAATTAAGTCTGTTGCAAAAACATAACTTCATCAAAAAACACCCATCAATCCTACATAGTTTTGATAAGCACATTTAAAAAACATAAACAACCAGACAGTTGCCAATCTGGGTGAAGCCCCATCACATTTAGGGGTTATTCACCAACGGCCATATTTCATGCCCACACCCCCAACAGAATTATAAAGCAGAACAGATGACATTTGGGCCTTTACCCAGTTTGAATTGTGAAATTGAGGGTGTAGGGTATGGTTTACAAGAATGTAAAACAAACAACCAAGGAACAGACAAAAGATTACCCCCTTTCCACATCAGATACATTTAGGGTTTGTTTTCCAAAAAAAAGTATGCTGTAGATGCATTAAAATTTCATGATCATGTATTTAGTAAATTGCATGTCATGCCTTTGATTAATTTTCATTTGTTCATGGCCCTAAAACTTTGTCACAGAATCTGGCTGCTCAGAGCTCATACATGAGTAATGATTACTAAAAGATTTGGTGCAAGGAGGAACGAAGTCAAAGTGCAATGGATAAACACTGCACTAACCTAGGTACTTAAATATCTCATTACTAAGAAGTTACATAGTTTGGTGAAATCTTAGCTTTGACAGGTTCCCCATGTTAATTCCAAAATAATTCTTCTATCTTTCATTTGCCAATGGTCCAATTTCACCGTAGGGCAAAAACAATCTTCCTAGTTTCCCAGTGGCTTCGTTGGGTCCTGCAGAATTATTACCACAGAAGCCCCTGGGGTTGTTGGATACTTCCCTCCTAACTCAGTCTGAGGCTTTAATTTTTTTGTTAAAAAATAGATAAGAACATTCAGCAAATAGCTACATTGAGAATAAACTCAAAAATTATCACCAAGGTCCTTCCTCTGGCATAATTTGTCAAATCTGCTGATAGGAAACAAATTCTATTCATAAAGATTTTATTTGGGAGGGGGGTTACTCTTGTGATTTGGTAGCAATTCAATTATAGTTTTGTGAGATAGTGAGCCCAGAGAGGGAATCCAGACTGACAAGAAATATGACAGGACAGTTACAGAGTGTTTATGCAATTAAACTTTCACTGACAATACCTGCAGAATGATGAATGCGTGGGCGGAGGTGTGTGAGCGCAGGCAATGCCCCACAAGTATTGCCCATTTTTCATTATTATACAACTGTTCAGATCTTTCCAGAACAGCCTGAAGTGAGGTGGAGAAGAGAGTGCTGTTCACCAGCATGTTAACCAAATGCCTTTTTTTTCCCCCTTTCCCTCTCTCCAACGGGTCGTGATGTGCCAGCGATAAAAGAACATCTATTTTAGAGAAAAATGTTTCAAAAAGATTAAGATTTACCCTGAGTTTGACATATATTAATTTTGGATACCAAAAGACGTTTTTCTTCTGTTTTTTTTTCTTCTGTCTGCAACTTTATATCACTTCTCAACTGATAGAAGAGTGCATAATTAAGCTGTTGGGTTATTCATTTTATGCAAGCAGGTGCAAAAGGGCACTAGAAAAGTAGGATTTTACTGATGGTAGATTAAAAAAGAAAGGAGAAACTTAAAAGCCTTTTGTAGAGAACCACAAAAGCTTACAGAGATTAATTTGGTTGGGCAAAGTCTGTATTGTATGTCTCAGTCTTCCAAGGATATGTGAAAGCAGGAATGTAGCAGGATTTCAGAGCCTCTAAAAGGACTGTGGAGTTTTTCATATTGTTAATAACCCTTATTTTGGATCTTTTTGTAAGACCATCAGTTTTGAGGGTGATTTTTTTTTGTTTTTTTAAGCAAGCATTACACACCGATGTCTTTTTTAAAAAATTAAATTGGCTTTCATTTGTATATAAGATTAGAAATGCCTGAAATAACCAAACTAGTAGCAGAGTAGATTCCTTTCAGAACCCAGAGCTTGGCTGATTCATTGTGTAGATTTGAGTGAGAAAACAGTCTAGCATATGTCACAAAGATGCAAAGGGCTGATGTGAAAAGATGTGCCTTGCCTTACTATTTACACATCTATTTAAATTAATGAGATTGACTTGGGGTAGGGAAATGATATTCATTATGGGCAAACCATTGATTCTGTGATTTTGACCTCTAAGAAAGTGCTTTTGATAACAATGTGTTTTTGTTTTGTCTCCTTTCATGTCTGATGTTCCTTTGTTAATATTTTCTTAAGCCTTCTGGGGATACCAGAAAGCTTTAGAGTTTTTACAAAGAATATTTCAGTTATAACCAACTCTCACATTTTTTTTCTTGTATTTGCATCTAGACTCAAAGGCCTACATGCCCATATAAAGAATATTATAAATCAGACTCACATCTACAGACTCTATTTACACAATCGCACCCATTTGGGGGATTCAGTGCAATAACTGGTCACCTTGAAGTCAGAAAATTTCTATCAACCTTATTTGTTCTAGAAGCAAGTTGACCAGACCTTTCTATCAAACCCATCAACCTAGAAAACCCCAAGAATTCATCATCTAAATACAAGATTTTATAATCACCTCTCTTGCCAAAAATCTGCACTCTATTACATAAAAATATTGATGTCATTAGATGTGATTTTTTCATACACACTAAAATTCATAGTTTAAAAATATTGTTTTCACATTACTTAGGTGTTAAAATTACACGGTGGTGTTCCTTTATTTTTGAAAAAACCAAACCTAATCCTGTTAATTCAAAGTGAATAACAAACAGGACTAAGACTTTTTCCCAAGTTGTTACATTTATTCAACCTGCTTGTGTTTTGTTCTTCATCATAATTATTTCCAAGTCAAATCTGCACTGATTTCCTTGCGGACCTGCGTACCTCTGACTAACTTAAAGAATTGAGCTGGGATAATTCACACAATTCCTCGGGGGTCATGTTCACTGTTTTTTTTCAAGGACATTTTTATTACAAAGCTGATGAAATTTGCATATTAATTCATTTCTTTCAATTTTTTAAGATTAAATGTTGTCAACATGTATCAGTGCAAGGCTCTGACAGTGTTGATGAAATGGGTCAGTCAAGCTTGAACATTTAGAGTAATGCAGCCATCTGCAACCCCCCGCGCCCCTTGTGGAGTTCCCTGCTACCACTGCAACTTGATTAAAAAAAGTTTTATTCAATGCAGGATATTAAAACATTATCTAAGAAATGATATGTGTCAGTCTTGCCACTTACCCAGAAAGTGAATCAGACAACAAAATAGATCTAAGGAGGTCCTTGCTGACTGGGAGTTAGCATCCTGTCCATCTTCATTAAACTACAGCCAAAATATCTCATCCCAAAGCTTTGCATTTAGTGAGAGGAACTTAGAACTTGAGTTGACTGTTTCCTCTCCTGGTGTGATTTACAAGTCAGAGAAACTAAGATGGCTGATGAAGAGCTACTGTAACTTATTTCTCAGTGTCCTCAGAGTTGGATCTGCCCTTTATGATTTTATTTTATGACCGCCAATAAACACTAATATTCACTGGTCAAATCTAAAGTCCTCCAAAAATGGTATCCGGAGATCTTAATTTCTGTCCACATAACCCAATGTGAATGTTAGCTGCATTGATTTAGCTGTCTAGTTTGTTAACTGTCAAAACAAATCCTCCATCAAGATACTCAATAGTATTGCCTCTCTATGGGAACCATTTGTGTCTGTGTCTGCATTTTTTTTGGATGAAGGCTCTTTGGAATGGACCTGATGCCCTTAATAGATTCCAAAGGCCTTATAAAGAAAGATATCTCCTGGATGTTGAGCTGGGGTAGTAAGGAATCCCCACAAAACTATGGGTCTTGGGGCCTGAACTCTGGGCCTGGGCACTGTCCCTCAGCTCAAGGTTAGCGCTCTACCAGGTGTTGGGGCCTGAACTCTGGGCCTGGGCACTGTCCCTCAGCTCAAGGTTAGCGCTCTACCACTTGAGCCACAGTGCCACTTCCGGCTTTTTTCTTTTTGCTTATGTGGTGCTGAGGAATCGAACCCAGGGCCTCATGCATGCAAGGCAAGCGCTCTACCACTGAGCCACCTTCCCAGCCCCGCCCACAGAACTACGTGACCCACCTTTCAACTCGTATCTCTGTTTTCAGTGCTGCTATGAAAAAAGTATTTTCTTTGAAAGCAATTTGTAGGTAAATATAGTCCTATACTAACTGCATCAAAGGCTGCTTTTTCAGCTCATTCCCTCTTAGCAATACATTTCCAATCAGAACATTGTCCAGTATAGGAAATGCCATTAGCTAGAAAAGCTTGTCTCCCAATGTGAAAAAAATATGGCCTCATCTGAAGGGAACAAAAGAAAGAGAAAGTAGTCCAAGAAATGGTTTTATCTCGATTTTGAATTAAACTCCCAAACTCATATTGGATTGAAAAATCAAAATCAGACTTCACATTGTCGAGTTGGAAAATGTCAGATATGAAATATTTAAACTGTGGAATACAGTCTTCGACTTTGGGTTATAAAACTTTAATTTTGTGAGTTGGTAGCACTCCAATAGTTCAATATTTTTAATTCTACAAATCCATGTTTATTAACTTTCAAGGTTTAAACAGTATCACCAAGTCTATTGAAACTAAATTATTCTGACTTGGGAGAGCTATAGGGTAGCTATAATTTGTTTCTATTTCTAAATAAGTGACAAAGACAAAAGAAAGAACAAATAAAAGTAATTGATTGTCATAACAACCCCTTTGTATACTTTCAAAATGACCTAAAACTCTAGCTGACCATAGCAACAAGAATGCAAGGTCACATGGCTTTGACTAGGGGTTTTCCAACCTATATCCAAGTCCAACGGAACTTAAGATGGGGTTGCCTGTAGGCCATTAAAAAGTGATTTACCAGCTAGGTGGTAGTAGCTCATGCCTATCTAATTACTCAAGAGGATGAGATCTGAAAATTGCAGAGAAGTCCCTGAGACTTTTATCTCCAATTAACCACCAAAAAACCAGAAGTAAAACAGTGGTTCGATGCAAAGTACCAGCCTTGAGCGGAAAAAAAATGAACGGGCAATTCCCAGGTCTTGAGTTCAACCCCAATAACTACAGAGACACATACACACACACATACAAACACAGACACACACACACACACAGACACACACACACACACACAGTAGCTTACGTCATATTATTGTTTTGAAACTAATTGTATTCCTTCCCCCAGAATAAGTATCACTTTCTTTCTTTTATTTGGAAGATGTGAATTGGGTGTTTTTAACAACAGTTTTGAAAATCTTCACCTCAGATGTCATGATTAGTTGCTATTACCAGTAATGACTTTTCATCTCGCTCCAATTAACACTCTGTTCTTGTTGCCTCTCCCAGTATTTCATTCCATTTCCTAGTAATTATCTAACATGTCTCTGCTCATTTGCTAATTGGTTCCACATTTGTTCCACACCTACTATGTGCTATGTAAATAAAATCCCTTAATGAGACAGTTGTGGAATCACAGAAAGATCCTGAGCATGGGAGGAAAGAAAGGCACATTCCAACCCTTTCTGTCTCCCCCCCCCCCCGGCCCGCTTCAAGCATGCACTTAAACACATAGAGGTCCTTTCACCACCCACAAAATGAAACACATCTTTACTCACAGAGTTTTGAGGGCCAACAAAACATGTAATTAAAAAAATATATTCCTTGAACAGCTTAGAATTAATAACACATTTGTCAAACAGCACAATTCTTTGAATTCTAGGTTTCTGCAAGGGAGCAGTGGCCTCTTAGATTTTTACACTCTAATACCACATCCATAGCAGCTGCTGTTGACTTCAACATCCAAGTTAGATTATCCGACACAGTTTTGATGAAATTCATTCCTCCACCTAACTTAATCTATATATATATAACGTCATTTGCTGCCAGGCAGGGAAGGAAAGTATATTTGCTATAAACTCAAAGTCCTGTTTACTAGAAAGAAAATTTGGCATGTTTTGTTTATTGCTTTTGTTTCATATATAATGTATATGGCTTCGTGATGATTTGTTCAGGGGAGAGAAGTTGCATCTACAATCTGCTGAACATGTGCTACAAAAGCATTACCCACTTCTGAGTTACCCACAATAACTCTCTTGGTAATTATTTTCTCTAAAAATTTATAAACTCTCAGTCATGTTTCTTTTAACGATGATACATGTACTAATATATCTCTTTTGGGTTTTTGTAAGCTATGTCTTTCTTCCACTTCAAGTTTGGAAGCCAGTAGCTGCCTATATCAGCCAAATTCACAATTCAAGAGACCCTTGTTTAGAGTGAGGATTGATGGCTAGTGACCTTTCTGAGTTTTTTTTCTGAGCCCGTCCTCTTTGTCATCCAAATAAACCTAGTTCCTATATCTAGCATGCATGATTCTATCCAAACACCAAAAACAAATTTGCCCCATAAAGTTTGGAGTCCCATAGCCAACAGTTGCATAAGAGCTCAGATTATCCTGGAGGTTGGCTGAACTTATGTTCTTGTTTGGGGTGATCCTATTACAATCAGGACAGGCTTGGAAGGGCCCACTCAAATGGTTCACTGAGGAAACATCAGACTCAAGATGAATGGGCTTTCAATCACTTGTTCTCCAAACAAAAAAATCTCGCTTTCCTTTCCTCTGACATATAGCTTAATATGAGGGATGGGGAAAAATTGGAAGCAACGTGTTTATGGCACAATTACAAATATAAGTCCAACATTTAATTGTTAAACACAAAACTAACTTTGTCTCAAAAATAGCCTAATCAGATAGAACTCTACTCAGTTTTCTCACATAGTGGTGAGAAGATATAGTAAACTGGTACCCAAGAGGATGGTGTGGAAATATGCCTTAAGAGTTGTAACTTGCCCACTGATATACTAAAGCTTCATGAACAATTAAATGTCCATATGCATCCAAAGCAAATTGTTTTCTTCCTTCCCCTAATACTATATGGTCTTTTATAGATGGATCTATTAAAAGAAGCAAGTGAGAGTAAAGTTAATGAAGTATTATGTAACTCTAGCCTGGGCAGGGCAATTAGGCAATGTTTCTTTAAAATTTTTTTAATTGTGAAAATACCGTACAGAGGGGTTACAATTACATGGTCAAGATAACGAGTACATTTCTTATCAAGCATTGTTGCCTCCTTCTTTGTTCCCCTCCTTTGTTTCCTCAGCGCATAATGCTGACTAGAAGAACTTCTCACAGAGAGAACTGTGTACTCCCAAATCGGTAAAGTCCAGTGCCAGAGGCAGGCAGACCCTGGGGAAGGACTGAGCTACAGGCCCTGTCCTTCAGGGACTCGGGTAGGCACTGACAGCCCATGAAACCACATTGTACACGTATAACAAGTGACATGTTACAATAGGCACAATAGAAGTGACTTCTAGAAGAGAGGTAAGCATGTTAACGCTTGCTTTCTTCTTTTTGTTTCTCTCTCTTTCTTCTTTTTTCCTTTCTTCTTTCCTTCTTTCTTTCTTTTTTTGGCAGTTGTGGGGCTTGAACTCAGGGCCTGGGTACTGTCCCTGAGCTCTTTTGCTCAAGGTTAACACTTTACCACTTTGAGCCACAGTGCCACTTCCAGTTGTCTGGTGGTTAGTTGGAGATACCTCTCAGACTTTCCTGCCTGGGCTGGCTTTGAACTGCAATCCTCAGATCTCAGCCTCCTGAATAACTTGGATTACAGGCATGAGCCACTGGCACGTGGCTCATTTTAATGTTTTCATTCCCACTTTTGGTCAGAAAATAGATAAACGGAAGGATCTTCTAAGAAATCTATAGTATTTTGCCATGAAACTGGGCAACTTCTAGATTCTTTTCAATGGGAGGAAAAATTGGCTATCTTATTTATTGTCTCTTAATTTATTTTGAGAGCTAGATCACATTAAAGCTGTTGTCTGGCTCTTTGAGGGTGTTGGAGGCGTTGGGAGGAGGCTTCAGGAACAGCTTACATTGTGAAATAACTGCATTTCCAAAAGAAGATAAGTCACATCTTGCAAACTTAAAAAAAAAAATCTTCTCTACATGTAAAGTGTCCTTACCCCCCTTACCCATTTCAGATCATTCTGAGTTGATAACCCCTCCCCTAAATGTTAACTGTGAATGTTCTTGCCCTAACACCCCTCCTCAGCTTCCACAAAGCAATCTTTAAGTGTTTGAAGGAGAGCTTCCTACTCAAAGTGATCCTCTACAGTGATCCTTTTGTAACAGTTATGAAATCATCTCTTATAACTTCTTTGCTATTGCAAACATGTATAGAAGCAATGACTTATGTAGTCCAATCAATAGTGAGGCCTCCACTAAATAAATGCAGGTATATCATAGAACCAAAATGTTATATTGCCTTGGAAAGCATATGCTTGCTCAGATTTGGAATGCTTTCTAATCTGTTAAGCAAAGAGAAGAAAGGGGCATGACAGTGTACAAGGGCTGCTATCACGCGCACAGGAAGAAGGAGTCATCTGACATTGTGTCCTGGCATGGGGCATTTGTGACCCTCCGATGTTAAAGGGTGCTCTTCTGAGAGAAGTCCTAGGATACATAATTGGCCTTAAAGTGGGAAGGAAGGCTATTTTCATTCCATATTTTCTATGCTATTTGGATGTAAAAACAAACATGCATATGTTTCTAATTATTAGAAAATATTAACCATTTAAAAATTTGGAACAATCACTCATATATTTTAGAGTAAATATAAATTAAAAGCAAATAATCAGTTTTTAAATGATCCCTTTTTGTCACAGAAAATACTGCTTAAATTGAGATTTTGCATCTAAAAATTCTGTTTTAACTAACTTAAAGTCCAAAAAGAAGAACTCAGAAACCTGACTGGCAGATAGGAAGAGCCAAGAAAGCAGCTGCATTCATGGAAAAGGAGAAAAACAAATCTGAGTACAGCCCTGTGACCTCGGGCAACAAATAGTGCTCAATGTGAAAGGGACACTTCTAGAATATTCCATGCTGAAACATTTTGCCTCAGCCAGAGTAATTAGGACCGTAATTCCAATTTGGGCTTTTTTCTTTCTTTCTTTCTCCTAGGTTTCACAGCTTATGAAGTCAGCAGAACAGGGTTATTAAATCATAGCCTAGTACCAACTCAAAGAGATTTTCCTAAATGTAGAAGACAGGGAAATGCAGGCCCCAGCTGAGCAGTCCTGTGGGTAAGGTGATGAACCCGTACATGGTACAGCTAATGACCTGTTTTAGGGGCTTAGCTCATATATTCCAAATAACGGGGGAGGGGGGAGAATTCCAAATAGCTTAACATCATTAAACCCAAAATGCTCTCCGATCCTTCCTCTGTGGCATCATAAAATACCTCCTCCAAGTGGAAGAAAGGGACATGCTTGCTGTAAATCATGGAAAGTTTATGCCAGCCCAGATGTGAGCTTCACACTAACTTGCTCACTCTGGGGAAGGTTCATGGGTTTGCTTTGTTTGGGGGTTTGGCTTGGTTTTTCCTTTAAAGCAATAATAGTCTTTGTAGGATGGCTGCCGTGTCAGCATTTATCTTGAAACTCGTGGATATGAGTTCTGACTGGAGTCACCTTTCTGACAAGTGTTATTGCGACTGTGTTTTATATCCCTGTTCAGAATGGTTTCTAATGATAATGCTCTGTCTACCTCGCTGCTTCACACTAAATTATAGATGCCAGGATGACAGGGCAAACTGCATCCGGGCGCAGAGCTCCACTCTCTGTGTGTGATGTCAGTTGCCTCCACCCTCTGTGCCTGGAATTAAAAATGGGAAGTGAAGATATGCAAAACATTTGTGCTTAAAAATAATGTTCTGTCAGTTATTAAACAAGTGATATTTCATTTAATCAGCTCAAGGGATTATTTTAAATGAAAAGGCAGAGAGGATGATTTTATTAACACATTCCTGCCCTAGAGTCCTACTATAATAATTCTTTACCTGCCTAAGTTAAAAAAAAAGTTATAATTCTGTCTGTCTACAGGAAGAAGTTCTGGGTGATTAGATTTTATTAGTTCTTTGATTTTTCAGCTTCTCACAAAAAAAGAGGTAAAGGCCAAAAGTCTTATTCTAAAGCAGTCAGTGTTTGAGCTACTTAATAAATCACCCTTGTCTTGATGGAGTTTTGTGTAGGACTTTTAAAGCAAGTCTTTCTGAACACAGTAGAAATAGATTCCATTCAACAAATCCACATATATTTGTACCTCCCTGCAAATCATTGTACCACTTAAGCAAAATGGGGAAGACTTAACTTCAAAATATATTTCAAAGTGGTATTTAGTTGTCTATTATATATAAAGCACAGTAAGAAGAGGTACTGAAATTCATATGATCATATTCTGAACTTGATGTATTTACACGGGTTTATAATGAGACCCACGTCTGAACAAAGACAATAAGAGTGACTGTGAAACACAGAACAGAAGAAGGAGAATTGGAGTAGCCAACTAGAAGGATCCAACACCCACCTTGTTCCACTGCAAAGAAAGCTAATCATTTTAACTTCTTTATGAGTGTGCCACTGCACAGCTATACAATTATGTTCAAATACATGATTATGTTTGGTTATTTGAGCTTTGAAACAAGCCTGTGAGGTTTGGAGTGGTTTTTAAAAAATTTTTTTTTCTTTGAAAAGTTAGAAAAGTTAGTGGAGAAATAATTTTTGTATGATCCTTGGCTGCTCCCATAATTTCAAACACAAGTTCTGTTTGTTCATCCCCAGGTCAACAGGATTATACATGGACTTAAGTTCCTGATCTTGGGAAAAGGGATTGTTCAAATTTTGAAAATAGACCCTGACTTCAAAAGAGAGAAGAATTACTGTTTTAATAGAATCCTTTATTAGATTTAAATCTTTGGCTTTTCAGGCACGCCACTAATTTGTTTTCATTTTTCATAGAGAGCAGTTGTGAGTTGTAAGAGTTGCACTTTATGGTGGCATTTAGACACAGCTCCATTCCCAGTACTTTTGTCTTACTGACTTCTAGAAAGGGAGGGCAGCTCTTTAAAGGCCTGTTTACTCACTCAGTTACTCATTCACTTAACAAAACATTTGTTGAGAACTTACAGGCTGAGTCAGTTTCTACCAAAAGGTTCTATTTGTGATTAGATTAATTCTTTATTCAACCAAATCATAGGTGCAAAGATCCCTACCAGATGTTTGAAAGATATAAAGTAGAATATGAAATGAGACCATGTCCCTCAAGGATCTTCCTGATTAATAGGAGACAAACATTGGAACAATTAGACAGGAAGCATGACTAAAGTGTTGTTGTAGGAAAAAAAGCAGACTAGCAAATTGATCCATCTTCCAGAGGACAAACAGAATAAACACAAGAGAACTTTCTGGAGGAGTGTTTGAAATGAGTATTTTCCCTTCCTTTCAGAAAGTACTTCTCTAGAAGACTGTCCTAATATGGTAGTAAGATTTCACATTGTCATTCTCTTCAAACATGCAAAATAGCATTGGTCATCTGATAGTTATTGCTCCCACCCAATACCAATGGTTTTCCCATTTCTTGGACAGAATTATCTTGGCTCAACAAAAAGGGAATTCAGCCAAAAATACAATTGGTGGGAGAGTGCTTTTCTATTGCATTTGGAACATACTCCTATCATTTTCACTCATTTTCAGTGCTTGTGATGGATCTCTCCAGTTGGAAAGAACTCAAAACCAATTTCAGTGCAGATGCAAATAATCCTAACAAATTATTCTATAAATACACCACAAATAGCAATACTTTGTGAGGTTAATAGCTCTTACTTATCAAATAAAGAAACCGAAAAACAAAAGTTGAGTCCATGTGAGGAAAGTACATTGGTTCTGAATCCAGAGATCTAGCTTCTTGTAGTCAGTGCAACTATCCTACATTTAACTAAGGAGAAACTAATACTCACCATAATTCAAATCATTTTAGAAGCAATTCACCATTGCCCAGTACCTGTTCTAGATGTGTGTATTTGAGAGGGGAGGTAGGGTGGGTAGTAGGGCAAGAAAGCAAAGACTCCATCCCAAACCTCCTTCTCATAGCTCTAAACAGGGAGCTCATTTTGTTACAACTACTCTTGGAAATCAAATTGAGGAAGCCAGAGTGGGAGTTGAATATACCTCTTCTTCTCCTAAATCAGGCCATAGGTTGATAATTCTAGGTATAAAATACCAATCCGGCACCCTCTTCGTAATCTGGAAGATGTATGTAATACATATGGCCTCATGATACTGAGCTTTATAGTTGAATGAAGACTTCTAATACAATAGAAAATTAAATATGAATTCCACTGTATGTAAAGTATTTTCTTTAGAAATTGCATTTTATAGAAGGGGAAGCAGAACAGGATTGGAGTAGAATTCTTGTACTGCTTAACATAAAAATCACAAAAATCTAGACGAATTGCATGTTTTTAGTAAATAGTGTTATGACATTTAAAAAATTATTCTCACCTTAAGTTTTCCCATATCAAAGGGATTTACTTTCTATCATCCCCAATCCAGAAATTATAATGGTTAAAAATCCCCAGCTACCACAAATAAGTAGCAGTCATACATACAAACTGAGCAGCAAGTAGTGTATATCACACTTAATATATGTATTATTATCACAACACCATTTGAAGTAGGAATTATTATTATTGACCCCATTCTACGGGCAAGTAAGAAAAGCTCAGATTCATTGGTCTCAAGACCATATGCCAATAAAAAAATAGGGCTAGGATTTCAGGGTAGTGATCTGGATCCAGAGCCCATATTCTCCTCTATTACTCTGTTCCAAGATCTGGGGGTCTCAAGTGGGAGAAGCCTGACATTGAATCTTGTCTTCAAGCTGGGTAGTCTTGGGCAAGTTATTTTATTCCTAATCTTTGCCTGTTTTACTTTCTTTCTTTACAAAATTGATGCATAATCCTTTGACGTGGTCATTATTATAAGGATGGAAGGACAGCCAGGCGCTGATGCCTCACACCTGTCATCCTAGCTACTCAGGAGGCTGAGATCTGAGGATCATGGTTCAAAGCCAACCCGGGCAGGAAAGTCTGTGAGACTCTTATCTCCAATAAACCACAAGAAAACCAGAAGTGGTGCTGTGGCTCAAGCGGTAGAGCACTCATCTTAAGTTAAAGAGCTGAAGGACAGCGCCAAGGCCCAGACCCCCCCCCAAAAAAAAAGATGGAAGGAAACCAGGTAGAAAAATACAAAGCAAAACCCTATATGGTGGCCCATTACGTTATTGAATGAAATCTAGGAAATTTTTAGGAAAAAAGGACAAAGGTCTGTGGAAACAAAGTGACATAACAAATTAAATGGCTGCTAACAAGTTGTAATGTGTTTACATCTCATTTTTATCTCTGCAGATTACAACATTTCAATTTTGAGTTTTTATAGCAACTAATAATAAAATATTAGTTGAAAAATAATTGATTTAGGGGTTGAAAGTGGAGCGCAGTGATAGCATGCTTTCTTAGCATGCACAATGCCCTGAGTACCATCCCTAAGAACCTCCCTCAATTAACTGTTCATTAAATATGAATTTGAAAACTTAACATAGGATGAACTGAGTAGAGCACTCTCTGAACTTGAAAATTAGAGGCATCTCTCTGCTTGTAGTTGAGACATTATTTTACTGCTCCATGACATTACAATGGATTGGAGAAAAAAACATTTCAAATCTAAAAATAAAAAGTACTTCATGCATAAAGCATGATGCCCCAAAGCATAGTAGATCTGTTTATCTCTTTGTTTAAAATGAATGCTACCTGGTATAGTTTACATAACATGCCAGGGATCGGCTTGATAAGTGTTTAGATCACCTGGGGAACACACTGGCTCATTTCCTCAACACCTTTCCACATGACTAGCTTGCCAGCAAGTATAATAGCAAACAAAGTTTTAATAGGTCAAGAGCAGAGTAACTGTTGAGGAGGGAGAGAGGGCTTGACGTGCACCCAGACTAATAACTGACACTTTCAGCACACGTTTTTGAATGCTGCTTAATGGAGAGTTTAGAAGAAAAGGCTTTTAGAAAAGCATGACATAACTTCTAATCTGTGGGTAGGAGGCAGAGGGAAAGGAGAAGAGCGTGGCTGTGTGTCCATGCCTGAAAATTTAGGTGTCCTTTAAAGCAGGTGGTTCATAAACCATCTCTCCATCATTTGGCTGCTCTAGCGGCTCACAATTAATTCCATCATCAAGCTTAAGGATTTATAGCCATGGCTTCCACTTTCTTCAAAGCTAGCTGTCTGAAGCAGAAGAGGCTCTCATTTTTATTTGCTTGTTGTCTAAGCAAAGCTGCTACTTAGAGACTGTTGCTGTCATATCACGTCTCTTTTGCTGAAAGCTACAACAACACAGATAAACATATGATCTATTTTAGAACTTTTTTGTGCCTACCAGGAGTGGGGGAGAAGGAATTTTCTTATCCTTTCCAATCTTGTTTATTCTTCCTTCTTTTCTTTCAGAAAAGTGATTATTTATGAAGTAAGTAGCATCTACAGAATCCATAGGTGCCCTTCCCCTCCACCAGGAAACACACACAATAATAGGTTTTGATAAAGTTTAAGGAATGCTGAAATGACTAGCTATATTACTAACCCTGGCTTTGGCAGCCCATAAATGGCAAAGTATGCTCAATATTGTATTTATCCTTTCCGTGTTACCAAGAGGGAGGCAAAATCTGCTACTGTTATTTAAACAGAAGAATGGGCAGGCTTGCCTTTGTTACAAAATCTGTGCCTTTTGTGGGCATGCTGGAATTGAAAGCTCTTTAATAATACAGTGTGTAGAGGAGCTAGAGAGAAACAGAATTGGAAGTTCATGAGCAGTGTTTCTTAAGACACCTACTACCTACTGTAACAAATAGGAAACTGTCAATATACATCCAGATTCCAGTGGGGATACAGATCAGTAACCAAATCATAGGTAAATAGATAGATTAGATATGGCAGTGGTGGGAAATACATGCTGAAAAACAAATCCACAAGAACAGTTTTACAAGGCTTACTTTCTATTTTCATAAGGAAACTAAGCCAAATAATCTGACAAGAGCGGAAATCAAATCATCTGTCAAGTTCCTCTACCTTTCATTTATCACACAGTTTAATACCGTAATGAAAAATAGCAAATGAAAAATGAAGTGAATGACCAATGAAAAATGCATTCTCTGAGGATACAGTGATGTGTTATTAGCCTAAATCCTCCACCCCTGTACACGTGTAACTAGCAGGGGAGGCCCTGTGGCCACCCAGTCCTTTTCATTCAAGTATAACAAATCCCAGGATGACATTAGCACTGTGCTTGGAAGAGCCCTCAGTACACAAAAGCCCCCCTCTTCTTTCTTTCCTCTCAGGCTCCTTTCTTTATGTCAAAATATGAGTTGGTAGGGGTTGTTGTTACAAGTAAGGAGAGGCCTCGTAATTCCCTACTCACCAAAAACACATATTGTTGGGGAAGGAAGGTAGTACTATCATTTATCGTGCTCACTACATGACAAAGATTGATCTTTATAATAACCATACACAGTAGTGTGGACCCCATTTTCACACTTGAGAAATCTGAGAATCGGAGTAATTACAGTAATTTATCCAACCCTAAAGGTGGTAGAGCCAGAATTTGGACCCAGACCTACTTGACATCAGGTATCCTGAAGCTAGGAATCAACCCTGGCTGTGGGCTCAGTGCCTTCTACCTGACTCTAAGTTCTTCCAGCCTCTTAGACCTCCAGACCGGAGGAAAGTGAGAAGATTTGAGAACTTGCCTAAGGCAGGAAGGCTCTGATGTCTGTCTCTTGGTTTGCTGTTGAAAGATATTTATCAAGATGTATTGTACTTGTAAATTGATATGTTGAATTAAAATCCCTTTGTACACTACTTAGATAATTTAAAAAAATATTTCAGAAAAGAAAATAAGCCGTTTTTCAGAAAATAATTTTAGGAACAACAATGAAATGCCTCCCTTTAAGTACTAAAATAAAATGTTATTTATCTTCAGCCCCCCTGTCTAAACAGTGTACGCTTAGGAAAGAAATAACATTTATTTTACATACTTGGTACAGTCTAGCAGATTGTGGGTCTTCAAATCATTCTCTGGCTCCTAAGCCAAGATGATTAATAAGGCAGAATATATTTATTTCTAAGGAGAAGAGAAGTTGATTCTGATTTAGACAGTATGTGCTGTGGAGCTGCAAAACAAAATTGACCTCAGCATAATTAGGTTGGACACTGGTGGAGTGAGGACTTGAACACAAATAGTTCTATTTTGACAAGCAGAATTCAAGAGCGGCTGGTTTCTTTCTTTTTTCTTTTTCTTTCTTCTTTTTTTTTCAAAAGGAGAATGATGATTATTTAATATTTGTTGAGTGCCAACAGTGTACTCAGGGCTGCACAAGCCCCAGGAAGTAGAGTTGGGAACTGCCTCAAGGAAATGTTAGCAAATTAAAATCCATAGAATCAGCGTGAAGGCGGCTGAGGAATACCTGATGAGAAGAGCATCCTCCTCTCGCCCATCCCAGAACTACAGAGAGAGAGAAAGAAGAAAGAGAGACAGAGACAGAGAGACAGAGAGAAAGACAGAGACAGAGAGAGAGACAGACACAGAGACAGACAGAGATAGACACAGAGACAGAGAGACAGACAGCCAGACAGAGAGAGAGAGAGACAAAGAAAGACAGAAAGAGACAAAGAGAGACACAAAGAGACATATAGAGACCAGAAATTAAATCCTGGATGGTTCAAATCACAAGGATGCAGCCGGGTGGAAAAGTAGGCGTTAAAAGCAAGAACTCTCATCCAAGTGATACTAATAGAAAGGAACATAAATTTCAGCTGACAAGATGGAGAGCAGGAGGAGGAAGAAGAGTACATTTCAAGAACAAAGACATCAAGGCACATAATCTTTCCTGGGTCCTTCCAGAGAAAGAGGTTTGGAGAGAGGAAAGGCATACGGTCTGGGGCCAGGAGCAGTGTGGGAGATCCACAGGGCACAGCTACACAGTGACTTTGCCTGTGTGCATGGCATGTCTTGTGACTCAGTATCTGGCCCAGGGTAGGAAGGAAAAGCACACTTAAGTGGTAAAGGTAAAGTGGGACCTGGAGATAAGGATATCAAAGAAAGCTACAGGGAGAACCTGTATCAAATTGTCTCCCAGGGGGCTGATGGCCCTCAGGTGGCAAGTCCCAGAGCAGTCTATAAAGCAGTAGTAGCAGCAGCTGTCAGCTACAGATACAGCACATTTTTTGTAAGAACAGGATCCAGGGTAGACATGACCATGAGATACCCAGCCTTGGATCAGGGAACGTAGCACTGCCCTCACACTGAGCAAGATAGAATTCGGAGAATGAAGTGGCAGGGATAGGATCAGATTGAATTGAAGTAGTCTTGAAAACTTGGGAATCCTTTGAAGGAGTTCCCAAAACCATGCACGAAAAGGGAAAACTGGTAGGTGTGGTATATTTTGACTTTCAAAGGACTTTAAGTAAGAGAAAATGAAAAAAAAATAATCCTTGCAAGAGGCTATTATGCAAAATTGGTAACCATAGGGCAAGTGTTAAAATTCTGTTACATCTTAAAAACTAGTTAAAAGATGGAAAGCAATGAGGAGGAATAAAAGGCCATTTCTTTCCATGGAAAGAGGTTAATGGTGGGGACCTCGGGGGAGAGCAGAGATACCAACCCGCCTTATTCAGTCTTAATAATGACCTGGAAGAGGAAGATGAAAAGCAAGATGGCAAACTTGTTGATGAAAAAGAATTATTTAAAGGTATTTGAGTCATGGAAGAATCTGAGTCTAGAAAACACAGATCCGCAGAAAGGGGAAAAAATAATAAAGGTAAATTTAAAGCAACCCAGCACACCTCTGTGGGAAGAAGAGCCTGTGTTATCTCAAAACTTAGTGCATGGCTTTTGGAGTCCTTTTGTGGGATTAACTGAGTCTAGAGACTGCAGAGACAAATCTATCATCTGCCACAAAGAAAACCTGCAACTCATTGCTTTGTATTTTTTCTAGTTGTAAAGTAACAGCAATAGCATGGGCCTCATTTGTAGATGTACTTAGGGCTTGAATCTATTACTGATTGAAAATTCCAAGTGAGACAGTGTGCTCCCCCCCACACACACATGTTGATTAATTGAATTAGTGGACAATTCCCCAAAGCACTGCAGTGGCTGTGTATTTCTTCCTTCTTTCCTCCTACGGCATGTGATGGAAGTTCTTTTCTGCTCACAAAAAGAGCTGTTTTATTTCTACAGATGGCACAAAAGCAAACCTTGTGTGTGGCAGTCACTTTCCTCTGGAGAAAAGTGGGTGTGCTTGAATAGAAAATGAAACAGCATCTTACGAGTTACATTCTAGCTATTTTGGATTTAAAGGAAATACTGCCCTACCCCCCGCCAAAGCCTGATGAATAATATCACAGAACTCCAGGAGAAGCTGAAATGAATTCATACTCTTCATTCTTCCCGCCCCCACTCTCCTATCCCTGGCCATTTGGAGAATGGACTCCACCCTTTGAATAACTAGCTCATAAGGGCAAGAGTTTAGGTTGGCTCTCTGGCAGAATTAGATGATGTCAGAGAGTAATGACAGAAGTAAAAGTAGATGGGGTGGATGTCAGGAGCACCATTTGCCAAGTTCTTTGCAGTTTAAGAAGTGCTTTTGCCTCGATTATTTTTAGTTTGGTTCTCGTAAACCCTGTTGTGGGAACAAATAATTCAATGAATAAATGAGCAAATGAACCAAACAGACCACTCTCAGAAGAAGCAACAAATGGTCAATAAGTACATGAAAAAATGTTCGGCATCTTTAGAAACCAGGGAAGTAAATGCAAATCGAAATGACACTGAGATTCCATCTTGCCCCATTCAGAATGACTGTCATCCAGAAAACAACCAACAAGGGGCAGCAGTGGTACATGCCTGTAATCCTAGCTAGTTGGGAGGCTGAGATCTGAGGATCAAGGTTCAAAACTAGCCCAGGCAGCAAAAGTCCATGAGACTCTTATCTCTAATTAACCACCAAAAAACCTGGAAGTGGAGCTCTGGCTCAAGTAGAAGAGTGCTAGCTTTGAGCAAAAATGCTCAGAGACAGTGCTCAGTCCCTAAGTTTAAGCCTCAGGACCAGCGGAGAAAGAAAACAACAATACTGATTAAATATAAGGGGGAAGAAACCCATATACATTATTAGTGAAAAATGTAAGTTAGCACAGACACTTAGAGAAATCAGTGTGGCGGTTCCTCAAAAAAAATTAAAACTAGAATGATATGATCTTGCATTACCACCCGTCATGTTATAGAAAAGAAAATGGAAGCTCACAGTCATTGCTAGTTGATGAACAGCAGAGCTGAAATTCCAACTTAGCTGTTCTATCTACAAACACATTCTTTTTCACTTCATAGAAGGAAGGAAAACAAAAATTTGCCCTTGCTCTGGCTTTCGGTATTCCCCGTACTTGGAGATGGTTGGTATTTATTGTGCCTATGATTTTTATATTTCCTGACCTTGCCCACTCTCCCATCTACCACACACTTCTTCAAGGAGCAAGCACATACTTCAAATTCATTCACCTTCATGACTGAAAGCTTTTCTATTATTATTTATCTTTTTACCAGATGAGGATTTATCGCTATAATATATACGTGCATGTACTATAAAATAAAACTTCCCTGATTACCTTATAACTGCACATTAAAAATTTACTAAAGTAAAATTAATGTGATTTTAATAATGTTGTTTTAATATACAGAATGCCAGGTCACAGAGAGAAACTATTTTGAATTCAGTATGCTTTTTTTCCTAGAACCTTCCTAACAATAGCTGAGCAGGCATATAAATTGTGTCTATAAAACTTCTGATAAGCTCATCCCCAGGGAAATGGCTACAGTTTTTATTTTTATCTTTATTTTTTTGGTACTGGTACTGGGGCTTGAACTCAGGGCCTTGTGCTCTCCCTTAGCTTTTTCACTCAAGGCTGGTGTTCTTCCACTTGAGCCACAACTCCACTTGCGGCTTTTTGGTGGTTAATTGGAGATAAGTGTCTCAGATATTCCTGACTGGGCTGGCTTTGAACTGAATTCTTACATCTCAACCTCCTGAGAAACTAAAATTAAAGGCGTGAGCCACTTATTTCTGTTAGACCTTTTAAAATGTAACTAGACAATGCTTTTGAGTCAATAAGTTCCCCACATGGCAAGGGAATTGGACCAAGAAAACATATAGAGAACATTGCTCCTTATATGGTATTTTGTTGAGATTCAGTCAGAGACTATAACTTCCAAGAATCTTTTGATGGAGAAAAATGTTTTCATTAACCTGTTTTATAATAGTGGTGCAGGGTACTGAAGAGTTGATTTAATATAATGACAGGATCTGGATACCACCCCAAAGGACAAGAAATGCTACTTTTCTTCTGCCACATGCATTATTCCCAGCCAGGAGTGGACCGGCAAGTGATGGGTTAAAAGGAAAAGGTGGTCAGAACACAGAAATAGAAATCATTAGATTTCCACCAAGGTCATTTGCCCAAGGCCTGTGACCCAAGGCAGGAATATTCCCATGGTCAGGTGCCTGCTGGCTCCAAAGCCCCAGTAAAGAAAGCAGACCTCCCAGCTCTGCACGGCTGCTGAGGAGATCTGAGGGGGCCCAGCAGAAGTAAGGTCTGGCTTCCACCCATTGGGCAAAGACTCAGCTAAAGGAAGTGCCAGGACACTGTGCTGACCCACTTCGAGCCCTTCCTCTCCATTTGTTCCCAGGCAGAAGAGATACAAAAGCATCACTATGGCATGAGGGAAAGTTGGAGAAGCATTCTGGAAATTGACATGCAAATAAGCACTCCAAATGCTCTACTTTGTTCTAAAAATTCCCATGATCGGGAGCTGTTAAAACACCAATCTGAAGAGGGGCAGAGATGGGAAGGACCTGGTGGTTTTATAGCCAAAGTCTCCCCCTTTGAGGCTGTTTCTGTACCAGCCTCAGCTGGCACAGGTAAAACTAAACATAGAGATGACCCAGGAGCCAACAAGTTTAGATGGAACTGATCTACATTCAGTGATAGGTCACATGACTCCAGGTGGCCTACGTTTATGATTGATCTCTGCTGCCCAGAGCTCCAAGATGCAAACAGGCTTCATAGCCTGGGTTCAGGAGGAACAGCCAAATATTGCAAATAGGACAAAAGCAACTGTCTCCTCCACAATGCCAGTTCTTGTACTCTGAGCAGTTGTCCAATGTCCTGTGTAAGGACGCTGAAGTTCTAGACAAAGGCCTGAAGACCCAGTCCCGTCCTCCTCACTCACTGCGTTGTCTACATCACTGCCTATGCAAGCTCCCGCTACAGAGCACCCAGCACACTATATACCATGTTCAACAGAGCCAAACATCACAGAGGAATGTGGAGTTGCTGACCAGAGTATGGCCTGTACGATGTCTCCTAGCTGAATTTATGAGATACGCTAGATCCTGAAGAAAAAAAAAATTAAAAAGGAGTTCACACTGTCTGCAGTGGACAATGCAAGCTGAGTTCTTGATAAGAAAATTTATGGATTCACTCTGGTCCAAATTAAAACCTACCTTTCCTTGTACTGTCTGTCCCTCTCATCTGGCCAATAGGAAATATATCCTCAATGTTGTGTGGAGTCACCTTAGCATCATTGCCTTTTACCCTCCCAACTATCTGAGAGCCAACCTCCTTGATGAGTTTCAGCTCTCCTCTCTCACAGAAGTGTGTTTTTGTCAGGCAAACTGAGAGTCATTTTCTGTCAACCAAGGGAAATTCATTCTAGCCTTCCATCAACTTCACTAACTAGACAGGAAGGTGTCTCATGAAATAGATCCAGAGAAAGGACAACCCCAAGCCTGAGGAATTCAGTAGCTCAACAAGATATTAAAAAACTGGGTTTTCTCCATCTCTCTGCTATCTATCTCTCTTCCTCTCAGCATATGAGGCTCAACTGTGGCCTGATACCTTACTTGAGTTTTGAGCAGCAGCCATAGCTACTAAACAATATCCAGCTATTCCTTCTGCTTTTCTTCTTCTTCCTCCAACTCTTATGAGTCTAGGCAATACTTCCTTGTACCCCTACCTTCTGTGTTGTCCAGTCCACTATCCACGCAGGAGCCAGATCATACCTTGAGTCTACCAGAAACTGCCCCTATGGCTTCTGTCATCATACTCAGAGCTAAATCCTAAGTTGCTCAGAGCTGTGAAGATGATTTGAGCACACTACCCATAGCAGCCCTTCTCTGTCTTTTCTATCCCTTCCTCTCCCAGATTCACTCCAGCTACTCTGGCCTCCTTGTACTTGTTTCTTAACATATGAGATTTCTGATTCTGGTCTTTTGTACAGGCTGTGCCTTCTTCCTGGAACTATTCCACAAGATATTCAAGAGTCAAGACCTTGCGTGCTGCATCTATAAGAAGATGCTACCTTCCTCTGCAAGATCTTTCCTGGCCCCACTATTTAAAATTGAAACTCTCCCCCCAGACATTCTTCTTGACCATGAATGCTTCCTACATGGGCCACACTGACTTTGATGCATCTAGAGCTGCACTTGGTTCCTTTGAAGAATGTAGCTGAGCAAAGCAAGTTGGGTACTTGGGTGAAGATAAATGCTTTAAAGGAAAGTGGAAATAAGTAAGAGTTGGGCAAGCAAACAATAGTGCTAAATATATATTGTTGGTCTCTGTTTATAAAAGGGAGATAATTATTATCCAACTTATCCTAAGTCATATAAAATCTGTTGACATTTTTCACCATATTTTAGCATCACTCCCTTTGGAATCCATTCTATAACCTGTATAATTGTATGATTTAATAATTGGCAGTATATTTTTTTCTTTTAGTCTATCACTCAAAGATGAGGCATCTTCAGATAGATAATATCTTATACTTCATACAATCCCATATTATCCCCTGAAAAGGGGTATGCTTCTTAAGTGAGAAGCAGTGCTGCGGGAAAAAGTAGTGTCAACATTGTCTATATTCTTTAAAAGCAAGCAGCACTAGAGGCTCATGCCTGTAATCCTAGCAACTCAGGAGGCTGAGATCTGAGGATCATAGTTCAAAGCTAGACTGGGCTGAAAAGTCCATGAGATTGTCTCAAAAATAACCAGCAAAACACTCAGCTGGAACCATGGCAGAGAACTAGTAGAGCAAGAAGGCAGAGCAATCCTGAAGCCCTGTGTCTAAACTCCAATACCAGCAAAAAAGAAACAAATAAAAAATTAAAAAGCAGAGTGAGAAGCTAGGTACAGTGGTGCATGCTTATAATCTCAGCTACTGTATTTAAGAGGTAGAGATCAGATCATCTCTATTTGAGGCCAGCCCACACAGGAAAAAACAAGTTATTGAGATCCTATCTCAACAAATAAGCCAACCAGGCTGGTAAAGCACAAAATGGCTGTGGACACAGGGTTCAAGTGGTAGAGCACTTGCCTAGCAAGCACAAGACCTGGAGTTCAAACTCCAGAACCATGAAGAAAAATTTAAATACATAGAAATAGAGGGAGTTAATATGACCAAAGTTTACCATATGCATGTATTATACTACCATGAAACCACTCACTTCATACATTTAATATATGCAAATAAAATATTTTTTTCAATAAGTTTTGACATCTCCCATGTTTCCCAGTAAAACTAGCTCTACTCTTTTTCCTTTCCATTCATGTTGGGAAGCTTTGATTTAAGATAATGTCTGAGCAAGAAGCTTTGTTCAGCAGTGTCATTTGACCCAGATTGTATGTTTTTATAGCTTGAGCCAATTAGTTAAAGTGACTTTGACGATAATAGGGACCTGTGACATTTCTCAATATCATTGCATTAGCATCTCCGGAACCATTTCTGGGGCTTATGTTTGTAATCTGGCTGTGACTGGTCCTTTCTCATTCTGATACATGATTTGTTCTGTCCTGGAAAATAATGACCTTTGTGTCCTTGAAAGTCAGAACTCTCTGATTTTATTTCAGTGAGTTCTTGCCACCTGATCAGACAGTGAGACTCACCTTTATTGCTCTGGTGACTTTGTTCCTTTTTTTTCAACTTTTAAATCTGCATTACTCAAGTGAGGGTTGGGTTTACAGTCAGGAAACTTTGATTATCCTTTTAACTCTGTCCTAGAGGATGGGATAAACCTGGCCAAACCCCACCTGTTCTCCTTTTCCTTGCCTAGCCATAGGGAGATTGTTGTTAGGTTTTGCCCAGCAATATAGAACTGTGGCTTATGGTACCATCACAACATGCACATTTTCTGGGCTAGTATTCTAGCCTCTACTCCAGGGCTGCACTGGGCTAGGCTTGCATCTAACCAAACACACTCATCCAGTAACAACATAAAGCTGGATATGACCATAGGCTCCCTGTGGACCAGCAATGTCTCATTGATCTTTAGACTCCATCATGAAACACATATTGCTTAAGAAGAGATAGCACCTGTGAGATTCATTTTTATAATCCCAGGGCCCAGAGAGAGTAAGGACCTCACATGTATTTATTAAATAAGTAAATGAATGGCTGAAATGTGATTTCCCAGCTGCTATTTCCTCTTAGCCTTGAAAGAAACCATAGTGTTCTTTTCCTTCCATGCTGTGTAGCTCAGGTCTTCCCTAATATGCTAAAATGCATAATTGTGTACATTTTTCCCTCCCCAGTGGCATGTTTCATGAGTGTCATGTTTCATGAGTATAAGTCTCTGTCTTTTTGTGAATACACACACACACACACACACACACACACACACACACACACACACACACACAGATATAATTAAAGTTGGATTCTGGCCTGGATGCCAAGAGCTCACTACTCAGGAGTGCCTAGCTACTCAGGAGGTTGAGAGATGAGAATCAAGATTCAAAGGCAGACCTTTGGACTTGGAGCTGTGTTTCAAGTGGTAGAGTACTAGTCTTGAGCAAAAAAGCTCAGGGACAGCACTCAGGTCCCAAGTTCAAGTCTTAGTAGTGGCTCATGTGCACCTGTGCACATACACACAAAGTTAGATTCTGGCTATTTTCTTTCTTTTTTTTGTCAGTCCTGGGGCTTGAACTCAGGGCCTGAGCACTGTCCCTGAGCTTCTTTTTCTCCAGGCTAGCACTCTCCCACTTGAGCCACAGTGCCACTTCTGGCTTTTCTGTTTTTGTGGTACTGAGGAATAGAACCCAGGGCTTCATGCATGCTAGGAAAAGACTACCATTAAGCCACATTCACAGCCCATTTCTGGCCATTTTCAAATGCATAGTTCAACAGCACTGAGTATATTTATGTTGTACAACCACCACCACCATCCATCTCTAGAAGGTTCTCACCATCCTCAACTGAAATTCAGTAACCAATAAAACAGAACTTTCCTCTTTTCCTTCCCAGAGCCCCTGGTAACCTCTGTTGTTTGTCTCTATGATCTTCCTAGTCAAGGTAAATCATCTAAGTGGAACTGTAGTCTTTTTTGAGGGGTTTTCCTCTGGTCCAGCTGCCCCTTCTTTCCCTTGTCCTTATTAATGTTATTGTTCCTTACAGCTATTCTCTGCTGGAAAATGTCTCATCTTCTCTAAGCTAGGACACATCCTTAGCCCTCATACTTTCTTATACACATATATTGCTTATAGGATATCAACTCATCCTTTTAAAAACTGTTCTGTTAATATTTAAATGTGCCATAAAATGATTAAAGGAGGAAATATGACTTCAAAGTTGTTTTTTTTAAGCATGATTTTCTGTAATCCTAGCTACTCAGGAGGCTGAGATCTGAGGATGACAGTTCAAAGCCAGCCCAGGCAGAAAAGTCTGTGAGACTCATCTCCAATTACCACCAGAAAACTGGAAGTGGTGCGGTGGCTCAAGTGGTAGAGCACTAGCTTTGAGGCTGAAGCACTGTGGGACTGCGCCAGGCCCAGGGTTCAAGACCCATGACGGACAAAAAAAAAAAAAAAAAAGCAGGCTTCTGGGAAGAGTTAGCTCATAAAATGACAACATTTGTGAAGTGCACTGAAGAAAGAGAAGTGAGCAGATGTTATTAGAATAGGTTTGCCAGAGAAACCTTTACCGCTCTGAAAGCCATTGTATGATTTCACAAACATAGGGACTGTCCAACAATGTAAGCAGTCTTTAGCTTTTACTTTCTAGTTGTGGTACCTCCCCCCCGCAAAAAAATCACAAAGGGCAAATGCAAATTGTCAGCAACAAAAGGTAGGAAAGACTCTTAGAGTTTACTTATACAGTGACTCAAGTTAGGCAATTAATTATTGATATTCAACATCAACTTTCCCCTGAAATCTGAACTCAGCACAGACTAAACAACACCTCAGGGAAGCTCTGAGCAAGACAGGGAAGTTCTGAACACAAACAGAAACATGTGAAAGCAGATATTATTATAAAATAATGAACCCATATTTTATAACGTCCAGGAAATAAGTTAAAATTCAAATCACTCTTAAATCTCTCCCATCTTTTTGACAACATCTTTGTTGGTTTCTTTCTATAGTCCATGACTATGAAATACACTGCAGCAGAGACACAGAAAGTTAAAGATTTCTAAAGAAATTAGAGCAAATACATTTGACTCCATGTACAACATGATATCTAATAATAGTGGCTCCTTTAAAGTGCATGGTCCTAGACAATAGTCCTTTTTAAAATGGGAGAAAAATAAAGTGCTTATCTCAAAGAACGTTGGGATGACTAAATGAAATGTGTATGTTATCAACTGGCATCCTCCTAATCTCTTGTCCCTCAAAGCTGGTATATACAAAACAGAATGGTTACTGAGAAAATCTAGCCCATCACCTTGCACTTAGGCTTAAATGTCAGTGGCTGCCAATTCTAGAAATACCTGCTTTTGTAATGGTTATGTTAATTCATGTGTTTTCCGTTTTCTATGCCTTGGGAAATCATAAGTGTTCAGTGCATGCAAACCAGAAGTAGCAGCGGGCATACCAAGGCAAACCTATAGTGTAATTCTAAGAATAACATTGTTATTACTTCTACTCATGTTTCTTCTCGCATTATTTCTTGAATGCACCCTATATTCTTGGTTGGTGTTATTATTATTGTCACTTCAACTGCATAAGTTTTGTATATTTTTTCTCATTTCTCTTAATCCTTTGTGTTTGTTTTTAGTCTTCCTTTATATCTTTCTTATACCTGCTGGGCATTGATGGCTCATACCTGAGCCTTTCCTTCTCAGGAGGCTGAGATATGAGAATCATAGCTCTAAGCCAGCTTGGGCAGGAAAGTCTGTGAGACTCTTATCTTCAATTAACCACAAAAAAGCCAGAAGTAGAGCTGTGGTTCAAGTGACATAGTGCCAGCTTTGAGTGAAAAAGCTAAGGGACTACATCCAGGCCCTGAGTTCAAGCCTAGTACCAGCACACAAGCCCACACAAGCGCACCCAAGCACACACACACACACACACACACACACACACACACACACATTTCTATCTGTTGTCTTCCTGCTGCCTGCCTGCCTGCCTACACACACATTTCTATCTGTTGTCTTCCTGCTGCCTGCCTTCCTTCCTTCCTTCCTTCCTTCCTTCCTTCCTTCCTTCCTTCCTTCCTTCTTTCCTTTTTTTCCTTTCTTTTGCACTGGTCCTGGAGCTTGAATCCAAGACTTTGAGTTCTTGCTTGGGTATTCTGCTCAAGGTTGATGCTGTACCACTTGAGCTATACCTCCACTTTTGGCTTTTTGGTGGTTAAAGATAAGAGTCTCACGAACTTTTCTCTTCAGGCTGGTTTTGAACCCTGACCCTGAGATCTCAGCCTTGTGAGTAGCTACAATTACAGGTGTGAGCCACTGGTGTCCAGCTGGCTCTGCATCTATCTTCTTCCTCAGTTTTATTTTCTGTTTAATTCTCTACCTTCTTTTTCTACATTTGCATTTTTGGTGTTCAGATTTATTATGTAGCATATTCTGGTGAAACTAATCACCATAAAATTCTCCTGCCACCTTGTAACAGTTTCAAGGCCTATCCATTTCTGAAATTTTTCATCCTAGATATCTTTTACCCAAGTCCTGTTGATCATGGTAGCTTGTTAATATACCCGTGAGTTTTGAAATAAGCAATGTATCTAAGACTTTTCTGATATTAATTGATGCACATTTGGTGCTGAGTACCTTAAACACACAATAACGTATGTTTTTCAAATGTAAATTACATTATCAAACATCCTTTTTCATGTGAATATACTTGATTATTCCAACAATTTCCAGAAGATAGGTAACTCAGTTAATGTTGCACCTTTCAGAAGGAGAAAGGAATGAACAACAAAGAGATATCACTGTTGACCTGGCCTGGCCCAAACTCAAGCTTCCTAACTCCATGCTATCTATCTGACCTCCATACCACAGCTCTCCATAT
Source organism: Dipodomys ordii (assembly GCF_000151885.1). NCBI lineage: Eukaryota > Metazoa > Chordata > Mammalia > Rodentia > Heteromyidae > Dipodomys > Dipodomys ordii. Next base: position 114,099 of record NW_012267384.1, on the reverse strand, counting down.
CTGTGGTCATCTTTCTGCCCAGTAGCACCACTAGTCCAGTCTTACCAAACATCAACATCTCTTTAGAAGAGAAAAAGGTTTTCATCTATGTCAAGAGAAAGGCCTTAAAGAAATTGAAATAAAAAGAAAGGTGAACCAACAAATCAGGCTTCCAAGTCCTTTCTCCTCTTTCATATATCAGAATATATACTACTGCCTTTATGATGCTAGACTCAAATGAGCATTGAATTCATGATGGCCTGGAACATGTCCTAACATGTTCTCTGTCCATGGCAGTTTTTACAGTGTCCTCAGTTTGTTTCCATAGAAGGTCATAGGTGCCTCTCAAGGTGCTGCTAAAACTTCCCTGTACCATCCTCCTAGCTGCCGGGGCATTAGCTTCAGACCAAAATGAAATGTGGAGGTATTAGAATGACCAGAAAATGAAGAGATCTCATTCCAAAAGAAGAAAAGCTAGGACAGAAATAACAATCAAGGGGGGAGGGAATCTTATTTTCAAATATAAATTCCCCAAAAGACAATCCCAATAAAAATAATTAATAATAATAATAATCTGAAGAGAGAATAGCTTAGTTCTAAGTTCACCAAAAACTTTCTCTTTGGTATTGGGTTATTCTTTAGACCCTTCCAGGATTGTAAGCATCTAATTTTCATTATATCTTAGTATTCTTATAAAGCAAACAGATAGTATTTATTACCTGTTACGAATATTGCTTATGAATATGCTTCACAAATTTCAATGGCAGTGAACTGCAATGGGCAGCGCTTTTCAAGGACAGAAAGGAGGAGTTGGAACACACATAAGAAAAGTTGCTCATTAAGGCAAGGTTTGTTATCCAGGAATGTATAATTAAGGTGATGGTACCAGTTAGTGTGACAGCCAACACTTGGGTAGTTGTTTGATTGCTGTGTGGGTCAGGGATCAGCTCCTGCTACAAGATGTAGCCACATTAGTGTGTTAGTGAACAGGTTAGGAAGTAAATTACAGCTACACATTACTGTCGGTCTTCATTGTTTTGTTTTTACTGTACATCAGCAGGACTGTGGCTTCTGAAGACTTTGTGTGACAGGCTAGGCGTTTTTTCCTTTGAGTAAACAGTAATCATGGTGTGAAGAAAGTGGGGCATTAGAGAATTTTCCCTATTCTTTGAGAATTCCACTCTTCCTTTTTAGTTTGCTCCAAGGGCTCATTGGGGATACATATATTAAGCCCTTTAAATAGTTCATAATAAATCTTTGTCTCAGGCCGATTCTGACAGTTTTTTAAAGAGTCTTTTAAGAGAGAATCCTCAATCATTTGTTAATCCATGGGGTGATCTTCAGACTTCAGGAAAAAAAATAACAGCCTGGGCTCCGGGTAGTGAAAAAAAAACAATGGAGAAAAAAATATAAATATGGAAACTCCCCAGAATATTGTCTTACCAAGATTACATATTCTTCATGTATCTAAATACTTGCTTCCTCAACAAGTCATAAAGAGAGGAGAAAATAACTGTCAAGATATCTGGGATTTTTATTACTAATTTTTAGACGTGAGTGAATCTAAAATGTTGAATGTTAAATTGTTTCAGAGAGAATATTTCTTTTTAAAGTAAAGAAAATCTTTGATGAGGACAAAATTCCTTCTTTATTTATCCTCTTTGAGGCTATGTGTTTCCCCTTCATTTCCTGGCCAGAGAGAAGCATTCGACTTTGAAAGAAAGGTTGTAAATATTGGTTATGAGTGTCAACAACAACAATAGAAACTTTGACAAAGTTTGACCTACCTAGGCCTTTAGCACCAACATATTTACATATTTTAACTTCAGCTTTAGATTAGAGCTAGGTTGCCAAGAATCCTAGATTTTCACTAAAGACAATAACAATTTCAGCGTGCATATTTTCATACCAATAAACAAATCACAGACATGATGTACCAAGAGAAGAATAAAAGCAACATTATCTCATGTGCAAATAATTAACATTACTAATCATTATTTGTATAATTACTTAAAATACTTTAAAGCCCCTGTATAGAAGAAAAGCACCCTCAATTTCAAGTATTTTATGGGTAAATTATTGACTATTTCAGTGGAATTTCTTTAGGTTGTTTGAGTTGGCTTATAACTGAAATGATGGAGTTAACTAAAGAATGGAGGGTGATTTTGATTTGATGTGGATAAGCATCTCAACAGGGTTGTTTTCTCCTTGTAGATGATCCAAAGCTTTATGTCACTTTTCAAATACAGCTTCTCTAGCTATTAAAAAGAAATACTAAGAACTTTACTAATAACATGCAAATGGAGTTTGTTAGGGATAAATGCAATCATGAAATGGAGAAAATGGGCAAAGGACAGCCTACTGTTACAGATGGATTCATTCACAAGTAAGGTCAAATAATTGAAGACCCAGCCATAAATACCTGGAGCCCCTGCAGTTGAGGGGATTAACCACAGAACAATGATGAAAAACGCACTGGGCACATTCATCTCCCAGGCTGCAAGGAATGTGTGGTGCCTATGTGAAAAAATAGTCATTGGACATCATAGCACACAGTTCAGACCCACCCAGAAGGCATCTGATATAATGCCAAAGAATTGGTGGTTCAAAAAGGAGAAAAAAAGGAAAATATCAAGTGTGTCATTAAGAATTATAAACAATGGATCACCACGCCTCCAAAACAGTGAAAATTCATATCAACAAACTTTATTTGTTCCAAGGAATTCTTAAAAAGTTATTTTTACCCCATTTCCCCTCTGTGTGTGTGTGTGTGTGTGTGTGTGTGTGTGTGTGTGTGTGTGAGAGAGAGAGAGAGACAGAGAGAGAGAGAGAGAGAGAGAGAGAGAGAGTATGTTTGCCAGTACTGGGGCTTGAATCCAGAACTGGGTGATGTCCCTTAGCTGTTTTCTTTTCCCCTCAGGGCTGATACTCTACCACTTGAGCTACATCTCTACTTCCTGCTTTTTTCTCATTAATTGGAGATAAGAAACTTTTCTAACTTTGATCCTCAGATCTCAGCCTTTTAAGTAGCTAGGATTTCAGGCATGAGCTAACAGTGCCCAGAACTTTTATCTCCTTCTCCTTCTTCTCCTTCTTCTCCTTCTTCTCCTTCTTCTCCTTCTTCTCCTTCTTCTCCTTCTTCTTCTTCTTCTTCTTCTTCTTCTTCTTCTTCTTCTTCTTCTTCTTCTTCTTCTTCTTCTTCTTCTTCTTCTTCTTCTCTCTTCTTCTCTCTTCTTCTCTCTTCTTCTTCTTCTTCTTCTTCTTATTATTATTATTATTAGTAGTAGTAGTAGTAAATAGACTCATTAAAAAAATGACTGCTTTTCTATCCTTACCACTTAGGGAGATTATTCATAGCCTTGATGGAGACATGGAGTTCAGATATGGAAATGCTTCCTTCATATGCATTAGTTGACAAAGATAATGATGATTTAACCCTGTCTTCCTCAAAACAAAGCAGAGTGACTTCTTGCAAAAGATCAGAAGATTTTGTTTAGGTATTAGGACAAAACAATGGTCATTGAAACTTATTGGGATCATGAGACAAAGGAAAATTTGCTTAATTAAAGATGTCAAAAATAGATATTCATTAGCAAAATAACAGATAAAGATAATTATTGGGTTATCTCCCATTACTGGCTTCTCGGAATTATTACAAAGTATAAATAATGTTACTAAGAATATTCTCTAATGAATAACCCTCCATTCTTTTTATTGGTGATGGATTTAATATGGTATTTCTAACTAAAAACATCTGAAAAATAGCCATCTCAAGATGTGCTGGAATGTAGCCATAAAAATACCAACAAATTTTAGCCATTCAAATTCCTTCTATAGGAAAAAAATAAATTAGCAGAAAATACTGACTCAGATGTGGAGATGTGCCAACCCATACTAACTCATATTTCCAGATTATGCACACAGAAAAATAAAAGTGGGCCATCCTGCCAGACCCTATACTTAAGGGAAAATATGAAAAAAAACCAGCAACCCCTACCAAATTTTACTTGAAATCTCAACTATTTCTTATTTCTGTAATTCTCCCTAGTGACAGAGCTCTAGGCAATCAGCATTTACCCCATCACACAGATTATCCCAGGACAACCACCTCAATCCCTCCACTCATCATCCCTACTGATCAAACAGCTGCCATCTTGCAAAACTCTTCCTCTTTGCCACATGAAACCCTTATCCTTCTAGGAAGATTTGCCATACAGAGAATCAGGATTCAAAATTAGGTACCCAAGGAGGCTGAGATCTAAGGATCTAAATTTGAAGCCAACCTGGGCATGAAAATCCATGAGACTCTTATTTCCAATAAAACAAACAAACAAACAAAAATAAGAAGTAGAGGTGTGCCTCAAGAGTACCAGCCATAATCAAAAAAGCCAAGTGAGAGTATGAAGCCCGAGTTCAAGGCCAAATACCTACACACATGCACACACAATTAAAACATATATCTAATATTTGGATCAAACTAAAACATTCATTATCTGAAGTTTAAATCAGTGGGGTGTATTTTATGTAGTATTGCTTATTAGGCCACCATCCTACCAGCCCCAATCCTTCTCTTCACCCTCATTGAAAACTCTTGAGGCACCTGCTGAGTGTCCTGCTCCATTCAGTCCTGCCTGCATATAGAGAGAATTAACCAACAAAAAGTCAGAAGTTGAGGTACAGGTCAAGCAGTACAGCACCAACCTTGAGCAGAACAGCCAAGCAAGAGTGCAATGCCCTAAGTTCAAGTCTCGGAACTGGCTCACGCTCACATGCTCACATTCACAAACACACATGTGTATGTACACATACACACCGAAAAAAGAATATATGCATATACATATGTGTGCATATATATACATATATGTATACATATATTATGAGACAATATCTGTGCCTGAGATGGGGACTTGGCTAGAATGCTAAGAAAATAAACATGGCAGTTCAACTGGATACTGGCAATGAGTTATGGCCCCATGGATAGGCTGCGTGAAAGATTCATGTATATAAAATAGTATCTTAAAGTAAACTTACAAAAGCAAAGAGCAATCACTGCCACCATAATTTTTTCTTCTTCTTTGGGATTCTAATTTTAAAAGCATTAAAGGAGACAGCTGCTCCTGCTGTGATACGCGCTAAACAGCCTGAAGGATGGAAAAAAATATATTTGTAGCTCATAATAACTATTGACCTTTCTGATATACAGTGTTCTCTGTGTTAGCTATTCGGTTCCATCAACAGTGAAGATTGAACATGACTTTTTAATAGAAAACATGGGGTTTTGAGCTGCCTTCACAAAGGTGTTTATGTATTATTTTGTATTGTACTACAAAGACTAAGGCCAATGCCCTTTGTCTGACATCGTGTTTGTCATAGAAAAAGGGGGAAGAAAGAAAAGAAAAAGGAAAGAAATAAAAGCATGAAACAGAAGAGGGAGAGAAGGAAGCCTGCAATGTTACTGAATATTTTTTATATGGAGATCTGGCTCGTAACCACTTTATAGTTGTGATAAAAGTATTGCTATAGTTGATCCTGTATGCAGTATCAGTAATGGAATCCATGCTGCATCCCAAGAGAAACACTATATTTTTTTTCCTTCAGAATAGATCCCTGAAGTGGCAACATTTATAGGAAGTTTCCAATAAGATTTAAAACACTCCCTTGCAGTATTCCTATGACACCGTGTTGGGCGTGCATCGCCTGCTGCGGAATGGTTCAGATTGGATAGCAGGTACTCTCCAAGGTGATCTTTACGAGTCTCAGTTTCTCCCCCCTTGAACTTCCCAGTTGCTTAGTCGTTGTGTCTAGAAACACCCACTGGTATCAGCTTGACTCTGACACCGTGTAGATTTCCCTAGAGTGGTATCATCCAAACGCCAACTGCAGAACAGCAGGCATCCTCTGAACACTCCTCACCCTCCCTTTCTCCAGGGACAGGCTCACCAGGAGCAGCCCCTGCTGGGCATAGGAAACCTAAAAGGCAGCCCCATGCATTGGAATCTCTGCTAAGACAGGCCACACAGGACCAGCAAGTTTATCTTGACAGGTGACATGGGCTAGCAGATGATTATTATTTTTTTCCCCTTTTTCTTTTTTGATGGATTATTTTTAAGGGTATTTTGAAAGGAGTTTGTTACCTCATTATTGAAGCACAATTATTTTCACAGCTCTGCTCTAGAGTTCCAGCTAATGATTCACAAGTTGCTAAACAAAGCTGAAGACTCACAACTGAATGAGAGCTGGAATGAGTCCTAATGAGATTTAAATACATCCCATCGGGCTGTTTGGGCTGATTTGTCCCACAAGTTGTCAAACTGACTGCTGAGGCAGAGTGTAAAAGTGGTACATCTATGCTGCCTGTAGAGGGCAGCATAACTAGTGACCACAGAAAGAGAAGTCACTGTCTACCACCTGGGGAAAGCGGGTCCCAACTCTGGAATCCCAAGGTCCATCACCCCCTTCAGAGTTACCCTGATGTGGTGGAGACAGGCTGATGGGATAAAGCCAACACTCAATAGACAGAAGACAAAGTATGTGCTAATTCCTGAGGAAACTATGCCAATCCCTTTTTAACTACCAAACCCACTGGCCTGGGACTCTCAAACACTTTGTAGAAAACACTTTCATAGAGATGAATAAAAGGACAGGGCATGATGCTTTTTCCCTCAGAAAAAAAAAAAGATCTTCTTGGGACAAGATACTATTTTGTGTGGGACAGTGGCAGAGTAATGTGATGAATCCCTGAGGAGATGGGGAAGCACCTGAAAGCCACTTCCGTTCCACAGACATTATACGATGTCTGGTTACCTAAAATATTTGGGCATCTGAGGAGGAAAGAGGCTGAGAAGAACAAGAAAGAGATACAAAAAAAAAGATAAGGCATCATTCCTGTCTTTTGAGATCTCACAATCTTACTGTATATGACCATCTTAAGCACCTTTTTTAAAAAATTACCCATTTTTTTAAAATGCGCACTTGGAAATACAGATATTTCTCACACCTGTAACCCTAGCTATTCAGAAGGCTGAGCTCTAAGGATCTCAGTACAAAGCCAGCCCAGTTGGGAAAGTCTATGAGACTCTTACTTCCAATTAACCACCAAAAAGCTGAAAGAGAAGCTGTGGTTCAAGTGGAAGAGTGCCAGACTTCTTGAATACAAAAGGGACAGTACCAGGCCCTGAATTCAAGCCCCAAGACAAAAAAGTCTTCATGGCAGAGAGAAGAGAAAAGGAAGCAGCACATCATGATTGACTCATGAGAATTCCACCTAGAGATTACATGTTACCTTTGTTTATAGTTCAGTTGATAAAGCAAGTCTCCTGATAAAGGATTCCTAATTCCAATTGGGTACAGAAGTGTACTCTCCTCCTCCGTATTAGTGGACTGTCCTATAACCTTTCCACAAATGCACAGATTGAACTTTGGTCCTACCCACCATCCCAATTTTCTTCTCTTATCCCCTCTCCCATTTTATCCTTCCCTGGTAGTCCCTCTGCTACTTGAAAGGGAAACTTTTGTAAGAAAAGGAACTTATTTCCTTACATATGTAACTGTAACCTTTCTGTACATCATCTTTACAATAAAAAAGTACCAGTTTCTCTGTACATTTCCTCATCCTAAAGTTCAAATATATATCACTTTCTAACAAAGCTCACATCCTATGCCAACGAAACAATTTGGCTTTCATAGGATAACTGCAAAGTGAAACATCTCTCAAATCTTTTTCATATTTTCACTTTGGTTTGTCCTGTATCTGAAAAAAATATTGAATAGATTTGTTTAAGCAATGAAATGGGAACAAAATTGTCAGCCTCCCATAAGCACAGGATCAACCAACAGCTGATTAAAAAATATCCAAAAGAAATTGCATCTGCATGTGAACAGACTTTTGCTTGTTGTTATTCGCTAAGCAATGCTATATAACAACTATTTATTTAGCATTTCCTTTATATTCTAATTCTAAATAATCTATCAGGGGTGAGGGATATCTAGCCCAAAGCATTTGGTACACAGATAGGCATGAAATGCTTGTCCAATGCTTCTTGTCAGCTGCCGGCAGATAGTTGCTTGTATTGATAATTTTGCATGGCTCAGGAATGATACTATAAATAGCCAAAAGGCCCTTGGCAGGAAAAAACAACAAAGGATACCCACTCCTGAAAGCTTTAGGGGTAAATATACATGGGTTATATGCAAATAATAAATCATTATATATAAGAGACTTCTGCATCTGAAGATCATCCACAGATAGTGACGGATGAGTATATTTTACTTAATTTCTTATATGCTTAATAAAACTTCTCCTTTTAAAAGAAAAATCTCACTACACATCTTAAAACTTAGTTTTTTTGTCAGGTGTAGGTGGCTCAAGCCAGTTATACTAACTGCTCAGAAGACTTGAGATCTAAGTAAGGATCACGGTTTGAAGCCAGCCCAGACAGGAAAGTTTGTGAGACTCTTTATCTCCAGTTAACCATCAAAAGGAGAAGTGGAGCAGAGGTTCAAGTGGTAAACTGTTAGTCTTGAACTTAAAAGCTCAGGAACAAGCCCCAGGATCAGTACACATGCGCGTGCACGCGCGCGCACACACACACACACACACACACACACACACACACACACACAAGCTTAGTTTTTGCTATTTCTTCCTTTACCTGTAAGTATTTGGTGACAGATGAAGGTTTCTGATGCTAGAATTGCACTGAAAATATTTGAATTCTAACGTCCTTAGGGTTTGCCTCATGGGCTCATGTACTAGGAGAAACCTTAGAATAAATATTGAAAGTATTCAGCCAGGCACCAGTGACTCAGGCCTGTAATCCTAGCTACTGATATATGATATCTGAGGCTGATATCTGAGGATTGCAATCCAAAGGTAGCCCAAACAGCTAAATGCAAGAGACTCTTTTTTTTCTTATATATATATATATATATATATATACATACATATATACATCTATATGTAATATGTATAATATTTTGTAAAGATACTGCACAGAGGGGTTACAGTTACATGAGTAAGGTAATGAGTACATTTCTTGTGGAGCATTGTTACCTCCTCCTTTGTTTTTCCCCTACCATCCCTTCCCTCCCCACCTCCCCAACTCCTCCCCCTACAAGTTGTAGTTTTTTTTTCAACATACTTTCTTGTACATCTCATTGTTACAATGGGTCAACCTGTATCCTTGTTTCAGCATTTTGTTATTTCTCTTCCCCCTTCCCAAATCAGAAAAAAGTATATTCAAGATGCAAGTCACCAACATCAAATACAGTGAAAACAGGGGTTATCTCTAGTTAACCAGCAAAAAGCTACAAGTAGAGCTGTGGCTCATGTAGTAGAGAAACAGTCTTGAGCAAAAAAAGCCAAGCAAGAACACGAGGACCTGAACCCAAACTCTATTAATAGTGTGAAAGGGAAGGAAAAGAAAAGGGGGGAAGGAAAAAGCCTGGGCCCTAGTTTCAACCCAATAAGAGTTAGATGATTCTCACCAGTCTCTTCCTTCCACTTTATACTATTGCCTGCCCATAAGTGAAGATCCAGACCACAACAACCACACCACTGGCTGTGGACTTATGCACAGCTGTCTACTAATACTCATGATGGTGGCATTTCTCAACATAAGAACCATTACAACTGGGGGCTGGGAAGGTGGCTCAGTGGTAGAGTGCTTGCCTTGCATGCCTGAGGCCCTGGGTTCGATTCCTCAGCACCACATAAGCAAAAAGAAAAAACCCAGAAGTGGCGCTGTGACTCAAGTGGTAGAGTGCTAGCCTTGAGCTGAAGAGCTGAGGGACAATGTCCAGATCCAGAGTTCAGGCCCCATGACCGGGCCCAAAAAAAAACCATTACCACTTCTGCTATAAACTGTTGTACAAATTTTACAAAATATGCAAAAGCTGGCAGTTTTTTAATGGAAGTTATTTAGAGCTACCATAAACAAAAACCTAGGCAGTGTGCTGGTAGCTCACATCTATACTCTTAGTCATGAAGATCATGATTTGAAGCTAGCCCAGGTCAGAAAGTCTGTGAGACTCTTATCTCCAATTAAACAGCAAGATGCCAGATGTAGAACTGTGGCTCAAGTGACAGAGTGCCAACCTTTAGTGAAAAGGTAAGAGACTGTATCCAGGCCCTGAATTCAAGCCCTAGGACCAGAACTGAAGCCTGTTAAGATTCAGCAGCAAGAAATACTACTGTATATTTTTTTTAATTTCAGTTTGATTGAGGTATGTCTTGTTTTTTAGTCCTAGTCTATAATTCATATTCAAAAACTGAGAACATCTGAGTTTTGACCACTTAAGTCAGCCTTCCACAGGTATTTCTAGTGTCTCAAGCAGCAGACAGAACTTCTATGAATCCCAAATGTTTTATCAGAGCCTATGACAGTTATGGCTACCCCTTAAGAGTTGACAAAAAAAAAGTATTTCATTTCTAGAAAACATCCTAAAATACTTCTTAGGCATAAATCAGTGCCAGTCTCTAGACAGCAAACATCCCAAAGAAACCCTTCTTACTACCTTGTCTCCTTTCCATCCTTCCATTACTCAAGGCAACACATGGTCCCGTCAGCCACCGTGACTTTACCACCTTCATCTTCCCAGTACAGCCTTCATCCCAACCTGCCTCTCACCCAAGACAGTCAGAACACCACTCTTCTGAGGTGTCTACTTTTGCCTGTCACATGCAGACAGTACATCTTTCCGTATAAGCGACACTATTGTCACAGTTGGGATAAACCAAGTGTATTTGCTAGCCCATAGGAAACATGGCTATGGTATGCATGCTGTGAATGAGTCTGTTACGGGGCCTTTTGAAAAGTACAGCATGACAGGTCACTGTTCTGTCCTATCCTCAGAACTAGAAAGCCACAAGTGCTGAAAAGTCGAAATCATCATCAGAAATCTAGTTCTTTTCTAAATTGCCTGTTCTTTGTCTTAAGGGTCCCTGGTACCCTATGGATCTTGAATTAAAGTTTGAATACCAATCTAGACTTTAAATCCCTACTTCAGTGGGGGTAAACCTGACCTTAGCATTCCTCCTACAGAGTAGTCCCTATGTAATTAGCACTGACCGGCATGTTTAGGCAATTACTGGTGTAACATGAGCTGAGGTGTTCTCTCCGGCCTGGGCTGGAGTATGACATAAAGTGGTAGCTGGCTCCACAGCCATGAGAAAATTGTGTCTTCATCCAGCTGGAGGTGCCGATGCTGTGGTCTCTTGGCCACTGTAAGTGTTACAGTGCAGGTCCCATATGGGTGACAGTAGCATTGCTACAGATGCCTGAATCAGCCTCCCTTCTATGGCACGAGGATTACTTCCTTACTGCACCAGAGTATCCATGACTCTCAGCCTTCAAATGTATTCCATTTCTCTTGCAAGTTCCATTTTTCCCTCCCTCCACTATTGCAAACACAATCTTGCTGAACAGAGCTGAATTTTTAAGCCTGCATTTGTGGTGTGGATTTTGATGGCTTCACGTTAGTTCAAGTCTCTGAGGACCAGTGCCAATAAATGTGAAAGGGACAACAGTGGTCTGGCATACTTTCCTATTTCCACCAGGATGAGAAAAAAAAAACCTGCTATAAATTAAGTCTAACCTTAAATGTATAATCTGTCCTTGGGAGGAAAAAAAAAAAAAAGGATATAGCATCTTCAAGCTTTCGGCATCCCTTACGAGAAAAAATTGGTTCTAAGGGTCTCTGATCTTGTGTTTTAGTAAAATAGAACTGCACGGCTGACTGACAGTTCTGATCTAAAGCATTTACGTTTAAGTTTTGATCTCTCTGCTTTTGATTAAAACTAATGAGCTCATTTAATTCAAAATGGGAATCTCTGATAAGAGAAATAAGGTTGATGTGATTGGATTAGAGGGGCAAATTAAACTCTTAGAGCAGAAGTTTGTGCTTATATAGTGTATTAAAAAGCTGTTGGCGTATTATGGCGTGTTAGATGATGAGAAAAATTTCATAGTAATTCATATTTAATCAGAAGAAATGAAAGTACTAAATATAACATGGCTCTGCTTCTCCCTCGAGTGATAAAAAGCTGTACATTTAAAATGACATCAGATCCATGCTCTCTGAAACAAAAAAAAAAAAAAAGGAAACCTTAAGAGAGACACATAAGAAAGGGACAGTTGTCATTGTTCTATCACCCTAGAATAGAAAAGTCATGAATACAGGAATATACAGTCCTGCCCAGGTAAGAGTAATACAGGACAAGCCCAGACAACAATAGCCAGTTCCTGTCCATACAATGGCTCTCTTGTTTCTTCAGAGCATCAAGGATCATATGTAAACTAGAGACTACTTGCTGTTCAAAAAATACAAGTGGTATTTTATAATTTAAAATATAAAAGCTTGGTTTAACAAGTTGTAATGTATCTTTAATAGCTATATTCGCATATATTCAACTCTGAAATCTCCTTATTTCATGCACATTTTTTAACCTCTATTCCAGAGAAAATTGGTGTTAGTAGAGGGCCACTGAAAAGAAAACCTGTTCATTGTTGGATATTATTTTACTTTCCAATAAGAAAAACTTTAATATTTAAGAAGAATAAAATTAGAATATTTAATAGACTTATTTCTCCATCATTAATTTACTTGTAGAAAAGAAATTTAAATTTATAAAACACATAGAAGTTTGTTTTAAACAAAATAGACTTATGTGAATTTCTGGCTTGTTTGCACAAAGGTGTTCTTAGACAACTAAGATTTAAAAGTACCACTGTAAGATTCATAGATCAAAAAATACTCTGATGCCTGGTCTTGGTGGCTTATACCTGTAATCCTAGCTACTCAGAAGGCTGAGATCTGAGGATCGAGGTTCAAAGCCAGCCTAGGCAGGAAAGTCCATGAGACTCTTATCTCCAATTAACCACCAAAAATCTACAAGTGGAGCTGCAACTCAAGTAGTAGAGCACCAGCCTTGAACAAAAAGGCTAAGGTATAGCTCCTAGGCCCTGAGTTGAAGCTCTAATTCTAACAAAAAGAAAAATGAAAGAAGAAAAGAAAACTGCTAAGTATGAAAACATAAAAAGTACCTTATTTAAGAGAAGTAACATATTTTCACATATTAGAAGTTAAGAAATAAAAGGAAACTGAAGAAGTAAAAGGCTCATGCCTATGATCCTTGCTATTCATGAGGCTGAGATCTGGAGGATCAAAGTTCAATGCCAGCCTGAACACAAAAGTCCAAGAGATTGCCATCTCAAAAATAGCCAACAAAAAGCTAGGCTGGATGATTAGCTCAAATGAGAGAGCACAAGCCAAGTGATACTGTGAGACACTGAGTCCAAGGCCTGGTACTGGCAGAGGGGGAGGAGTGGGGAGGGTGAAGGGGGGGAAAGAAGGCGGAAAGAGAAAGAGTGGGTAGAGATGACATTTGATATTATGAGAACTTTTCATTTCCTTCTGTCTGTACATGCCATTCTTCTCCTATCTGGAGTCATGTAAGGAGATCTAATGCTTCTAGTTCCTTACAATGAAACTTCCAACTCAAAGGACTGTTAGGAGAACAAAGAATAAGTCTTCCCCCATGCAGTTTCTGCCTGTCCCTTGATTGGTCCTATCATTGTACAATATCCTTTTCCATGTAGTTCCTCCATGAATGCCTACCATGTCCCAAAAGAGTTGCAGAGACAGGTGTCAGTGGCTTATGTCTATAATCCTAGCAACAGAGGAGGCTGAGATCTATGTCTGTTGGTTCAAAGCAAGGCTAGCAAACAAGTCCATGAGTTGCTTATCTCCAATTAGGTGCCAAAAAGCTGGAAATGGGGCTGTGGCTCAAGTGCTAGAGCACCAACCAGCCTTGCAGGAAAAAGCCAAGTGACAGTGCCTAGATCCTGAATTCAAGTCCTAGTACTGGTTCAAAAAAAAAAGAAACAGAAAAAAGAACTGCAATTATTTATTCTTATGAGGTTCTACTTAGGAAGTTGCAGCAAGTTAAAAGACTTGAAAAACTCTCATCCAAAACCAGAAAGGAGTTACTTTGGATACATTAATTTTCTTTTTTATTTTCTGCAAAGTAAACATTTTCTAAATGAGGCAAATTGATTACTGCGCTCTTAGCACCCATCAGTCATTTATTTTTAGTGAGCTCAAGGATTGCACCTGAGCAGTGGTTGGTGGGGGAAGGGAGCTGTGTAGACTCTAAGTCATGTGTGTATGTATTTTTGTATTCCTCAGTGGAGTCAACCAGTTTGTTAACTACCGACAACACCCTGGAGCGCTCCTTCTTCATCCGAATGAAATCTACACTGACCAAACGCGGTGTGCATATCAAATCTTCAGGATATAAGGTAAGCTGGACTCTGAGAGGGGAGACATTCTGGTGTTAGGTAAGTACTAGGTAATTTGCATTGAGTTTCCAGCTGCTTTGAGTTCATATAATTAAGACATGTGACCTTCATCCACAATAAGGTCTGCCCAGCTACTCCTCTTGCCTCAATATAAACATCTTTCTACCTCCTCCTCATCACTTAGACATTTCAGGTATGCTGAATCCCCCTTGCCACTCCTCCTCAAGTCTTCCCTTGAAACCCTGGTTAATAACACACCATATGACTCAGTAGCTGAAGGAAACTGACTTTGGTGAAGATGGTGAGCAAATATGAGCTCCAGGCAAATGTTCTAGAACTACTTCTTACCTCTTTCTTTATAGAGACTCCCCAGTTGAATTGCATTGTCATCATCAGATATGTTCGTGTAGATAAGAAACTCAGGTTGGGTTGTTAAAAACTTTAACTCTGAAATTTCAATTACTGAACATTTAGTAAAATTTAAGTGTATACAGAATGCTCAATGAGATGTCCCTCAGAAGCAGAAAATAAGGTCTGGTGGTAATCTGATATTATCATCCTAAGGTTAGGGATATAAACATCTTCTAATCTCAAAAACCTCCAATATTTATTCCAGTTACTATAGCAACATAAATTAAAAACTATGAAATTTATGAAATGCCTTTGGCAACCTGACTCTTATCAATTTTACAACACACTAGCCAGTCACCTACATACCATTTATTGTATGTAGGAAGGCAATGGAAACAGAATATGATATCTGTGTGGCCAGCACGGATCTTTCCCAATCTTAGACTTTAATTCTTAAGGTGACCCTCGCATTGTTGAGCTGTTGCCATTATCATGGGGCCTTAAAACCTTTATATAAGTCATCAGGAGACTAGTGACTGTAGAAAGTCTGAGTTGGGCACTGTCTTTGACATTCATTCTTTAGAAAAAATTAAAAGAAGAAAGAAGATGGGAATAGGGCTCTTCCAAGGACGACCTTTAGCTGAGCTGTCCTACAGTCTGAAAGGCACATGCAGAGCAACCTTGACCTTTAGCAGGGTGTGACGCAAAGAGGAGGCAACCTCTACCTTCAGTAGCATCACCCTCTAGTCACTTGTTATAAAGCACTGTATTGGGGAAAGACACCAGAGTGCATTTGTATTTCTCTGCCTTGCATAACACTGTGCATTTATTAGTTGTTAACAGTATGACATTAGCAAGTTTGGAATTGCATTAAAAGACTACATATGGAGATTTATTATTTTAGTGCTAGAAGGCTATGAGATACCCTCCCAACACTTACTGTTCTCTCAGCTTTCTTTCTTTTTTTTTTTTTTTTTGGGTCCGGTTGTGGAGCCTGATCTCTGGGCCTGGGCGCTGTCCCTCAGCTCTTCAGCTCAAGGCTAGCGCTCTACCACTTGAGCCACCGCACCACTTCCGGCTTTTTTCTTTTTGCTTATGTGGTGCTGAGGAATCAAACCCAGGGCCTTGAGCATGCAAGGCAAGCACTCTACCACTGAGCCACCTTCCCAGCCCTCTCTCGGCTTTCTTTCTTCACCTTTT
Source organism: Dipodomys ordii (assembly GCF_000151885.1). Taxonomy (NCBI): domain Eukaryota; kingdom Metazoa; phylum Chordata; class Mammalia; order Rodentia; family Heteromyidae; genus Dipodomys; species Dipodomys ordii. The sequence continues at coordinate 98,269 of NW_012267384.1, read as the reverse complement.
CTGGACTTTTACTGTTTGGTAGAAGCCATATCCTAGGTGAAAGAGGTAAGGTGTAGTTTGGAAAAACAATAGTCTAGCTGGGCTCCAATGGCTCACACCTGGACACCAGCCAGTGGCTCAGGACTGTAATTCTAGCTACTAGGGATGTTGAGATCTGAGGACCAAGGATTGAAGCCAGCCTAGGAAAGGAAGTTCATGAGATGTTATGTACAGTTAATCACCAAAAAACAAAGCAAAACAAACAAAAAAAAACATTAGTAGAGCTGTGGTTCAAGTAGAATGCCAGCCTTGAGGGAAAAGAAAAAGCTAAGAGACAGCACCTAGGCCCTGAGTTTGACCTCCACGATCAGCACTAAATAAATAAATAGTTACCAGGTAATTTTTTAGAAAGCAGGAAAAAAATCCTTCATATTACAAACTAAGGATTACAAAGCTCTTCATAACCTTTGATCTGCAAAAACAACAACAAAAAATCACTGGGATGCATGAGCAAAGAAATAATATGAAGAAATAACATTTCGGTGTAAGCAAGAGATGAGTATCTTTGATTTGCCATAGAAGTACCTCACCAAAGCTGTTTTGGCCACTTGGTCAGAAATTAGGCATGTGAATATCTCCAGATAGAACATCCATTCACTCAGCAAAGATGTATTAAGCTGCCACCAGCATTGACAAGGAAAAGCACCTACTTTCATAGTGCTTACATTCTAGTGGGGGAAAGTAGACAACAAAAAAAGAAAGATAACCAAACATGATGATTTGGGAGAGTAATAAAAACTGAAGGGACAGCAGCAAACATCCAATGGGCATGCCATTGAATACCCAAGGATATATCCTCTCCACAATTCTAAAGAAAAACGAAAAGTTAATTAGCATACCTGCCTTTGCCTATTGAAGAAGCTCAAGCTGGAACTTGGGGAGTCCAGCTGCACATCTCCTGCACCTAGCCAGGGCTGGAGACTCTTAGATAGGAGGCTCACGGGGGTCATTCAGTAAAGGGAGCCACCATGGGAACAAATGGAAGAAAAATGCTTTTGAAGCAACTTGAATCTAGGAGTCAAGACACCTTGTTAGAAAAGGGCAGTTCAAGAAACAGTGTATCAAACGTTTCCACCTTCTACAAGGAAAAAAGATTTAGAAGCTGCCCTGAATCCCATCAAATAATGTACTGTAAAAGGCACACTCTCCCGTGATACACACACCCAGGCAGGAAGTCTTTCTCAAGACACCATAAAAATCTCCATCCAATGCCCCTGTTCCTCTCAGAAATGCTACCTACATTTGTCCATTGTCCCTTAGTAAGATGAATTGCTTAATGGATCCAGACTCTTCTTCCTTGCTCTCCACCTGTTTCTCCTCCTCCCTCTTATTTCTTCACTCTCTTCCTCTCCATCCTTACTCTTTACCTCACATCTCTCCCTCCCTTCCCACCTCCTTTTCCTTTTCTCTCTCCTCTCTCTCCTTCTCCTGGAACCTCCCTCATTAATAAACCTTATCTGAATTTAGTAGAAGACCTGGTGAGACAGCATGACGTGACACAGTTGAATCGAATCCCTGTTTATGTTCCTTCTCAGCAAGTAAATCTAGCAGCTTATAAACATTCTAATAAAACTGGTAATCACCTGCACCACCACACAATAAGCACAAATAAAAATAAACAGCAATGATAATTTCTCTCTGCTCTCAGTATTCCCCTTCATTTATTACCATTGTGTGTATCTTACCCCCCCTCCTTAGCTAAAGATCCAAAAAAGCCTCTCTCACTGCAGGTCACTCTATTTCTCTCCATTATTTTTCTGTGACCTCAGCACATGAACCTTTCTAACGAGCTTCATCACTATATCTTTTGTAGTTGTCACTGAGAGTAATCATAGTAATGAAAGCATCACTTGGTGAGCATTACCTCTGTGCAGGTCCTGTGCCAAAAAGCTTTATGCTTTTTTTACTCCATAAAGTACTATTACATAAAACTTCCTATGGGTAATTAGCTGTTACACCCATTTTCAGGTACTAAAACTGAGGAAATTCTTTTCCATCTTTATGCAGCTTTCTTTCCCCTGGCAACACTAGGAATCAAACTTGTGCTTGCAAAGCAGGTGTTCTATCACTTCAGTGAGTCCCTTTTTGCCTTGATTATTATTATTTTTTTTTTTTTGTCGGTCGTGGAGCTTGAACTCTGGGCCTGGGTGCTGTTCCTCAGCTCTTCAGCTCAAGGCAAGCGCTCTACCACTTGAGCTACAGCGCCACTTCCGGTTTTCTGGTGGTTTATTGGAGATAGGAGTCTCACGGTCTTTCCTGCCCAGGCTGGCTTTGAACCGCGATCCTCAGATCTCAGCCTCCTGAGTAGCTAGGATTACAGGCATGAGCCACCGGCGCCCGGCTTGCCTTGATTATTTTTGAAGTACAGCCTCAATGTATGGCTTTTCTGAGCTCTGTGATTCTTCTATTATCTCTCCCCATGTCACTGGAGAAGACGGATGGACATAGTTGGCCCCAGCCATTGTGACTCCCTCATGGCTGGGATAACAGGCATGTACCACTGTGCCCAGACATTGTTTGAGATGGAATCAGGCTAACTTTGTTTTGCCCAGGTTGGCCTCAAACTGTGATCCTTCTATCTCCACTCCCCACCCCATCCCCAGGATTACAAGCTTGAGCCACCACATTCAGATATACAGTTCTTGAGCAGTTATGAGAAGACATAATTGAATCCAGCACTTGAGCTCTAGAATTTGATCTCATATACCTTCTGCTTCACTCTTAAATATTTTAAAAAAGGCTTAAAAGGCTCAGCATGAAATAGACCTCAAAATATGATGATTTAAGTGTTTTGAAGGAAAAGAATTGCCTGAGTAAAAGCTTTCCAGTGTGGCTCATCTTATCTCCCTACATCAGGGCTTGGTGACCCTGAAGCCCCTAAGAATTCTGAGATACTTACCTTCTAAGATACTTACCTTCCTCTCCGAGACTTCTATAAATGCTCACATCCAAACACTTAAACTACTCCAAAGTCTGCACCTTTTGAACCCTGACATAAGGCTGCAAGCTAAAGTCTATACCTGACTTTAGTTGATGGATCAATCTCAAAACACGGGAGAACTGAAAATGCTACATAAAACTATATTCGAGCTACAGGTACAAGGTTTGTCTGAAATTTAAAGGAATTTCATGTTCAAACCTGTGTCTTGTCTTCAAAAAACATCTCATTATTTACACATATATGCTTCAAAATCCAAACCACTGCTCCCAAGCATTGCAGCGACTCAAACCAGTATTCTCTAACCAGGAATGCTAGTGAAAGAAAGGCCAGTCTCAATGTGCTAAATTGGGTATGGTATGCCACACAAATTATTGTGGCTTAGTTTGCTACTCCAGTCCTCAAGAAAGTTGCCCTCCTGTCTAATAAAGTTTCCCAAGTAGGAGCTGACATTCAGTTCTTTCCGTCCTTATTTGCTTCGAAATTCACAGTAGCATGTTATCTGGTCTAGCCACTTTTCTACACCTTAGGGACTTCCTTGTTATTTAGGTATCATTGCTGGTCACATATCAGCATGCCACAGCTCTTATTTAAATTGCCTGGCATCAATAATCTGCCTTCTTTATTTGGTCTATGTTTGGAGGAACTCTGTGGGTATAACACTGGGAGGAGGGAAAAGGCAAAAGGAGATATGTAATCAGGGAAATTATAGAAGTGAAGACTAATTGGGTCGCCTCCTTAGTGCCTGTCTTTGGAGGATACGTTCCTTTCAAGGGGGACTTTCAGGTTTCTAATCTACTCTTAAATGCACACCAACACCACTGTCATTTCTGGAGAAGTTAGAAGCACATTATAATGTCCTGACACTAATGCAGAGTAGATTGCCTTGACAGGGAAACAGAAAAAGAGACAAAGTCTCTGTCCTGGTCTGTACAATGCTGAGAATGTCTGAATTCTCACAGAAGTGGAATCTGCAAATGCCAGAATCCCCTGCTTTGACAAAGGGTAAGTTGGGATTCTTCATAAAAAAAAAAAAAAAAAAAACAAGTTTCCCCATATGAGATGAGTTGAGAATGGATTTGCCTGTAGCTCTGAATTAAATGACTTCTGAAATCCTGTCTGGCCTTCCTAGAAAATGAAAAAATCATAAATAAACTAGCTGATAGGTTTATTAGGATTGCTGGTAAACTTCAGTTTTAAGAAGAGCTATATCTATAGAGGAAATAACAAGTACAATTTATTAAAGAGAGAATTAGGTAAAGACAATTCTTTTCTCTAAGGACAAGCATAGATGTATTTTGTGGGTTTGTTGTTGTTGTTGTTGTTATTTATCAGTCATGGGGCTTGAACTCTGAGCCCTTAGCTCTTCAGCTCAAGGTGAGCGCTCTATCACTTGAGCCACAGCGCCACTTCCGTATAGATGTGTTTTACATTAGAATTTTTCTTGTTTTTTTTTTTGCAAAGTCATAGTTGTATTCATTCCATGGATTAAGATATACACATAACTTGAACAGAGATTTGTGTCATTTTCTTTTCTCTTTTTTAAAATTTTTATTGTAAAGATACTGTACAGAGGAGTTACAGTTATACGAGTAAGGTCATGAGTACATTTCCTATTAAGCATTGTTTACCCCCCCCTTTGTTTTTCCCCTACCATCCCTTCCCTCCTCACCTTCCCAACTCCTCTCTCTCCCTACTTTTACCCGCCCCAAGTTGTAAAGTTCATTCTCAACATAGTGTTTTGTACATCTCATTGTTACAGTGGGTCAACCTGTATCCTTGTTTCAGCATTTTGTTATTTCCCTTCCCCTCCCCAAATTAGAAAAATGTATATACAAGATGCAGGGTACCAGAATCAAATACAGTAAAAACAGAGGTTATACCATGGGAGAAGAACATACAAAAGAAACAAAAAAAAATCACATAGTACGTTATAAGTACATTAAAAAAAAAAAAACGGCAACAAAGATAAAATCTCTTGTGTCCCTATCTTGGGGTTCATTTTGCTTAGCATCATCTTATATGGTCATATGTACATAGCTTTTGTTGTGTCATTTTCTTTATGTGAGATCCCTTTAAAAGATTTGATGGCCAGGTGCTCATTTCTGTAATCCTAGATACTCAGGAGGCTGAGATCTGAGGATCATGGTTTGAAGCTAGCCTGGCATAAAAGTCTCCAATTAACCACTCCAAAACTGGAAGTGGCTGGGTGCCAGTTGCTCACATCTGTAATCCTAGCTACTCAGGAGGCTGAGATCTGGGGATTGCAGTTCAAAGCCAGCCCAGGCAGGAAAGTCCATGAGACTCCTATCACCAATAAACCACTAGAATACCGGAAGTGCTGCTGTGGCTCAAGTGGTAGGACAGCACCCAAGCCCAGAGTTCAAGCCCCACGACCGACAAAATAAACAAAAAACAGAAGTGGCTCTGGCTCAAGTGGTAGAGCACTAGCCTTGAGCACAGAGGCTCAGGGACAGCCTGTTCAAGTCCCACAACTGACAAAAGATAGCTAATGAAATCTGTGGAACCTCTTTCATAACGATAAATTTATTAGCATCTGTAGGTTCTTGAATCCTTAGAGTTTATCCATTGATCTCAAGTTACAAAATTCTCTTTAATATGATGCTATCTTTGGTGCTTATTGAGACAGCAAGTTAGCACATCTTCCTGAATACATTTTATCTGTGTCACGATATCCTTCCCTTCCTCCTCCCTGTACCTCCCATTTGTCCATATACTGTTTAACACATACTAGTCCTGGGACAAAACAGATCAGCTCTTAAATTGCAGAATCCTGGGCTGGGAAGGTGGCTCGGTGGTAGAGTGATTGCCTAGCATGCTTGAAGCCCTGGGTTCGATTCCTCAGCACCACATACATAAATTACATAAATTGCGGAGTTCTAAATGATGATTTACATTTTGTTCCCCCTCCTGCAAATAGGAATCATCTTCTACGAAGTAGTTCTCACAAAAATATTTTTTAGAACTATTATGCCTACCATTTTAAAATTATAGTCAAGAGTGCTCTTTTCAGTAGCGCCTGGTCCCTCTTTCCTATTCACTTGGGTGTACAGCAGTAGACTTTCCGATGCCAAAATAAAAAAAAAAAATCACAACTAAGTAAATTTTTAAAGTTGAAGGCTCTTCATATGCAAACCTGGTCTTGATTGAATGTTTATATTAACAACTCTCAAGATGATAGCAGACTAGCAGGGAATTATTACTTACTGTTTCAGTCATTTGGGATTTAGTTCTGAGGTTAATGCTTTGATAACTAACCACCTCCTCTTGTTCCCCTACAGCATTAATGCACTGCCCAAAGTGGCTGGATCCACCTGCTATGTTTCCAGGTCTATTGTGAGAAATTCCCAAATTACCTCCCAGGAGATTGTACTACTCCATATTTATCCTACAGCTTGCCCCCCTCAACTACCTTCCCAAAGCCTCAGCGACCATTTACCTTTCTGCTGTTATTCCATCAATGATTCATAGTGCTAGCATGTTTAATAGTCTGACTGACCCCAGCTTACCTTTCTGACCACCACGTGCACCATTCTTTCCTGCAGTGCTTACCACTGATGCCCCTGCAACATAGGCCAAGCTGGTTGCATATTCATAGTGCTGTGGGTTTTGATCACACTTTTCTTTCCATAAAATGCCCTTTTGCCACTGGGAAACTCTTATTCAGCCAGTATGGCACCACATAAATACACTCCTTTTTCCTCCTAATTGACAGCAGTAAGCAACTCCTTCTTTCCATGCTAGAACCATTATTTGGGGATGTAACTTATGCTTTTTATGCCTCAGTTTTCTTATCTGTAAAGTGAAGCCATTGATAATACATAAGCCCCAAAGAATTATTTTTTTTACAAATAAAACACAAGTTTAGGGCTGGTCCCAGTGGCTCATGCTTGTAATCCTCACTACTCAAAAGGCTGAAATCTGAGGGATCCAAGTTCAAAGCCAATGCAGGTAGATAAATCCAAAAGATTCTTACCTCCATTCAACCAGAAAAATCCAGAAGTGGAAGAGTGACTCAAGTGATAGAGCTCCAACCTTGAGTCAAAGGCTGAGCAAAAGAGCACAAAACCCTGAGTTCAAATGCTAGTAATAGCACAAAAATAAAAAGAAAAACACACCACAAATTCACCCAAACATCTTCCTCCATTTATGAAATATTTTCATATGATTTCATATGAATACCTCAATTAATTCTTTTAGGTCTTTATCTCTATTTTCCCAATTTCAAGGGTAAAAAACTGAGGCACAGAAATCTGAAATTACTGATCTAAATTCACATAAGTGGCAAGACAGAAAGAAGTATCTACATGTTCTGACTTCAAATATCTTCTTTTCAGTAATACTATGTTAGATGCTGGTTCTTTCTTTTCTTTCTTGCTTGCTTACTGGCTGGCTGGCTTGCCTGCCTGCCTGCTTACTTTTCTTCCTTCCTTCCTTCCTTCCTTCCTTCCTCCTTTCTTTCATTTCTTTCTTTCTTTTTCTTTCCTAGTATGCTTCATAAAGTTGTCACTCAATAAATGCTCGTTAGGTTGAATTGCAATTCTCTTTTTTTCTGAAATATAAATGAAAACTGTTGAGAGACACATGACATACTACTCAAATTTCTTCTAACTGACATTGCTGTCTTTTATACCTGACCACTAGAATGGTTGTGAACTCACGTAACTGTCCCGTGGCTTCCATTTCTCCATCTTACTTACAAGTATATTGTGAATCTTTACCAATGTCTTACCTTAATCAAAAAGCACCATTCCCTTTCAGCCATCATCTGAAGAGGGAAAAGAACAAATAACATCACTTAGTATTTTATCATCTTACAAGAATTTTTTCTGGAGATTACATTTGGGGCCCACTTTCTGAAATTAAAATAATAATATAGCTTCTTGGCCTCTTAGCTAAAAACAAGTAAAACTTAGAATATTTGCCAACATCCTGCATTATGGCACAATAAGCTATGTTTTTGCAGAGATTACCAAGAATATGTGAAGGGTCAAGAGAGCAATTGTATGCAGTGAGTTTCCAATATAAAGGAAAGTATAATGCAGAAATGTGCCCAGCACTAATGCAGGTAGCAATGTGGCTGTGTACTTCTCTAGAGATTTCTAAGATCACACACTAAACTCATCAATTAGGAATTGCTCTTTCTCCCCAAGAGTGGACATACTAAATGCCTTTTGGATGTTTCTTCTAGTTTGAGATTCTGAGATGTTCTAAGTATCCAGACATATCAGTACTTCTCCTGAAGCTTTTGCTTCAGTTTTATTGTTGTCTTGAAATGATGACTATAGTGTTCCAAGCTTTGCAAAATGTAACTGTCTTGTCAAATCAATAGATGAATTTTTAGACAGACCAAAAATTCTGTCAACCCATTCCAGCTTTCGAAGGCTGTGCATTTATTGCCTTTCAATCAACCAAGACACCCAGAATAAATTGAAGAAGAAAAAATTTTCCAGGGCAGTATTTACAGGCAGAGGTTAGTCTGATGAAAAATGCAAATAGAGGAAGGGAACCAATAAAATCAAATTTTAAAAATCTTATTATCTCCTCTTAGTCTCTGCTCACCTATGCACAATTGTCCATTACAGCATGATTTTCAGTGTCATTTTAAATACAGTTGACATTGTTTCTGATCTTAAAGAATTTATTTCCCATTACGAAGTCATGACAGTTGTTCCAGCTTGAGATATGTCATTGCTGCTAGGACTAATCAGCTCACTATTTTACCAACCAGTGGCATAATTACTGGCCATTCTGTGAAGTGTCTGTACATTCCCAACTATGTTGGTGACTGCAACCCATACCTGTTGCTAACTTACAGTGCTTCATTTCCCATTATACAGATTGCAGAAAAGTGAGCTAACAGATTTCCTTCTTTGACTAATACTTTATCTTTTCAGGCTGGTTTTCTAAGCATTTACCAGTTAAGTATACTCAGAGTGATGGTCACTTTGAAAATAACATCACAGGCTGACACCAGTGCCTCACATCTGTAAGCCTAGCTACTCAGGAGGCTGAGATCTGAGAAATGAGGTTCAATGCCAGCCAAGACAACAAAGTCTATGAGATTCTTATATCCAATTAGCCACCAAAAATCCAAAAAATGGAGCTGTGGCTCAAGTTGCAGAGTGACAACCTTACACTGAAAAAGCTAAGTGCACAAGGGCCTGAGTTCAAGCCCTAGCACCAATGTGTATGCATGCATATGCACATATACACACATACATATACACACATACATATACACACAATATTTTTTTTAAAAAACAGCAGCAAGAGCCCATAATTTGTGTCCCTCTTGATCCAGTGTTGTTTAATTCCTTGCAAATTTAAAATTTTAAATCTGAATATATTATCCCTTTGGACCTTACCATCTCAAACTGCTTTATTGGAGTGTGATTATGCACAAAGCAGTAATGTCAGACCACTAAGGGTTTGGACTTTATTCTATATCCTTGGCCCTTTGACTTTAAGTCAGTTGTTTAGCATCTTTAAATGCTGTTCACTCTCTTGCAACATGGACATTCCAAGAGAACCTTCTTCTAAGACTACTGAGAAATAAAGTGAGACAAGGTAGGTAAGGAGTTTATCTCAGTGTCAGGCCCACAGTTAACACAAACAATATGTCCATTTGTGGACTCACGTGTTTATAGGGTTCACATTGTGAATCCCATGTTGTGAGTTTGATAAAAGTAAGTGTAGACTAGCCCAAACCTTAATTTCTACCCCCCCCCATATATGCACCTATAACCATGGAAAGCAGTAATTCATCAGCAATACTTCAGATTATCTCCTGGAAGTTACATGAGCTCTGGAATAATAAATGATTTCTCTCAAATATAGAAAATGCATTTATTTCTGGGAAATTTCTCCTTGCTTTAGTGTCCTGAATATTGATTTGATTATAAGGGACAAAATATGACTGAAATACGTCATCTGTCCCTTTAACAAAAGAAGCACATACCAAATGGTTTTCTTTGGAATTGATTTAGCGTCAAGGCAAGACTAATATAGCCCTCTAATGTAAGAAATGAAGTAGGGGCAGGGCTAATTTGATGTTGTTGATCTCTGGAATAAATGGAGCTCCCAGACTCCTAAAGCCTGCAGGCTGTAGGTTTGGTTGGAGCATCTGCATACCATAAACTGAACTCCATAGGGAAAGTAAGCTACGACTGTGTCTTAAACCCTGCAGCATCTCAAGAGGCGTTACGTACCATTCCAGAGAGGATTCTGCTAACTCATTCCAAGTAGAGGAAAAGATCCAGGATCCTGGAGGTTTGCATCCCCAAGGACCAAGAAACTAATCATAGATTTCCCATTCCTCTATAATCACCACTCCTAGACTAGAAGACAAGTCTTACTGCAAAGTTCTTTGTGGAGCGAGGCTCTTTATTTAAGCAAAAAAAAAAAAAAATCATCTCTGTCATCAGTTTTCAGCTCCATATGTAGGCGTATTTAAGGGAGCATATTTGAGTTGCTGTCCTATGTGTGTGTGTGTGTCTTTCTGTCTGCCTTTTGATATGAAGTTTCAGTGTTGCCATGATGGAAACATCACTTATCAGCTCATGATTAGCCTGTCTATAGAAATGACCCATATGACTCACAGCAACATTTATACCTCTCTTATACCAGGGCCTTCACGTCTGCTTCTTATTCTCCCTGGAAAAGTCACAGCTGTATCTCATTGAGAATTCATGCTCTAGTATCACATTTTTCCCCTCCCCATCAAAATTAGGATACTTTCAGCATTCCATCACATTTTATCTTCATAACACTTAACATGACATGATACTATTTTATACAGTTTTTAATTTTTTGTACTTTTTTATTGTAAATATACTGTACAGAGGGGTTATAGTTACATGAGCAAGGTAATGAGTACATTTCCTATCAAGCACTGTTGCCTTCTCCTATTTTCTTTATTAAGTGATTACATAATTTTCACAATAGTGTGTGATAGTGATACTTAGCTAAAGTCACAAATACATTTTAACCTTCACACAAGGCGAATTGTCATTATCATGGTCTATAAAGCTTTTGAATTCTACATACTTTGATAATCAACTATTTCTTCCAAATCGGTGATACGTACAATTCTTCCCTTTTGCTTTTTATAGGTCACGGGGTTTAAACTCATGGTCTGGGCACTATCTCTGAGCTTTACCTTCAAGCTAGCACTCTATCTTTTTGAGCCACAGAGGCACTTCCATATATGATATATATATATATATATATATATATATATATACACACACACACACCATATATACTATATATAATATGTATTATTATATATATAGTTTTCTTCCTCCATGACAGTGCAAACTAAAGCTTCTAGGCACGTAGTAGAGATCAAACTTTTTTCAAAAATTAATCTACTTATAAATCAACTTACAAATCAGTTATAAATACTGCACACGAGTTTTACTAAGGCCAAAACACATACCTTCTTTGGATTGGATTTCCAGTTCTTTACAGGGGGTAGGGAAAGATATGAATATACAGACAATAAAGTTACTTCTTTCTTTTCCAGACTATGTGTGAGTGTACAAGTTTAAAGTTCTGTTCCTTTTGCTTCATTTGACATGTGTTTTTCATGCTATAGCATTCAGTTTTCTAAATGTATTTAACTTGTACTCCACTGTACCCAATTCTACTGGCTAGAGCTCCAGAAGCATAATCAAGAGACACTTGATTATTACTTGGTAGTTCTGAATATAATAGTTCTCAACAACTGCTTGTGTCCTTCAAATGCCTGCTTCCTTATAGAAGTCGTGGGGACAGAGTGACATAATAGGGGCACACGTGGTAGGGAGAGTCAGAGTATTCCATCCCAGCACCAGCACTGTTCCTTCCTTGCTCTGCAACATTGGACAAGCAGCCTAATTATTGAGGACTTTATTTCCTTGATTAAAAACAGTAAGTAGTAGGACCTGCCTTCAATGCCCACTAGTGACTGATAGTTGAGATTGTATCTTCTTTTTTTGGGGGGTGGGGGAGGGTCCGGTCATGGGGCCTAAATTCTGGGCCTGGGCGCTGTCCCTTAGCTCTTCATCTCAAGGCTAGCGCTCTACCACTTGAGCCACAGCGCCACTTCCGGCTTTTTTCTTTTTGCTTATGTGGTGCTGAGGAATCAAACCCAGGGCCTCAGGCATGCAAGGCAAGCACTCTACCACTGAGCCACCTTCCCAGCCCATGAGATTGTATCTTCTTTAGTTATACTCTACAAATTAGAGTATAGGGGCATGCTGGGTAGAATGTAATAGAGGATCCAACTGCTTAGGAGCCTCTTATTCCTGAAAATAGAGAAGCTAAAGTCTTACAGGAAGTAGGATAAGAATCATTTAGGACTGCCATATTGCTTTGTGGTAAAAGCTACTTTGAGTACCTGAAGTACTCTAAAAAACATTTATCCAAATCAGTGCTCAAAGGATTTTGCAATTCTTAGAGAGGGCTCAGTGAACTCTTTTTCTTTTTTTTTTTTTTCCTTCAGTTGAGCACTTCTTTCTGAAAGCATCAGTACATAGGCTGAAGCCACCCAAACATTGGGAAATAAATCTAGATCCAAAACAGAGAACAAAACATAAGTTACTGGTGAGAAATACTCTCTTACTTTATAGCATGATCTGTACCAAATTTCTTCCACTCATTTTGATCCAATATACTCCCTTGTCTTTATACCAAATAATATTCAGAATCACATTCATACTAAATTTAGGTATGATCCTCTTTAATGTTTTGCTTAGTTTATTGGGGTAACATCTATGCCCACCTGGCCTGTAATTTTTCAAGTTGGAAGGACTGAGCTGAATGTGTCATTCAAGTGGTAGAGTACTTGTCTAGGAAGCACAGGGCCCTGTGTTTCAGTCCCTAGTACCAAAGAAAAGGAAAGGAAAAAAATAAAACAAAAGGACCCAAAACTGTAAATTTTTAAAGAATTACTCTACAGGCAGCTGAGTCCTGGGTAAAAGCTCTTTAAGGAAGAATGAAATTAACAATATTATCGTTCTTAGCCTCCTCAAAGAAAGACGCTGTAGAATATAAAATACTTCTTTTAATTTGGTGCCAGTACTGGGGCTTGAACTCACAGCCTAGGCACTGTCCCTTATTTTTTCTCAAGGCCGGACATCTCACTGGAGTTATACCTCCACTTCCACTTTTTGCCGGTTAACTGTAGATAAGAGACTCCCAGACTTTTTGGTCCTGGCTGGCTTTGAACAGAGATCTTCAGATCTCAGCCTAGGATTATAGACATGAGCCAACAGCACACTGTTATTTTTATTATTCTCTATAAAAGGTGTCTTTTTCTCTCTTTTCATTGGAAAGATCTAGAAAGTATGTATCACTTTGCCCAAGGTCCCTAGTGGCCAGATCCCAAACATGTTAGCATGATAGAAGAATGCTAAGTTCTATGGTTTCGAGCCTCCACTATAAATCAGAAGTACAGAGCACCCCTAGGTTCCCAAGCACATTGACAGCACTATAGACCCACAGGGTGAAGCCACACTCTAGAACAGGCAAGAAATACCAACAAGGTACTCATAGGTGAAAAGAGGAGTATTTTTTCATGTCTTTACAAAGCATGCTTTTACTACCCATAGAGAAGACACTGCTAAGCCTGGAGAGACCCCCTTGTCCACTCAGCCTCTCTGCCCAGTACTTCTCCTTAGAGTAGACATCTGTGGAGATAGGCCACTCAAGCCCGTGTGACATTTCAGACCACAAAGTATCTTTTTCCTTCTGCATTCATAAATCACCCCTCCTAATCATGCTATCCAGTCCTAAAAACTTTAAAAGGATGGCACTCTGCTAGTGAAAATTCATAGGCACCTGCTCTTGATTTACTCCCTGCTTGGAATAATTTTTACACAGCTGTGATATTGCAGAATGACTGTTCAGAGTATCAAACAGTGAGGTTCAGTCAAGAAAGGATAGGTTGGATGTGTGGGTGAGAATGATTTCAGCTATTTCTTTTTTTTCCTACAGCATCATTAGTAATCTGTCATTTTAATAATAATAATTCCCTTCTGACATCACAGAGGCAAAAAGAAATCATCACTGATATCAAAAACAAGGTGATATTTCAGCTGTATTATTTCTCTGAAAATAAAATAGAAAGCTTTCTTACTCCCATGCTTTAAAGAAAGCAGAACAAGGCATATACTAACCCTAGAGCTTACCTACTTCACTTCCTTACAGACTGATAGAAAATATCTAACTAGTTTCAGAGTATAGGTTTTCCCTAAAGCTTTATATCTACATACTTGAAAGTTTTATGAAAGTAAGTTTTGTTTATAAGGACCAGAAAAAATGCAGGAAGAAGTCCCATATAACCAAGAATAATCTATCATTTTCACCTTCAATATCACCATTGGTCCAAAGTATTTGAGGATTGATTTTACTCCATCATGTGGTCAACACTGATTGTGTTCCTGTGTGTATTATATACTTCGCTGGGTGCTAAGAAAAAAAAGAAGGATAAAACCAAGTCCTTGGCCCAGAGAGCAGAGTCTAGACTTCGGCAGCCACATAAGAATGTGAAAGGTGCCATAAGAGAGGTGGGTTGGAGGACAGTAGGATCAAGTAAGTAAATTTGTGTGGCAGAGAAGAGGGAATATCAAAGACAGGATCATTATAGGCAGCTCTAACTATATAGACTTGCCGGGCAGAGCTGTCAGACAAAGAAACAGTATCAACAGAGACCTGAACGTTGAGTGCACTGAGCACAAAAAAAAAAAAAAAAAATGCTGGTGTCCTGGGAACCAGAGCAAATGTAGACAGGAGTGCAACCTTCATTTCACGTAATATCTCCATGGGATAATCAGCGTTCAGGGTATCTGAGATGGAAATTAAGAGTATTTCATGTTAACAAAATTTCTTGGATTCATTATTTTAAAAAAAAAAAAGAACATGACTTTTCTAACAAGGAGACTCTGAAGACTGTTCTTAAGCCTCTAAGAGAATAAGTATGTAGATTTAAGTAAGACATAGGGAAATCCATTTTACAATTTTCTCATATTATTTGTACTAGTCTCCCTGCATTTCTCCCAGTATCAGTGCAGGGATTTATATTCTGAGAGGAGCTCTATGATCTTCCTAGAACCAAAAGAGAGGAAAAAGCCAAAGGAACAAACAAAAATCTAAATGCAGTGAAATCTTAAATTGGAAAATGAATCAGAGTCACAAGTATAAACTAGACCTTGGTCACCCGAGCACCTGTTTTGGACACCGAAGACATGGATTCCTACAAATGTCTGTGAATTTGGCACAGTATACACAAATCCTACTTCTTAGAAAGCCTTGGGTTTCCCTTAGCTATAGTATTTAGTAAAACCTTGAGCCCTAACGATGATTTTTTTCCAGGACCATCAATGGCTCATGCCTATTATCCTAGCTACTCAGGAGTCTAAGATCTGAGGATTATGGTTCAAAGCCAGACTGGACAGAAAAGCCTATGAGATTCTTATCTCCAAATAGCTACTTCATTTTTAAAAAAAAGCCATAAGAGGAGTTGTGGTTCAAGTGGTATGCTCAAGGCATTAGCCTTGAGCATAAAGGCTCTGAGTTCAAGTCCTAGGACTGGCACCCCCAAAAATAATAATATGGTGATGATGACTTTTCCCTCACTAGGAAAATTCATTAACTTCTCATTTGCATTGTCTGTACAGCTTTTATACACACTACAGCAACCATCTGGGCACCAAGGCCCTTTGTTCCCCTCAGATCTTTGCATTTCACATCAGTTACAACTCATCTGTCATCAAACAACTTCTGTCAAGTTAACAGCACCTGAACACATAAAATATGAGCTTTATAACTATGAAAATATTCTATATTAGAAATTCTAATATATTCTATATTAGAAATATGAGAATTTTAAAAATTCAAATATATAACTACTAGATTTTCTGTAAGAGCAAATTTTCACCCCTTTACACTGCTTCTTCCTAGAAAATAAACTTTATATTACTGGATTGAGTGTTTAATATTCTGTTTTGTTTTTCATTTAGCTTAGTTATATAAGAGGGGAAATTAGTTATTTATGAGGGGAAAGATTTTATTGTTACTTAGCACGTTTTTACTGCATTTCAATCAATTTCACTGTATTGTTCTCCCCATTAATATTTCCTTAAAACAAACTTTCTACAAATTTCAGAAAAGGGATCTTGTCATTTCCCCCTATTTTTTCAGAGCCTGTATAGGCCTTCTCTTTCTACTGAACATAGTATGAAGGCTGTGCATGGTGGTACTTGCTGTAATCCCAGCTACTCAGGAGGCAAAAGCAAGAGGATCCTGAGTTCTAGACTAGCCTAGGAACCCTGTCTCAAAACTAATTTGAAAAGGGAGGAGAGAGGATGGGGACATAGCTCAAGTGGTAGAGCACTTGCAAAACCTTAGGTTCAATCTCCAGTACCACAAAGAAAAAATACATAATATGAAATAAAGCATCAGGCTTTGTATCACAGATTAGCTGAGTTGCTTGTTATCTGCTTGATTTTATAAACTTTCTATTAGCTTACATGAACTGCACAAAACCATTGGTTTCAGTGTGTGTGTGTGTGTGTGTGTGTGTGTGTGTGTGTAGGAATGGGGAAACCAGTCCTGGGTTTAAACTCAGGGCCTGGGTGCTACCCCTTAGCTTTCTTGCTCAAGGCTAACACTACCACTTGAGCCATAGCTCCACTTCTGGCTTTTTTTGGTAGTTAATTGAAGATAAGAGTCTCACAGACTTTTCTGCTCAGATCTCAGCCTCCTGAGTAGCTAGGATTACAGGCATGAGCTACCAGTGCCTTGTCTCATTGTTATATTTTTATATGTGTATATAATGTACTTTGATCATTACTCTCTCTTGTCCTACCCCACCTCCTCCTGCTAGTCCCTTCTACTTCCCAAATATTCCCCTTTTAACTGTCTTTTTAAAAAGTCCAAGTTCCTCATAGAAGAGAAACCATGCAACATTTGTCTTTCCAGTGTTGGCTTATTTTGTTTAACTTTCATTTTCCTACAAAGGACATCATTTCATTCTTCTTTATGCTTAAGTAATATTCCATTGTCTTTATTACATTTTCTTTATCTATTCATCTATAGATGGACACATAGCCTGCTTCCATAATTTAAGTGTTATGAATAGTCCTGCAAAAACATGGGTGTTCTTATTTTTCTTTTCCAGATGTCTTTTTTCCTCCAGATAATGAATGCTCTCAATTGTTCTCAAACACATCCTCTCTATTATCACTAAGTTGATCTAACCCTGTGGAGTTGCCAATCTATGCAACAGCTTTTTAGGAATAGATCTTCCTATGTGAGTCACCACTCTGGATTGAAGGAAAATCATAGCCCCAGTTGGTTCTTGGTTCTTTTTCATTTCCATATGCAGAGGCTAGGAAAGTGAACTGGACACAAATGGGCTTGGGTTTGATTTCTTTGCATATGTGAAAGCCACACAGAGCTGATACACAATAAACAAACATGCATTATGGGTTGTTTTCAGTCACTTTATAGACATACACATTCATAAATTTTGATACGATTGTAAGAAGCTGACTTTGATGGGCCCAAACTCACAGACCAGCTTTTGATCATGGGAGCAACCACAGTCTAACTTTATGTTGATAATTTATCAGCCCTTCTCCGTCAAGGAAAATTGTTTTTAGTGCTTGCCTATTAGCAATCAGATACATAATATGAAATTGAGTTTTGGGGAGGACGTTCTACCATCTGTCTTTCTGATATTTTCCTTCCAATGTTTTATGCTCAAATTCAACTCTCTGTGTAGCAGAATACTACTAAATAGGATTTTCCCATAATATGGGCACTTAACAAGAAAAATGAGCCAGATACCCTGTCATCTTTTAACTTGCAGAGTTTTAGAAAAGGAAAATCACTGATACCCCCCTCTCCAAAATCTGGGTATTATCATTCAACTGTTCTTCAAATGTTGCCTATCTTCCGAAGCCTCCTTGGGTAAGGCTGGTTTTTCATAAAGCAAAGTTCATTAATGGGCTTTTTGAAAAGTATTTTTTAAAATTTACAAAAATAAGCCTTGAAGAAAAAATGAAAAGCAACATGAGGTTAAGAAAATGGAGCTCTGACTCGCTGATTTGAACAACAGAGATGTGTCTAATTTTCCTTCCAAATACCTGCCTCAGGAAAATCACCTCTGCTGCTATTGGATTATACTTTTCAAAACATGCTGAAGATGATTCTTTTAAATTGTTAAGAGGAAAAAGTAGCATACTGCACAATGTATGCAGAAAGATGGTTCAAAAGAATACTGGCAGGCCTTTCCTGTGTAAGTGTGGCAGGTGTTTATTATACTATAAATTCCATCACTGATTTGGGCCAGTTTAGATTGATTCTGCAGTAGATGTAAGTAATGAACCTTTCATTGTAAAAGAAAGGAGAAAAATAGGAGGAGGAGGAGGAGGAGGAGGAGGAGGAAGAGGAGGAAGAGAAGGAAGAGGAGGAAGAGGAAGAGAAGTTGACAGCAGTGGAAGGAGGAGGAGCCAATATACTGGAGGAACTGGAACTCTACAAACTGTAGAGTTCATTTAGTCACAGATCATGTAGTCACTACAAAACCGAGATAGATAGATAGATAGATAGATAGATAGATAGATAGATAGATAGATAGATAGATAGATAGATAGATAGATAGCTTCAGCAGCTACAACAATTGAATACAATAGGAGTACTTCTTAAGGAAGGAAAAGCATTTATTTTTTCTTAACCCTTACTTTCCAAACTTGTTCCATCTCATCTTCCCTTCCCCCACTGCCTAAAGTGAGGTAAGATTTCATGATGCAAGAGATAAAATATGGAGCGTTCCTTTCTTGCTATAGTTTACATCGTACACGTCCCCAAATGCCAATGTTAAAGGCTTAGTCCCTGGGATAGTGCTCTTGGGAGGTGCAGGAGACTTTAGGAGGGTAGGTCCTGGTGGGAGGTCTTTAGGTCATTTGGGAGGTATCCTTTTTTAATAGATATTTTTATTGTAAAAATACTGTACAGAGGGGTTACAATTACATGAGTAAGGCAATGAGTACATTTCCTATTGAGCATTGTTATCCCCTCCTTTGTTTTTCCCCTACCATCCCTTCCCTCCCCACCTCCCCAACTCCTCCCCTTAACAGTATGCACTTAAAGGAGATTGTGGGTCCCTTTGTCCCCCACTTTGCTGGCTCTCACTTCTTGGACATGATGTGAGCAGTTTTTCTCTACTATATACTCCCATAATACATGCTGCCCCAAGCTTGAAAGTGTGAACCAAAATAAGCCTTACTATCTCAGGTATTTGTTATAGTGATGGAAAGCTGACTAATACAGTAGAGAAACTTAGCCTCTGTCCGTTCCCAATGCCTAGAACTAAATGGATTCTTAGCTCAAGAGACGTTCCCAAGGGGTTAAAATATAATGCTCTTCTGTTTAGACATTTGTAAAGAGGAAAATCAATTACCTGAAGGAGTTGAGCCTATTAAGGTAACTAGTAAGAGTAACAGTAACGCTACTCAGAGGCACTGTATGATCCCTGAGGTAAGGACTAGAGAAAGAAGTGAGTGAATGGACAAAACTGAGAGAGTAAAGCCTTACATTTGATATTCTTTAACAGTGCTACAGAAATGGGCAAAATGTATGAGGTGGAACAGAATGTGATTTGGAATCACAAGTGGAAATAAAGTAGAGTGGGTTTGGGGACAGCAAAGGGAGAGGGGAATATGGAAAGGGAAGACATCAGAATCATACTGTACCACCAAGGAGGCCAAGAAAATGCTCATTTCATTCTTACCCCACCACTCCCATCTCTGACCTGATCTTCATAGACACTAAGGAGTAGAGGAAGAGCTGTAGGCTGAGGCCATGCCCAAAGTACTGGCCCCTGGGTACAGGATCTGTGTCATCATCTTTATCCCATTGAATTTTCAGGAAGAAAACGGCAAAGCCTCTACAGTCCTTTTGTCTCCAAGAACAAATGCCATAAATTCATCTAAGAGTCCTTTCCTATATTTCCTTTTCTCTATTCCTGTTTCAAATCTTAGAATGTACAATTGAAAGGCCTATAGATGGGGGTTTGATTAGTGTGAGTAAGAAGAGCTGACAGCATGGGCCAGTGGAGGCTTCCTTGAAATGCACACATTTCTTGAGGTCACTTGAGGCGATGCACAGAGGAGACCCTGGATACAGCAGGCAAGTCTTTAGACATGCACAGTGAGAGCCAGCCACATAGGGAAGCCAGAATCAAATGTAGGAGGCACATATTGGACAACACAAGCAGGGTGCCAGGCCCAAAGTGGACATTTCCAGCTCCAAAGGAAACCTGACCTGGGTATCACCTGTTACTCTTAGCATTATTGGAGCTCACTTTCAGTCCCCCTCCCAGCACCTCAATACCTGGGCCTAGGACAAAAGAGAAGATATGTGGTGTGACAATGGTAAGAGTTGCAAGGTATTGTCTTGAATCCTATTTTAGTAGGAGATTATAAATAATTTTAGTTCCATTCACAGGGATGAAACAGCTTCAAACTGTACCTGAAGATTCAATAGTATGCAACAGCACATGGT
This sequence comes from Dipodomys ordii, assembly GCF_000151885.1. Classification (NCBI taxonomy): domain Eukaryota; kingdom Metazoa; phylum Chordata; class Mammalia; order Rodentia; family Heteromyidae; genus Dipodomys; species Dipodomys ordii. The sequence goes on along the minus strand of NW_012267384.1, from coordinate 77,715 downwards.
CATGTTAGAATTTGAGCATGTAGTTTAAAAAATTAGAGCTATTAAGAAAACTGAAATGCTAGTGGACCTCCAGAACCATTTGGGGTGTCATGGGGGTCAGGGCAGAGATGTCAGATAGGTTATAGACAAAGAAAAACATGGTTATACATCGTTCCAAAATACCTAGAAAATTTGATAGGAATATTTATGACCAATTAAGACTACCACAGGGTCATTTGGTGTGTTGCATAAAAATTACCCATTAAAAGAGTGATATTTGTACTGGAGTTGAGTCACATTTAAGATCCGAATCTAAACTCTAGCTATCAGCTATGCAGTATTAGTCATTCCAGTTCAGTAAAGACACCACACAGAAATAAAAACTAACTTATTAAATGTTGAAACTACATATCAATATAGATATTTACAAATAGTATGTGTCAACTAATATAAAAATGATCTTGTAATTTTGAATGACTTGGTAGAACACATGTAGCTTTGGTCTTAGAACCAACAACTATAGGTTTTAGTCCTAGTTTTGTTTGGCATGTATTTGACCTTGGGAAACTCTTAGCCTGCCTGAGCTTGTTGAAAGGAATAATAGCACCTTTTCTGAGACATCATAGAGTTATTATGATGTTAATCTAAGATATTATGAGTGAAAATATTCTGTAAACCTTATGTGACTGTAACTACCCAATATTATTTTTTGTAACTATAAAGTCTAGAATTTTAGCATTTCAGAAGATATTGGAATAGCTTCTGTTTACCACTCAGAATTCATCTTCCTTTTACTCTATTTCTGTTTGTAGAGCACTTCTTTTTTGTAAAGCAAAACCAAAGTTTTCCTTCACACAAAAAAATTGCTAATAGGAGCCTTCATAACATCTATTTCTGAAGAGGACAAAAGCAGAAAGCATAAAGAAGAGGAGGAAAATAGATGGGAATTACCACTAGGTCTGCTGTCCCCACAGTAAGGTTGTATGTGGGTTGCAACTGAGTAAAGAATTATATTAAGTAGCCATGAACCAAGGTTGTTATGAAGAAGTCACACCCTAGACCCAATGGCCTCTTTGAGATCCTCACCACTGATGTTTACTTAGGTTAATGGTAGAGATTAGCTATCTAGTGGTAATATTGTCCAACTTTGAGTTTTCTATTTTATTGATTAGTGATGAAAATATAAGTATCCCTGTTTGTACTTACTCAAGATGATCTGTTACTAGAATCTACTATGATAGAGACCGTTGGTTCCTGGAGGTAGAAGTAGAATAGTCTCTTTAGTGCCCCGATGAGCCAAACACACCTGCTATACATTTACTTCCTCCCCTTCTTTAAGTACTCAGTGTGTACAACAAACAACTAACCCCCAAGAAGACTCTTACTAATATAAATTTTTAAAGAGAAATCCATAATGAAAGGTTTTTCAAGTAAAATGGAGAGCTGAACAGCTTTGGACTGCCCAGATGGATCAGAATAGGAATCGAAAGTGGCAGGAGACCCAAGGCAGACTATGAATGCAAACACTGAGCTTACAGGGATGGCAGAACTGTATTTTAGCTATGTAATCACAACAAAACACTTCATTTCTCTTGGCCTCCACTTCCCTATTTCTAGAATGGAGATATTAATACCTGCTTTCCCTGGCTATTGTAAAGATCCAGAGAAATAAAGTGAAGAACTTTGTGAGTTCTCACCGTGGATAGATGTTGCATTCAGTAATTTTCCAATAGGCCAGGGCTTACAAACTATACAGAGAAGCAATTCACATTCTGTGACTCTAAGAAAAAAAATAGAGAGTAGGAAGAATAGTAGCTTTGGACTAGGGTGGCCAAAGGAAAAGGAGATTTACCATAAGCTGTAAAGAATGGGTATTATTTCCACCAATGAAAAGGAACATAGAAGGGATTAATTGTCTAAAAGGTGGAGTGAGCCAAGGAATTTCTGGAGAAGCAAAACCAAGGTGGATCCAGCAAAAACTGAAAAACATTCAGAGTCCAGAGAAGATAAGCCAGGTTGTGAAGCTGGGGCTTCACTATCCCAAGACTTGTATAATACCCTAATGGTCTGAATTATATTCCAAAATCAATCAAGATTCTTGAAGAGTAAGTGAATAATAGTACTTTGTAGCTTAATAATGCAGTACTGTACAGAGGTAGCCTGAATCTCACTGCATCATTCCTTTCTTAAAGCAATTTTGCAAGATGGGGATGAAAATGGTAATCATCCACATTTGATATATGGGAAATTGAGGCTCAGAGACACAGGGCCTTTAGTTTTCCTATTCAAGGCTGATACTTGGCCACCTGAGTCACAGCTCCACTTCCTGCTTTTTGGAGATAAGAATCTCACAGACTTTCCTGCCCACGCTGTTCTCAAATTATGATGCTCAGATCTCAGCCTACTGAGTAGTTAAGATTACAAGGGTGTGCGGGTGATGCCTGGAAAAAGTTCTCTTCTTACATCTGGGGTCAGACCACATAATCCTTCGGTCCTTCTGAGTTTGTACACAAGTCATAGTTCCTTTCTCCGGAAGAGGTAGCATTCCACAGTCCAGCCAGCTTCCCACACCCCAGCGTTTTCCCATTCATCTGCTCAACTTTGTCATCACTCTGCGGTCCTCAATTACTGAACATGAGATGAAGTTTCATGCCTATGGTTTAAGTTCCACTCCCATGGGAGTGACAGAGAGGTTCAAGTACTAGAGGGCCTGCTTAGCAAGTGTGAGGCCCTCAATCCCCTCACTCATCCACAAATGTAACCTCCAATGTAACCTCCTCCTTGTACAAGAGCACTTCCTTTGTGCTTGGTTGGACCTCTTCCCCAGCTGCGCAGCCTCTCATTCTGGATCTGGCTCACATGCCCATCTCCCTGGGTTTAGCAGAGTGCTGGCTCCTGGGAAAGGTTCAAATCATGAAAAGTAAAGAAAAATGGCAAAAGAGAAGCTTAGCAAGAAGGAAATTAACTTAATTTTCCTGTCTCTTCTAAAATGTATCCCTTGCTACAAATTTCTCTCCATGAAAGATAAAACTCATTTAAACCTTGCATATTCGACAAAGGAGCTGCTTCCCTTCCTCTGCCTATTAAGATGCTGGGTAGTTTTACTTTCATAGCCAAGGTTTTTCTTATTCCTTACTCAGCAGAAAAAAAAAAACCCTCCCTTAACAAAAGGAAGAAACTGACATCTTTTGGATTGATAGATGTCAAGGGGACACTACCATCTAATTTCCTTGTTGATTAATTTGAAGGTAATTTCCTAGTAACCCAGGCTTCCAAAAAATGTATTTTAAGTGGCATGTTGGTAAAAGAAAATTAATTTCTCTACGTTAAACTTGCCAGCTTTTGAATTAATTGCATGAGCATAACAATCAATTAATAAATGTTAAGCAAACAAGGGAAAGTTGGTCAATTAAAAATGACAAAATTGATTCCAAGGGTAGATAAACCAAAAGATTGTCATAATGCTCATTTCTAAGTTTAGATATCCTGCCTCTATAAACCTTCCTCCCACTTTTCAATACAGCATTCAAATTGCTGAAGCTTCATTATAATTTCTTTTAAATAAATTACCATCTAAGCCCTCCTCACTGCTTTATCAGAATTAAAGGAACCACACAAGCAGCAGACCTATAGCAGCTATCAGAAGTGGTCACTGCTTTGGGAAGATATGCCTCTCACATTTCTCTGCCTTAGTGGGGATTTGGGGGAGTGAGGGAGAGTTGTTTTGTTTTGTATCAGTCCTGGGTCTTGAACTCAGGGCCTGGGCACTGTCCCTGAGCTTTATTTGCTCAAAGCTGATATCTACCACTTGGGTCACAGCTTCACTTCCAGGTTTTGGTTGTTAATTGAAGGTAAAAGTCTCACAAACTTTCCTGCCTGCTGTGGCTTCAAGTTGTAATCCCCAGATCTCAGCTTCCTCAGTAGCTAGGAACACAGGCATGAGCCACTGGTGCCCAGCTGATATTTTTAAGACAGGAAGCATTTGCAAACAGGCAAACCAATGTTCTCTAAATACTCTAAATATTTGCCGGTACAATGTGCCAGGAGGAAGCTCTGTACTTTCTGCTGATCAGATACCACCGGGCACAGTGAGAAATGCCAGGGCTTAGGGAGACTGCTAGGTCTTTTCACAGCATTCAAAAGGCACCTTCTGAAATTCAGTGCCATTCATACTTTTAGATCTCAGGTGAGACATAACCTAGGATGTATTAGATTTACCACCCTGCTCCAGAAAGGGGTTCTCATGGAAACATTGGAAATGATGTCTAATGGCATCAAAAATATGCTGGATATTGGTAGTTCATGCCTGTAATCCTATCTACTCAGGAGGCTGAGATCTGAGATCGCAGTTCGAAGCCAGTCCAGGTAGTTCCACTAAACTGGAACTGTGGCTCAAGCGGTAGAGTGCCAACCTTGAGTAATATTAAGTAAAGTAAGCCAGACCCAAAGAAACATAGGTCACATGGTTTCCCTCATTTGTGATAACTAGAATGTGCCTATAAATCTACAAATAAACACACTGGATGATAAAAAAATGAAAACAAGTTATACCAGGGGGGACGGACATACAAAGCAACAAAGAAATCATCTTATAAATATGTTAGAAACAATAGTAAGAAAGAAAAACCATTTGAGTCCTTATCTTGGGGTTCATTTCGCTTAACATCAACCCATTGCAACAATGAGATGTACAAGACATCATGTTGAAAAACGAACTTTACAACTTGGGGGTGGGGCAGGGGAGACGGGAGGACAGGAATGGTAAAGGGAGACAAAGGAAGAGACAACAATGCTTGATGAGAAATGTATTTATTACCTTGCTCATGTAACTGTAACCCCTCTGTACAGTATTTTCACCATTAAAAATTAATTAAAAAAATAAAATGCACTGGGACATGATAAATTATACAAGTTTCTAGACATTCACACAGAGAGAGACCAAAGGAGGATATTCTTTTTTTTTCTTCTTCTTCTTTTTTTTTGGTCCGGTCGTGGGGCCTGAACTCTGGGCCTGGGCACTGTCCCTCAGCTCTTCAGCTCAAGGCTAGCACTCTACCACTTGAGCCACAGCGCCACTTCTGGCTTTTTTCTTTTTGCTTATGTGGTGCTGAGGAATCGAACCCAGGGCCTCATGCATGCAAGGCAAGCACTCTACCACTAAGCCACCTTCCCAGCCCCCAAAGGAGGATATTCTTAAGAGAAAATCACAAAGGCACAATAGCTATGTGCATGCAATCATATATAATAATAGTTATCAAAATGAACTCCAGGAAATGGACACAAGAGATTTTTTCCCCTTTGTTGCTGTTTTTTTTATTTTTTTTTCCTTTAGTCTTGTTAGTTTATCTGTCTTTGGGAGAGCACAGGACGGGAGGGGGAGCACAAAAATGGTGAAGCAAAGGGTAAACAATTGCTGCTGGAGTGATACTCACTGCTGCAGTGATACTCACTAGCCACTAGGTTGAAAATGAACTATACAACTTGTGGGTGGAGATGGGGGGAAAACAGAGAGCAGGAGGGAAGAGGAGGGACTGTTCAAAAAGAAATGTACTTTTTATCTGGCTTATGTAACTGTAACCCCTCTGTACATCACCTTTACAAAATAACAATAAATAATTTTTTTAAAAAGAATCTCAAGGAGAGAACCCAAGCCCTGAGTTCAAGCCCCAGGACTAGCAAAAAAAAATGTATCTATATTTAAAGTATACAAAGAATAAAATTTGTCTAGTGAAAGTAGCCTAGAGTGTGTGTATGCTTTCTTGCTATAGGACATAGCTGACATTTGCATGGCTTGCTCTGCTTGTCTTTTTTTTTTTCTTGCTCTGCTTGTCTTTAAGACTTAGTGTATTTCATCACAAAATACATCCCTTGTCCTCTTAGACATGGACTGAAAAAAAATAGACAGCATGACATGTGCATCATTCATTTCCCATTTTTTCCAAGGGCGTTTAACATAATGTATATGTATAAAGTTTCTAAACAATTCTATTTGTGTAATGCAAAAAGTTATCTGAACAAAGCCTGTGGGAAAACCAACACTAAAGAAGCACATGTAAACTTTTCCAATGGATTCTTCATTTGAATGTAGACAACTTCTCAATCATAATGAAATCACACCAAAACTCATCCCCAAGATTGTGTCTTCTATGAGCCTTTTCCCTCTCAGTAAGTAGCACTGCCCTCCATCCTGAGCTCTGGACAAAACTTGGGCTCATCCTTCAGCTCCATATTTAATATATTAACAATTCTACCCTCTGTCAAGCTCTGTCAATTCTACCTTCATGGCTTATCCAGAATCCAGCTAGGTAGCACCATTTCCTCCTGAGCTACCACCTTCTCTTGTGCTTAGCAGAAGCCTCCTATCTGGAATTCTTCATGATTTCACCTGTATCTACAGAGCAGACATTTCATACAGCCCGAAACATGGGGCAGAACACATCGTTCACCACTGTCCACTTCATTACTGCATCCTAAAAGCCCTGAGCAGTAACTCAGAGTAGATGAATGTAATATTTTGAGCGAATGAAAGTGTGTGGTTTGGCTCAGTGCTAGTGGCTTTTATCTCCAATTTGCCACAAAAATAAAACCCCAAAAAACAAAACAAAACCAAAAACCCTGGAAATGGAGCTGTGGCTCAAGTGGTAGAGTGCCATCTTGAGGGGGGCATGGTGACCAGGCCCTGAGTTCAAGCTCCAGTAACAAAAAACAAAAAAGTTTAGACAAGATACACAGAATGACTAATTAAACACTTGAATACTTAACAGAAGCATAACCATGTAGAAAACAGGGAGGAATAGGACACCTGCCTCTGTATCTCAGTAATTCACCCACCTGTCAATTTAAAACTCACCTCATTCTTCCCTACAAAGGTGTTAATGGAAAAGAAGGCATTAGGGGTGAATGGGGTTTTCTGCCTAAAGCCTCTCCTTGGAGGGCTATGTTTACTGAAACCAAAGCAGAACTAAAAACTGGAGTGCTGATTCTAGTTGTAAACAGTTGCCTGTTTGGCAGTCATGTGCTCGGTAATCAAAAGAATCATTACATAGTTTGCTAAAATCCCAGGGAAATAGCACAAAATGTGATATTTTGGCACTAATGAGGTGGTGCCCGAAGAAGTGTGATTTTAATTATGATAGATTTGGAGAATCCATTGCAAAACTGCAGGAGAACAGCATGCTCTACCCAGTTCTAGGGAAAGTGCATTAATATCCCATGTTTTTGTTTTATTTAGTCTTTGCTAGCTGTGTGGAGAATCACCCAAGGTAATGATAGAGCTACTAGGCACTACATCAAATAGAACCCTACATAGTAACTTTATTTTCTCTTCCTATAAAATGAATGGGGACTGTGCTACAGAAGAATATTGGTCTTGAGTTGTCTTACAAGTTACAAGATTGATTTGCTTGGCGTCTGTCTGTTCTGATCCTGCATCCCCTTTCTAGAAACTTCTATCCTGTAGAGGTTGAAAAGTCACTGCTTAGTCTACAGGTTCACTGTACTTTCACACTGGCTTTTGGAGAACTGCTCTTCATTCAAAGGATTCTTCTGGGTTGGGGTGAATGCTGGTAGAAGTTTGCATACAAGCAGTGTTGCTGATTGCTTCACTAGAACCCTGAGCACCTCAAAAGCCATTTGCTTTCAAGTTTCTTTAAGTGGTATTAGGAGAAAATATCCTCAAGGCATTATCTTTAAAGGGGACTTCAAATGTTCCCCCAGAAAAAAACATAATAATAAAAGTATAGCACAGTTGAACTTCAGGGGGTTGCAGGCAAAAATCTTAACAAGACTGTGAAAATGGAGGCATCATTTCAGTTCCAGGGTAAAAAAAGTATTGGTCCCAACCAGGGTTAAATGTGAAAAGTGGATGGAGAAAAAATGCAGAAAATCTCCAAATCCTTGAATCCACATCATAAAATAGCAAAGAAGAAGACTGAAGGGAAGAAACTAAAAAAAGTAAACTTTTCACTTTTATACTTATGGAATAAAGAGAATTCAACACTCTCCCCATATCTTGAGTGTAAAGAAGGCTAGACATTCTTCTCATTTCATTCCACTCTGCAAAGATAACTAAAATGATCTCCTGCTCACTTGGGTTACATGGATTCACAATTATATTTTAAAGATCTGGAAAGCAAGCCACAGACAAGGACAAAGCAGTTCCTTTAGAGTTTCCTCAAAATAGTTCTGTTCCAAAGGTCAAATCAAAAGATGTTTTTCCAGGTTGGAAGTCTCATCTTTTTACATAGATCCCAACCTCCTCTCATTTGATGCATTGATGTCTGGTTGCTTAGGCATTAGAGTTGCAGTATTACATATCAAAAGGACTCTTGAGAAATTCTCCCGAATTGATAATTCTAATTTCTTATGTATAAACTACTCTATATTCACTCAGAGGACAGCTGCATTGTATGCTAAATCATGAATCGGAAAAATTGGTCCCTTTATATGTAGGATCGTATTAATTTGAGATGATCTTCCTTTTTTCATTCGTTTGTTCCCACACTTGAGTTCCTGGTGTCAGTTTGTATTTGGCTTCTTGAGCATATTAAAGTTTTTCTAGTGCTTATGATGTTTTTGCCAAGAGCACACTTGCAGCAATCTGTGCTAGAATGGTCTTTGTGCCAATTACTTCAAAAAGTATTCTTTAAAATAAAAGAAGGGAGGGGAAGCCTTTTTTAAAAGGAACTTTCAGGTTATAGTGTGGTACTTTCCATTTTCATTTTGCCAGTCGATCTTCCTGATATGATGATTCTACAGGCTCTGGAATATAGAACTTTGTTTTTCAATTTTTGTTTTAAGCTCTTCTACAGAATGGAAATCCTAAGGGATATATTCAAACAGAAACAGGAATTGTGGTGGGCAGGAAAGTGCTGTCCAAAGTAAGGTCTCTGATGACACCACACCCTAGCTGTTTAAACAGCGTTAGAAAGAAGACTGCTAAAATGTGTTACAGAGTTTCCAAATGTGAGACTGATGAGATCTGTCTCTGATCATGGCTGAATAAACCAAATGTAGCAAATGAGCTGGTGATATGTACAAAGTTGTCCATCCTGCCAATGAATGTTTTGAGTTGCATACATTGAATAGATAATTGTCATGTCAGGACTTTGGGTCTTTGGGAGGCTATAAACTTAAATGTGATCAAATCATTAATATACATAGATATAAACACAGAGGAAATGGAAGGGAATGTAGCTTTTAGAGTACTCTACTGGATGGTGATTTGCCTCAGAAGGCAGTGGCATTACTCTTCCCCCAGGATCTGTTTGCCTGTCTCTGTCAATAATTGTTTTTTTTATCCTGAACCCCCTAAAACTGAGGAAGAGAAAGGTGGCTGGCTTCTGTATCTAAGTGATTCCTCTAAAAGTTTTCTCTTTATTATCAAAAATGCATTCATGGTACTGAGGGTTGCTGATGTGGGGGAGGGGAAGGAGCAAGCCACCCTTTTCCCTGGTACTGCCTTCAAGTTTTCTCCCAGCAGCAGTATGCACTCTAGGACTGTGGATCGCAGGCAGGGGAACTCTCCTCTCAGACCCTCAGACATTTATTGTATTATTTGGACATTTGTTATAGTTTAGTGTCAGTATGAAATTCTGCTAGGAAATTCAAGAGAACAAAAGAGACTTTGAACAAGATTAATTGTCAAATTCAAGATACTGAAATAAAATATACCACGTTCTTGTTGGGGGTGGGTGTTGTGAGTGTGTGTGTGTGTGTGTGTGTGTGTGTGTGTGTGTGTGTGTAATTATACTAGGGCTCAGGGCCTGAGTCCTATCCCTTAGCTTTTTCACTCAAGGCTAATGCTCTACTACTTGAACCACAGCTCCACTTCTGGATTTTTTTGGTGGTTTATTGGAGGTATGAGTCTCATGGACTTTCCCGACTTAGCTGGCTTCATACTTTGATCCTCAGATCATAGCAGCCTCCTGTGTAGCTAAGAATATAAGCATAAGTCACCAGGCCCAAATAAAACACACAAAGTTATTAACTGAGCAAGGATAGGAAGTATACCCTTGCATATGTTTATATCCAAACATACCAATACAAGAGGAAACATATGTTTCTCAATAAAAAATCCATGGTGTCTTCCAAAAAAATATCAAACACTATGGTATTCCTTCCTGGGAAAAGAGGCAAGAGGTAAAAAGTGGGATTGAGTTTTTATTCCATGCTGGCACAGGGCTGGTTCCAAGTCTTGTTTTCTGAGAGTGTTGGAAGATAAAATCACAGGCTGTTTTATTGAGAAGAGCCGCCTCTTTACCCTAAGCCCTAAGCACTAAGGCACAAGAGGCTGGGGGGGAGGGGTAGGAAAGGGAAGGGAGGGCAGGGGATGTACTCACTACCCATACCTCCACATCTAGAAAAAGAGGAATAAGAAAGTTGCCCTCCCCTGTGGACAACAGCCCTCTGTCCTTCTCTAGGAGACTTTAATAAAGTAACTGAATCAAATGGCATTTGATCAGATGTACACAGTTCATCCTCCTTTGCTTTGCCCGGCCACAATTTATCTTGGTGTTTCTACCATGGTCCTGTTTTATTAAATGATATTTGAAGTGTTCCACTCAGAGAGAAAATGTGGTTTATAGCCTTGGCATACATTTGCATAATCTCGTTAAGGAGATCTCAGCAGCTTAGTTAAACTATCCCAATAAAAAATCTTATCTTTAGTAGAAGAAAGACTACTTTCCCTAAAGGGAACAAGACACAGACACAGGGTCTGAGTCCATTCTGAGAAGTGAAGGCTAGCTGTAATTGTAGTTACATTTTTCTTATATATGTGAAGTTTGTGAAAAAGAGATAGATGGGGAGTCATTCTTATGTTTGGGAGGATACAGTCAACAGAAGAAGAGAATGCTGTGCCTAATGTATATTAAATACAGGGTTTTAAATTTATATTTGTTGCCTTAGAAAAATATTTCTGCATGAAATCCAAGACAAGGGTGATGAATTAGCAGCCATCTCTCAGCTCCCCACTGGAGCCATCCCATTAAGGGTTAACTTTCCAGGATCTCCTGAATTAATCAGGAGCTGAGCCAGGGGCAGGCAGCAAGGGGGAGGGGATTGGCAAAGCTTGGCTTCCCTTAGGAGGCTCCCAGCACTACTGAGCAGCCCACGGTGGTGTGGCCACTGAGAGATTGCAGCATTTTTCACAAAGAAAGGAGCAAACACCAAGAAACATGGCCTGTCCCACCGTATCCCAGACCTTCTGCTTATCATGCACCCTGCTTCCATTTTCAAAGAACCAAAAGACAATGGGTTATGTTGTAGTGAGTAAGGCATTTTTCAGTACAGATTTAATTGTAAATATACATTCATCTTTTGTTTTCTCATCAGCTTTGGAAGGCAGGGTCATCTTTATTAAGATTCAGTTACTTCTCCTGTAGAGGGACACTACCACTGGGTGGGCAGGAAGTTTTGCCAACACTGCCATTCAGAGCATTAGAAGGGCCAGGTGGAATCCAGCTCTCCAGACCCTCCCTAAATTTATAGACCCTGGAGTTACAGGAGATGTCACTTGGAAATCCACATTGCCTACAGATTTCCAGCCATTTCTTTGTGCACATCCCAATTTAAGAGCCACCACCCTTTAGGAGTTGTTTCTGTTTACTTAAAGAAAATTCCTTAGTCCCAGTTAAAAACAAAAGATATTTTCCCCCCATTCAGTCGTGGACCGAACCAACTCAGGACTCCACCTGAATGAGTAAGAAGAGGGGCCACTTCTTGGGCTTAAGCCCACTTTCCTTCATGACTTTAGTATCTCAGTGACAGCAGAGAATATAGACCCTGATTTATTTCCTCTCCCTCTGCCTGCCAGTCTGGAAGGCCACTCTGTATAGCTTCATAGGCATCCACTACTTCACTAAGTTTTCAGAAATCAAAGAATCCATGACATCTGTCTTCCTGCTTACCTTTCCTCTAATTAACCCTTCCTTTATAATCATGGCCCTTTTGTCCAACAACACTGGTTTCTGCCAGGGCCAGAATACTCCCTGCTCCTAATCTTGCTTTCTGTCTTCTCTACCAAAGCCACCGTTACGTTGGATCTGCATGAAACCTGGATATCCTCTCTAAATTATTGTCTACCCTCAAAGTCCTTCTGCAATTTTGAAGATTTCTGGTCTCAAAGGAATTCTTTGGGACAAGCTTTCACTTGTGTCCTGAGTGCACACCATCCATGGATGATCTCTATCATCCTCTTTGGTCCTCTATCATGTACTCCCTGCCAAGAGTTCCTCCTGTCATTCCAAATTTCACCTTCCCCAAATCTCACCATCCAACTTGCTGGGTGTTTTTCTTATCCCCAACTGCTAACGTGCCATTGTATTTATGGCAATAAAGCCTACCATTTTAATAGGGTCAGCTTCTAGATCTAAAATTGGAGATCCTGAAAAAGGAAATGGAATAGTATTCTGTTGTTCTTCTGGCTCCCAGTTGTCTTCTCTTGGGTGCTGGCTTCTGTGGACAGTGACCTGGCTTTAACTAGGAGTTGGAGGGGGGTGAGTGGCTGTTTTCAGATATTATACAAAAACCTAGGTGAAAGGAGTCAGACAAAGATGACCAGAAGATCTGTTAGAACAGAATCTCCAACCTATAAATAGGCTCTAGTCCTGGAAAAAACACCCTCCCAAGAATTTGAATGAAGTTGGTACAAGTTTGATGTTCTCACACTGGTATAGATTGTCTTTATACTGCAGACCAGATGTTGAAGGTACTGAAAACCCAGCTAGACCCTTTCTATCTGCAGGTTTTGGTTCACCTCAAAGTCCTCATCACTTAAAAATTAGCTGACTCACCCACCTGAGCTAGTGATTTCATGACCTGTATGCCAACCCTGGCTATGATGAAGAAGGGAAAGGAGGGAGATTGAAATGCCAGAAGAAAGCTTAATTTTTATTTATTTATTTATTTTGTCGGTCGTGGGGCTTGAACTCTGGGCCTGGGCGCTGTCCCTCAGCTCTTCAGCTCAAAGTGAGCGCTCTACCACTTGAGCTACAGCGCCACTTCCGGTTTTCTGGTGGTTTATTGGAGATAGGAGTCTCGCGGTCTCTCCTGCCCGGGCTGGCTTTGAACCATGATCCTCAGATCTCAGCCTCCTGAGTAGCTAGGATTACAGGCGTGAGCCACCAGCGCCCAGCTAGAAAGCTTAATTTTTAAGGATTCCCTAAAAGGACAGGTGAAAAGATACTGAAGATACTCTACATCCAGGGACACAGTAATTGTTTTGTGTCTGAAGTCCTTTCTGTACCGCAGGTCTCCTAGCTCAATTCTCAGTTTCATATTATATGTGGTAAATAATGCATATAATGCTTGATAATGGAAACCTAACCTATTCCTAGAGGTGAGGTTTATTCCTAAAAGGAAGAAGAGCTGAGCTTCTAGATGTAATCCTCCATCATAGACCTGCCTTCCTTGAGTACTGACAGAGGGACAGTTTTATGGAGGTCTCTACACAGGTTAGTTTGCAATGAGAAGGTATTAGGGAGCCCATCTAAGTATGTATCACTAATAGGCAAGTGAAAATAGCATATGGAATGAAGAGAAGCAGATACTCAGTTTGGACAGTGTGGCTTGTTCACACTCTACACTCAGTCAGAACTTTGCAGACATATGTTCATAGGCACTGCATGCAGCCCAGCCCTGGATCAGAGAAAACTAATAGTCAAATCACCATTTTTTCCTACTATGGGACAATTAAATAATGCAAATTGGGCATTGTCACTCAAAAAAATTGTGCATTGTGTTTTCCTGATGCCAACACCCAAGCCGTTCTGCGTAAGAAGCTCAGATTTTTTTTTCCATCTCCTTATGATAAGACAAGAACAGTGAAAGGAAGTATGAGGATCAAGCTCTTATAGAAAGTTGAGCTAAGGGGCGAAGAATCTCTTAGTTCAAAAAGCTCTTTTGAAGAATATCTATAGATTAGATTTAAAACCAGACTAAAAATGAGCCCTTAGAACACAGAGGCAGTTTTTACCTGGCACTGACCAAAACCAAAGCAAGGCAGGATGCATAAAATCCCTATTGATTGGTTCTTAAACTGCAGTTATCAACTCACAGCCGTACTCTGAAGTTCCTGCTCCCACCAAAGGGTTAGAAGGAGGAGGAGGAGCACTACAGCCCCGTAAAGGCCACTGTATTGAGCATTTGGTAATAGAATTCTCCAGAAGCCATCATCCCCCCCACCCCAGTTCTTTTCCACTGTTTTCTGTCTAAAAACTACCCAGGCCAAGCTGGGTTATTTGTCATGGTTTCTTAGGATCAAAATCAGATGTTCCAATTCCCAATTCAGTCCTATTTCTATCCCCGTAATATTCTTTCTTAAGCAACTTTGTTAGCTGTACAGTTTCTTGGTTCTTGATAGAATATTGGAGTTTGGGATCATATATCCATATCCACAGCCCTTTCCCATTCACCAGCTTAACTTCACAAGGAGGCTCCCCCATCACCCCTCCACCCCACCCTACCCCAGGCCCCATTCCTTGGGATGTCACACACCAGGACTGGCCAAGGTATGACAAGTGTGACACTCAGGCTAGACATTGACCAAGATGCTTTATACTCATAACCTGATTTATGGAATTGTAACCTCTTTGTACAACTACTTAATAATAATACTATTTAAAAACTCTTAGGTTTCAGGTACTCAAAAGGTTAAAAAATGCTTTTGGCACTGATCTCCTACCTGTTTTGTCCATTGATAATTTCACAGATTTCTTGGCTTTAGCTCTCAGGAAGGAAACAAAAACAGGAGAAAAAGAAAAACAGAGAAAAAACAAAGTTTCTAAAAGTATAACTTCAACTCTCCCTCCCTTTTCTTCTCTCCCTCTTCTCCTTCTTCTCTCTTTATTTTAGTGATTCTAAGGTTTGAACTCAGGGAAACTTGATAAGTTGGCACTCGATCACTTGAACCCTGATGCTAACTAGACCTTTTTGCTTTAGTTATTTTTCTGATAGGTTTTTCTGTTCTTGCCTGGGGCCACTCATAGACTAAGATTCTCCTACTTCTGCCTTCCATAGAGCTGGGATTACAGGTGTGCACCATTACGCCTGGCTTACTTGCAGCACTACATTGGATACCTTCTCTAGGAGCTCCCTAAGCTGCTCAAATATAGGCTTTCCATCATTGTCCCCACATTAGTTTCTGCATTCCAGTTACCACTCGGTTGTCACCATCGTCCTACACATTCAAAAGCCATAGTGCCATCTCTTCTACTAGGTCCTATTGCAGATTTTATTGATCCTGCCCTCTGGGGCCCACCTCTGTCTCTTCTGCTGTAGATACCAATTAATGTGCTCCTAGAACCCTGAAAAGTTCAATTATTTTTCTAGATCTCTCAGTCTGGAGATCTTTTTTCCATCCTGCCATTTTACCTTATGTCAAGAACATAATGCCAGTATCATGTCGTCTTCCTGGTCTGTTTGGCTCAAAGTATTTTATAATTTTCTTATGGAACCTAATTTTTAATAATAAAAATGATATTTATTGAATGGATATTAGACACAGACATAGGCACTTAATGTATATTTTTCACTTACTTGTCCCAGTAACCCCGCTAAAATCCAGAAGACCAAAAATGGCTGTGGAGAGTTCTAGACCAATATCTGAGTAATTCCAATGTATTGCAAAGATTGAGTTCGGAATTCCAAACTCAATCACACATTTTCATACAGTAGGCATCATCTCTGAAACTGTAACACACAAAGGGACTGAGTGTGGTAATTAATCTCCATTACTTAGGAGGAAGAAATCAGGAGAATCAAAGTTCGAGGCCAGCTCAGGCAAAAAGTTATTGAAACTCATCTTAACCAACAATTTGGTAAAAATCTGTAATCCTAATAGTTAGGTAGGATGATGACAGTTGAAGGTCAACACTAGGCAGAAGTATAAGACCTTCTCTCAAAAATAACCAAATCAAAAAGGGCTAGGCATGTGTAGCTAGCTCAGATGTTAGAATACCTGCCTAGCAAGCACAAAGTCCCGAAGTTTAAACTCTACTAGTACTCATTTAAATAAACAGAAAATGAAAGGAATAAATTAGACCCTTCTAAGTTATCTTCCAAATGTGAAATTATGACCCTTTAAAATTACAAGGAACTTATTAGACCTTTAGCCAACATTCAATTAACATTTTGTCCTCATGCCTATTGGTTGAGGTTTTTTTCTAAGTGTATCAGTCCTGGGGCTTGAACTCAGGGCTCAAGAGCTGTACCTGAGCTTTTTCTGCTAATAATCTACCACTAGACTAGTACTCTACCACTTGAGCCACAGCTCCACTTCCAGCTTTTTGGTGGCTCATTGGAGATAAAAGTCTCAGGGCCATTCTTGCCCGGGCTGGCTTTGAGCCATGATCCTCAGATCTCAGCCTCCTGAGTAGCTAGTATTACAACCATGAGCCACCGGCACATATAAAGGCAAACAGAGATATTATTTTAAAATTAGAGAATTCTTCCCTATTTATAAAGCATGTGCCTCCATTACGTCCTTTAATTTTCATATTATAACTGCACAATAATAACTATTTTCTCCTACTTCACAGAAAAGGAAACTGAGACATAGAAAAGATGGATTACTTTTCCAGAAGAGCAGAATCAGAAAATTACAAGTCTGTATACCTGTTAGGCCCTGCTTTACCCCCTCAAATACCATTATGGCCACAGGCCAAGTTGGAACTCAGAGTTTGGGTACATTGGTATGAACACTGGCTCTCTGACACCTGCCTTCCCCAAATGTTCTTTAGTCTAAACGCTTTTAAATTGTTTTGGAACAGAATACCAAGTGCGGATTTATTTAGCATATCATTTCTGGGTGTATGTTTTCCTGAGCATTTATAGATCTGTGTTTTTCTAAGAAGCTGAGTTTTTGTGATAAAGCAAGACAGATCATGATAAATGAGCAGCTATGTAAGCCTCGCTGGGAGGAGGACTAAGGAAGGCACACCTTCCTGTGAAGTTAATCCCATTTCTTTTAGCTATTTCTTTATTAGTTAATGAGGTCTTGCAGAAAAAAATGTGTATCTGTGATGGTGCTGCAGCATCCTTGCCTCTAGGAACATTTTCAAATATTCATCAAGTAGTAGCAAATCTGACCAGAGCTTAAACCAAAGGGGCATTAAGTATGAATTTCGTCAACTTCAAGTGTGGGTGGTCACAATGCTGCTGCAGAAATAACCTCAATAATCTTCCTTGTTGGTGTTTCCAGAGCCCTAGCTCTGGGCACACATGTGAAGAGGTGACAGAGAAGAGGTATTATTTAGAACACTAGGACTCTGAAAGGTGGCCTCATAAGCTTTGATCCTGCTTCCTGACTGACAGAAGTGTGGCTTGCATTTGGAAAACAGAATAACTTAAGAGAAGCAAAAATAAAATGAAAAAGGAACTGCCAGTCTAACCCCTGGGAAGGGGAGCAAATGCCAGATCATACTGTTCATGAGAGGCGAGGCGAGAGACTGACTTCCCACTTTGGTTCCTTATGGCAAAGAGGGAAAAGTGGAATGCTAATAGATGATTTGATGCTCAATGATGCATTTGGAAAGAAAAACAAATGTGGAAAGTGGTTAGCTACTGAGATGAGTTCCATGCTACAAAGACCATGGCAACAACGTCTATGACCTAGATTTGACAAATCTCTTACATAGTAGCAGGGTCCTCAGAACTGAGCTAGAGTTTGCATGTGCCAGACAGCTGTATGTGCATGCACACACACAAACATGAAACTCACTTCCATCACCTCAACACACAACCATAATGAGTACTGGTGGCTCATACCTGCAATCCTAGCTGCTCAGAAAGCTGAAATCTGAGGATTGAGGTTTGAATCTAACCCAGGCATGAATGTTCATGAGACACTTATCTCCAATTAACCACCAAAAAGTCAGAAGTGGATCTGTGGCTCAAGTTATAAAGTTTTATCCCTGAGCAAAAAGCTAAGGGACAGTACCCTGAATTCAAGCCCCAGCACACACACACACACACACACACACACAAATTTTTCATATTTTCCACCCTTTTTATGATTTTATTTCACAGAAAACTTCAGGAAGTTGACATCATAGGCCTTCTTATAACCCTATGCAAGTTATAGGCAAAGGTTTAATGGTTCTGGATGACCTAGACTATTTGGTATACTTTGGCTAAAAAAAAAAAAATCAAATATTACAACCCAATATTCTCCTCCTGTTTCTAGTTAAGTACCTCTTGTGCTGCTGCCAAAATGGTACACATCTTCCTGATCCTACTTAAGTATGCACTCAAGTAATGAATCATAGGCCAAAGTCCTCTGACCATCACCCCCTGAGTACTGCAATAAATCACTGCTTTCAGTACGGCCCCACTGTCCTTAAAAGAACCCATTTGTTGCAGCCACCAAGCCAGTTATTCATTGGAGTCTTTAGTCTTTCGCAGTATCAACTCTCAAATGAAGGAAATGAACCACACTTAAAGATGGAGATAACCAGGAGGTTTCTCTCGGAATAAACTGTGAGACAGATAGACGAATATCTGTTTCTTTCTGTAGCTCCATGTTCAACTTTTCTCTGATTATGAATTTCTAATGAATGTGAAAAAAAACTCGTAGAAGAAAATAAAAGTACCACACTATAATAATATGTCTAGGAAAAAAATCTAAGAGCCTATGATTACTTCTTTTTGTCTCTTGTCCAGAGGACATTGAGGACACACTGACAGCCATTCAAGCTAATGATGGTTGTTCCAGATGTAATTTCAAATTTCTCACAAGAAATCAGCATTACACATCCCCGATATAAAGCTGACTGGTGTCCTGTCCTAAATGCTCTCTTGCAGGTGATTCACATAACAGGCCGGCTACGCCTGAGAGTGTCGCTGTCCCATGGAAGGACTGTCCCCAGCCAAATCATGGGTCTTGTGGTTGTGGCTCATGCCTTGCCACCTCCTACAATCAACGAAGTCAGAATTGACTGCCACATGTTTGTCACTCGCGTGAATATGGACCTCAATATCATTTACTGTGAAAATAGGTACTTCCATTTTTCCCCCCTTCCATTTGCCTGTTTGCATGCTGGTAAGGATTTTGTGGTTTCCAACAGTCTGAGGGATTTTACTTTCCCAATGAGGCTCATTACAAATCTTGATCTTGTTGGTAATAGCTCCTTGGAATGACACCAAACATGCTGTTTATTTAAAATTGACACTGCTGTCCTGACTTACATTAGGGACAACAATTGAATGAATGGGAATACCCAGATATCCGTATGCTATAAAACAGAATGAGACATTATTGGCAAAATGATGTAGCTAAAGGCATCTTCTATCCAATGGTCCAGCCACACTGTGGCCACTGCTCCCACAAGTATTAAAAAAAGGAGAGAGAACAAATGAGGATTTAAGGCCCTCGTAGGAAAAAAAAAGGACACAAAGGGAATTTGCAACACTATTAGATAAAAGTTCATCAATCTGAGGAACTCACCCTTATAAATTAGGGAAAGAGTACAGTATTCTCACAATTAAAAAAAATAGGGAAAGATAAGTCAGCATAGAAAGGAGCTGGCAGTTCTTCCTTAAGATGGAGCTTTTCTGAAGGGAAATTTCAGTTCCTGGTTAAAACATTTACTCTTTTAGATTACTCCCAAGGCAAGGGACAGGGAACCTTCAAGCTTTTCAGGGAGGCTCATCATCTGACTGTTAGGGAAAGGAAAAATCACGGGGCAAAAGGAGAAGAGCTGCCCACCTATCATCTGTGGGAAGGCAGTGTGGTGACACCACTCACGCCCTGATGTTCCCGAGAGAATTATTGAGACAGTTTGAGAAAGATGATTTTGTGCCATTGATTGCTGTGGCTTGAAGGCAATCTCTGTTCACTGTGCCCTGTGAGTGCCTTCAGAAGGGGAATGAAAGCAGAAAGGTCAAGTGGCTTGGGGAATTGACCTCACCAGAGCCAAAGCCAAGCGAAGTCAGACAGCCCTGCTTTCAGTCTACTGGGAAACGCTACGGAGGTTTAGGTCAAGTTAGAAAACGCCTACCATTTCCAGCCAGGGTCTGGTTCAGAGGAAAGAATTCACCAGTGGGACACAGATAGTATTGAAGATATTTTGCACCTGCCACTCTTACTTGAGAAGGAACTGCAAATCAGCTTTTCAAGTTTTGCTAGTATTTAATAAAAATTTTTTACCATTGTGATGACACATTTGAGTCTGTCTAAGGTGTACTGGAATGGACACTGATTATCAGGAAAGACAAGTTAGCCAGAATGATTAACTGGAATTTTCAAGTAATGATAATGATAGGTGACTTGTAGTGAGCATTTACTAACATGCTCAGCCTTATGCAAATTTAAACATAGACACCATCTCCTTTAAGCTTTAGTACAGTTCCAGGAAGTGGGTGCTGCCATTGTTTCCATCATCTTAGAGCAACTTTAAGAGAAAGGACCCCTTGGCCTCAACCAAGGTTCAAACCACATCCTCCAGATCCAAACATCCATGTGTTTGGTTTTATTTTTTTAATCCTATGGGGTCTCCCTGGCCCCTTGTTTTTCTTCAAAGGTCCTATGGGTTCTCCTTGCTATCTGGCTTTTCTTCGAAGGTCAGACTACACAGATAAACCTCTGAGAGGTAAAAGAACACAATTACTATCAACAAGGTTGTTTAATCTGCAATTTAAAATGTATAGCACCGAAGAAGCACTCAATCAGGTGAGGCAGGAATAAGGCCAGAGGATGGAACTGGTCTAGTTTAGCTTCACCATAACTTTTGCTTATATACCAAGGTTCCAGTAATTGTCCTTTATCCCCCAAATCACTTAATTATCATTCTTTTGACCAACTGATTTTTTTGACAAGCTCCATGATCCTAGGTGCCTCATGGTACCACACCAGTAATTGAGATCATTTCTGTGACCTGATTTAAGCTTTTTTTTCTTGCCATTAAAAAAATGCTTTCCACAACCCCCTATTAGCCAATACAATGCAGCATTATTTCCCAGCTGAGGATGATAGTAATTATGAAGACTTATATTAAAGGTAATTGAGTATCTGATCTACAGAATAAGCATACTGTGTACCAGGCAGTATGTGATGTTAATTTCATTCCTTTCACCAATCCTCTCACCACCTCTGAGGTTGTTTTACAGATAAGGAAACTGAAGGTCAGAATACAAGAGGCCTCGGGATCCTGGTCTGTGGCCTTCTGATTTATGAGATCAACGTAACCACTAAGCTGGTCATGTTCACCACATTGAAGGGCTACAGTCATGTTTGAAGGATTTAATTCAAATAAAAACTAAACCAAAGAATTGCCTTCCCTAAAGTATAGAGTGGCTGTCTCCTGTGGTTTATTATTTAATTAGGGAATTGTTAACTGCAAGCTAACTCTTGTTCCTTGGCACTGTGGACCACTCTTCTGCATGTTCCCTAAAACGGCCTGGGGCAAAGCCAACATCTAATGTTTTTTGGGAAGCTGGCAAATTCCAGAAACACCAACCAGAGTCTTTTAATGGCATCCTTGTTCCCTCTTTCGCAGAAAAGGGGTGTAAATTACGCTTAGAAACTAGGCTTATGGTTTTAGGAAAACACCAACTAATCTGTTTCGTACCACAAAACTATGGAATCCTTAGAAAACCTTCCTTTTATATTTCCCCAAAATTAATCTTTACCTTACTAAGAATTTTGGTTTGGCCAAAACTATTATTTACATTGCTCAACATTGAGAAATCTACTCACTGAATAGTATATTTTAATTATACTGCATAGTATCTTAGCTTTGTATTTCCTGTTTCCCTATCTTGGTGACCAAACATAAACTCTTGTATTTCTTAAAGGTGTCATTTCCAAAGTCTTACTTCAGATTTGAATAGGCCCTATGTCATAAATAATATTTTTTAAACATGGGAACAGTAAAGAGAATACATTAAATTTAAATCCAAGTCCATCTGTACTTGGAGATACAGAGGGGTACGAGGCATTTTGACATGTCAGTTGTAAAGCAGGCAGAGTCCCCCGAATGTGTTTTCCAATTTGGGCTCTATTTTTCTATGCTTTGCCTAGGGACACTGATGTCTGGACAGTCAATGACAGGGGCGTGCACACATACAGCCTGAGAGAGATGCTGACATGGTTTAAAAGTTTCTGTGTGGAATATACCACAAAGTATCAGTTAAAAGAGCCAAGAGTAAAAGCTGAGCTCCCAAATGACTAAGACTAAAAAAGATAATACCCCCAGGCATCTGTGTGTCTCAGCATTTAAATTATATCCCTTGAAATGCCAATTTGGACTTCATGCCAGGAAGCAGTTGAAGCCCTTTTTCATGGAAATACCCAATAGAAGACCAATCTGTTTAAATGAAAGGTGTCTCTAATCATTTGGTATAAACATAGTATGTTTTTATTTTATTATGTAACCTTGAATTATCTGGCCTGTAATGAGGATTGTGACTGAGTCTCAATAATATCATAGACTTACGTTGTCTAAGAATGCATTTTAAACACCCCCCCAAAAAAAAGTAAATGAGAGAGAAGGAAAACCTAATTATTTAAATAAAAATGCTTGAAAGCCAGGCACCAGTGGCTCATGCCTGTAATCCTAGCTACTCAAGAGGCTGAGATCTAAGGATTGCAGCCAGCCCAGGCAGCAAAGTCCATGAGTCTCTTATCTCCAACAAACCACCAGAAACCCAGAAGTGGCCCTGTGGCTCAAGTGATAGAGCACTAGCCTTGAGCTGAAGAGCTGAGGGACAGCGCCCAGGCCCAGAGTTCAATCCCCAAGACTGACAAATAAATAAATAATGCTTGATCTCACACATTTCCTAACTCTGTAAAATCATGTTATGCAGTACAGAAATAATCTTCTCTGTGAAGGGTTTTCCTGAGAGTGCCATGTCCTTGCAGGTATATGGCAAGATGAAAATGTGTTAACAGTTATTCCACCATCTCTATTTTGCTCCTTTCTTAAGTTCGGGCCTGTGTTCTTCCCTTTGTAGGATTAGTGATTACATGGATCTGACCCCTGTAGACATCGTAGGGAAAAGATGCTATCACTTCATCCATGCTGAAGATGTCGAGGGCATCAGGCACAGTCACCTGGACTGTAAGTAACTCTGAATGAGGGAGAAACCCAGGCTGGTGTGTGTGGTGTGGTGTGTGTGTGTGTGTGTGTGTGTGTGTGTGTGTGTGTGTTTCTTTCTGGCATTTGTTTGGTTCAGCTGACTTTTCCCTTCATCTCTCATGTATACATTTGAGATGACTGTCAGTGTGCAGTGGAAAAAAAAAGTGAGACATAAATCATTTCAACTGGTGTTGGCATTCGATTGAAAGTTGGACCTCAGGACAAGAGAAATTGCTGGATCTTTAGGTGTTCATTGGGAATTTCACGGTCTCTCGTGCTCTCTCTGCCAGTTAGCGGTAGGGGAACCTCTCTCCTCTTAAGTACTTCCTTGACCCTTTCATTTTCTAGAGAGCAATTTCCAATTTGAAATTTGTAGTCTCAGTTTAAAACGATATGTGGGAAAAGACAAGTTCAAATAGGCCAGAGCCTCATAAAAAAAAAAAATGCCTCCTTGACTAGCACAAGAACTGATAGACAAGTGGGCAGAGGACAGGGACAGATTACTACAGTACGGACAGAGCTGCTAATGATGGCAGCATCTTTTCCTTGTATTCTGGAAAGACAGTTCTTCAGAGGAGCAAATACTTCCAGCCCCTGACTCCAGGACTCCCAGCTCCTGTCCCTCAAGCTGGATTCCAAAAGACCTTCTGTGGTACAAAAACAAGCAAGGCCAGTAGCATTCTGGTTTGGTCCAAGCAATGGCACACAGTGTCTTCATGTAGTATTCTCTTAGAGGAAATGCTCAATGCCATTCTTTCCCATCTACTTTTGTCTTATTTCTCAGGGGGTCTGTTTATTCTATGCATGGAAAGCATCTGACAAGAGCACTGGCCTGATGGACCATTTGAGAAGGAAATGCCCTCTTCTACTCAGAGCTGCTTTTGATGACTATTCTACTCAGAGCTGCTTTTGATGACTATTCAGTAGACTCTTCCTGAAACACTAGAGGTCTACCAGTTACATTCCTAGAAAGTTCTAACTCAGCTCTGAAATCTGATTTTAAATTCATGCTAAGTGCCACAAGTGAAAATGGTCCAACTTAAAGTTGGATGGTTTTATATAACAATCACAGTCCAACTGGAAAGTCTTTGTATTTATCTTCTCTCCCCCTTTCCTGTCATGGATGAGGAGAGATATTTCAGCTACCTTTTCCTGCCCTTTGCAAACTTTTCCTCATTTTCAACTCACATCTTCAAAAGCACAGCTAAAAGGATAAGCTAGCTAGAGTCTCAAGGTGTGAACCTCTCACACTGGTTTTAAACTCTGCATTAGCAACACTGACATGGGACCAAATTCAGTGTCAAACTCAGTATCTCCTATCTCGTGGCAGAGCCTGACTGCAAGGCTGCTCTTCCTTACACTATAATCCCAACATTGAGCACATGCCATGATACTGCACACCAAGGATTTAGGGAACACACTTGTTGCTAAGAATTGAATGGGTGTTCTGTATCACAGAAGCAGATGGCTCTTCAATTAATTGAGGGGAAAAAATGATGCTGTTTCTTGGAAAGAAACATCAGGAATTTTGTTGCTGGGAATTCAGAGAAACGGGAGAAAACTCAGGATCTTTAAAGGAGGCCATTGATTTAAAAAAATAGTAATATATGCCAGAAATCCAGACTTAAATGAATAGATTATTTTCAGGACACTCTAGTAGATTCTGTGTATGAGGACAGGGGTGCTTTCTTGTGTTGGGTTAAGGTATAAATTCAGAGAACTGATGATGACAGGAAGTCATAACCAGTTGTTATTTGAAAAATGTCATGTTATCTCTCTAGGAATTGATTTGCAGCTGGAAGAAATTCAGGAACAGTGAGCTAGGACACTTTGTTGGGATTTGGTTGGTTTGGAGGAGGATTTTTTCCCCATAAAGCACTAACAAATATACTGAATGCCATTCTTTCACATCTACTTTTGTCTCATTTCTCAGTAGGTAGAATAATTTGAGAGTGCTGAAAATAAACCATTCTGTCATTCACTATTGTGCAATTCTCCTAATTTTTCTGGTATCTTGCCAACTAATAAACAAGGAAACTGTGCTTTCAAATTCCATCTTTTTTTCATTACTTGATATTGACATACTGGCTGTTGGTTATGATTTCACCTACTAACAATGATTGAGTTCACTCTTAACTCATGCACATGATTTCTCATTTTGAGTTCTTTTAATGACCTTAAACACATGAAAAACAAATAGAACAAGCTGATAATTCTGCACAGTAAAATACACTTCACATATTTAGCTATCATGCTGTGGAATAACTCCACAATGTCAAGTAGCACACAATTAGTAAAACTGTAGGGGGAAAAAAAAGGAGTGTTTTGATCCTGAAGAATTTTGATCCTAATCAGATTGAAACTTCAACGTTCTTGTAGTGCTTAATATCTTCAATCATACATGCACACACATGCATACACACACAAATCAAACTGATTCCAATATTAGACTTTGCATTCTGGGACTGAAATAAAATGCTAAGATATACAAATGCATCTCACTTTTTACAATAAACATTAACATCATTATAAAGTCAGATTGAGTCTAAAATGGTGCAATGGAATGTCTGATGTTTACCTAATTCTCAAACCAAAGCCAGCCCAGTAACAAAATGACAGAGCATGTAATAAGTCTTGGTTGCGTAAACACTAGAAGAAAAGGCAAAAAGCCAGCACAGCATCTCTGCTTGTCTAAAGCCCTAGGCTATTACTAAAGGATGCTTCAACTGTGTTGTGTTGGCAAGAGAAGGTCATGGTGATATGGAATCAGTTCAAGAATAAGACAGAATTCTAAAACAAAGGGATGGTTAAAAAATAAACCACATTAACTATTTAGCTTTTCTTCCTAGAGCTGTTGGTACAGTTCCTGATTCTGTCTATGAAAGACAGGTTTTAGACATCTGATCACACTTCCGATATTTTGATATCTGTCTTATGCTCTGATTTACGGATAAAAGTTAAAAGCAAAAAAGATTCACATCACAAGTCTTTGATGACTAAAAATCCTATCTTTATCACTTTTTTTTCCCTTAGCCTAGGCAACTGTTAATGAACTTGTTTCTTGAATAAGAAAAAAAAAAAACAGGGAATCTCAGCTACAAGTCTTGACAACTCTAATAACTGAATCAAGAAGATGGGTCCATCTCTCCTTCCACTGGGTTAATTCAAGATACCTGGTAGTTCACTGAGTTTCAGCATAGTCACTAAGCATCACACTGTTGATGCCAGCATGGAAGGTTAGTGACATACTAGGATTCTAAAGCCAAGAGTTTGAGTCCTTTCTGTGATAAAAATCACTCTTTTTTTTCCCTTAAAGACGGACTTCAAGTGAGGTGCTGATGTCTCACGCCTGTAATCCTATCTACTCAGAGGGCTGAGATCTAAGGATCCTGGTTCAAAGCCAGCCCAGACAGGAAAGTCCTTGAGACTCTTATCTCAAATTAGCCACCAAAAAGCTAGAAGTGGAGCTGTGGCTCAAGTAGTAGAGTGCTTGAGCAAAAAAAACTCAAGGATAGCACCTAGGCTCTGAGTTCAAGCCCAGGACTAGAATCAAAAAAAACAAAACAAAACAAAACCCTTAATTGATCAAATCAACATTAACATTTCAAAGTTTGAATTTCAAACCATTCCTATCATACCAATCATTTGGTTACCTCTCCCTCCATCACCCTCATCTTCCACTGCTTAGGATATGTAACCAGGATATGCTCAATCCTGTGTGCTAGAGTCAGACTTTCCACTAACCAAGGGCATCCGTGTCATTCTGAAGTTATGAGTTTCAGTACAACCATTTACAATTCTACCTCTGTCTCTAACCCAAAAGAGGATGCTCAGCCAAATACAGATCCATGCTTTGCATTTCTCTTTTGTTTTCATGTTCCAAGTTACTACAGTTTTAAAATTTTTTATTTTCTTTTAATTAATAATTTATTATTGTGAAAATACCATACAGAGGGGTTACAATTACATGAGCAAGGTAATGAGTGCATTTTATTTTCTTGCAAAGATGCTGTACAGAGGGGTTACAGTTACATCAGTAAGATAATGAGTACATTTCTTGTCGAGCATTGTTACCCCCTCCTGTGTTTTTCTCTTGCCATCCCTTCCCCATCTCCCCCACTCCTCCCCCCAAAGTTGTAAAGTTCATTTCCAACATAGTGTCTTGTGAGTGTCATTGTTGCAATGGGTCATCTTGTGTCCTTGTTTCAGCATTTTGTTATTCCTCTCCCCTCCATTAGATAAATGTATATACAAGATGCAAGGTACCAAAATCAAATATAGTAACAACAGGAATATACCATAGGAGGAAGAAAATACAAAAGAAACCCAAAAAACTCCCATCTATCCCCACCTTTTGTCTAGACTTGAGAAGAACTTGTTTTGATACATCTTTAGGGTTCAGGTCAAAGCAGCAACAATAATAACCTTAATAACCTTAGAAGCCTAGAGAGAAACTTCTTTGTCCTGGTGGCTTTGTGCTTCCCCAGCAAAGCTCAAGGCTCTGCAGCTATGGGATTCCAGAGGAAAGGAGCTACCGAGAATGGGTACCATAGCAATTTCCCTCTCCTTAGCACATTTATCCAGGATAAGAAAACTCAGACAGAAGAACTTCCAGATAATAAAGGAAAAGGAACATGACCAACCCAATATACTGGTTGGAGGAGGGAAAGAGAGATATTAAAAAATACCATAGCCAAAGTATTTATTTCTTAATCTCGTTCTTAACAGAATGCACATACAGCTACCTGGCATAATGCATTCCATGCTGCTTTGCATCAATAACCCCTACACTTCTCTCCTGAAGGCATCTCATCGCCAAATGCAAGCAGACTGCTTAATGCAGGACTAATTAGTATATCCCCTTCCAGTCTGTGGGCCCTCCATTGTAATTCCTTCCCAGCTCATTTTTTTTCCACAACCAAGCATCAATCAAAGTAAGTGCCCTGCCTGCCTAGGCAACACAAGATGTCCTCCATGCATTTGTCATCTGCCACACAAACAAAGGGGGAATTTAATTGTTGATTTGGGTATGCAGCCATAGTGCACAGGAAAGGAAGCAGCAAGTGAGAGGAGGTGGCAAGGAATAAAGTTTGATGGGTGGGCCAAATGCACAGTGCACTGGAGGCTTTTGTGCTATTTTCTGATCTTAGCTCTGCTTCTAGTCCTGTCTTCAGGGATTTCACTGCAACCTGGTCATTGGCTGGACTTTTTCCTAAAGCAAATGAGTTTTTTCCCTTCTTCCTTATGAATATGAAAATGCCTATGGAAGTGCACTTAAAAGCTACCATGTCTGCTTTCTTCAGAAGCCAAGTCAGCCTGCATCGTGTGCTTGTCTAAAAATCCTGTCACAGGAGCAAGATAAGGCAGGGTTTTATGCAGGGATGAAGTAGTATTATTTGGTTGGGTTTTCCTTTGGGGTTGCACTTTGGTTTTTGGTTTTTGGCAGTGCTGGTTTGGCTTTTCAAGTCTGTGGGCAGGCAAGTACAGAGCAGAGAGCAGCAGGAATGGCCAACCACCAGCTTGAGTGTCTGTCCCATTTGTTACACAGTGGTCTGGACTAGCAGTGCTGACATCACCCCACACTTACAGAAAGGCAGAATACCGGCAGTACTTCACTGACTCTGAACCTATAGTTAACAGGATTCTCTGCAGACTCTATTCATGCTCAAAGCTGAGAAGTACTAACCTTTTTTTTTTTTTTAATGGTTGAGACAGTTTCATAGACCTTGAACTTACTATATAGTCTAATCTGGACTCAAACTCAAGCTCTTCCTGCCTGAGCCTCCCAAATGCTGGCATTACAGGCCTGTACCACCACACAAAACCACTAGTATTTAGAAGATACTATTTTATAAACTATCAGAAAGAGTTTATTTTCCTCTGGATATGGATAAATTACATTAATAATAGCAAGATGTCAGTAGCAAATTGGCTCTAAGGGTATTGCAAATGAAATGAGTATATATAATTACTTGATAAACTCATTTCTTTACAGAGTATTTTTTTATTTTATTTGCTTGTGTGTATGTGTGTGCTTGCGTGTACATGTGTCAGTCCTGGGGCTTGAATTTAGGGCCTAGATGCTGTCCTTGAGCCTTTGTGCGTAGAGCTATAGTATTCTACCACTTGCACCACAGCCCCACCTTTGGCTTTTTTTATTTTTAATTGGAAATAAGAGTCTCAATGTACTTAGCTGCCTGGACTGGCTTTGAACCATAATCCTTAGAGCTTAGCTTCCTGAGCAGCTAGAATTACAGACGTGAGCCACAAGAGCCCAGCAAACTTTTATTTATTCTTATCTTCAGATGAATATACAAGAGGTTTACAATTTAGCATGCCCCGTACATCTTGATCAGTTATCCTTTCCATAATTTTCCTCTCCTACCTCTCCCAACCAGCCACATTAACTTTACCATTTCCCTTTTCACATGTATACATTGAGAATTATGACTGTGTTTGTCCATTTCCCATTCACCACCCCCTTACCACTACCCTGTCTCATTCAAGACATTTCCATTTCCTGATGCTCATGTTGCTAAACTGTGACTTCCTTATGAAGAACTTGAATGTGCAGTAATAAATGTTATACAAATTAGGGGAAAATGAGATCAATTGTTTTTTTTCCCTCAGATATTTTTCCTATACTTTGTGTAGGGCTGGGAATGTGGCTTAGTGGTAGAGTGCTTGCCTAGCATGCATGAAGCCCTGTATTTAATTCCTCAGTACCACATAAACAGAAAAAGCCAGAAGCAGAGCTGTGGCTCAAGTAGTAGAGTGCTAGTTTTGAGCAAAAGAAGCTCAGGGACAGAGCCTAGGCCCTAAGTTCAAGCCCCAGGACTGGCAAAAATACTTTATATACTCTAATATATAGTATACTTTTATAAATACTGCATGTATGAATACAAACAGTAATATCTTACCTGTTCACATTCATGTAATATGCCTAAGTGCTTGCTATCTATGGTACTTTATATTGTTGCGAGGTTTGAAACTAGCTAAGATAAGGCTTCTAACATCAAGGGGCACACATACTAGAAGAGAAGACAACATGAAATACCCAGTTCTAATTACATGGCATAAAATGATGATTAGAAAACCTGAAGTGGGAGAAATCAAGACAAGGCTAGAGAAGGAGCACACTTACCACAGATATTAAAAGAGAGTAGCAAGAAGCCAGGTAGGCAGGAGATGTAGAGTGGTGCCAGGGATATTTCAGGAAGAGAAGAACATAGGAGGGATGTGGAATACAACCAGAGAGCAAAGTTGACCTTTTTCTTTTCTCTTTTTCTAGTTCTGAGGCTTGAACTCAAGCTTTTGTGCTCATGGCTAGCACTCTACCACTTGAGCCACAGGTCCACTTCTGGCTTTTTTTTGTTGGGGGGGGGTAGGTTAAATGGAAGATAAGTGTCCCATAGATTTTTCTTCCCAGGCTGGCTTTGAACTGTGGTCCTCACATCTCAGCCTCCTGAGTAGCTAGGATAATAGGCATGGGCCACCAACACTTGGAACAAGTCTGACTTTTTATCAACTGGTAAATTCAATTCTCCCATGCATTCTTGCTCCTTATTAATATTTTGATTAGTAGCTGCTTTTATTATAGTGTTTAAGGCTTATAATTGATGAAAACTAACCCACTGTTCAAGTAAGGTATGAACAGAGGGGGAAAAACGTCAATACTTCTTAATCTTTCTTCTTTTTTTTTTTTTTTTGGGTCCGGTTGTGGGGCCTGAACTCTGGGCCTGGGCACTGTCCCTCAGCTCTTCAGCTCAAGGCTGGCTTTTTTCTTTTTGCTTATGTGGTGCTGAGGAATCGAACCCAGGGCCTCAGGCATGCAAGGCAAGCGCTCTACCACTGAGCCACCTTCTCAGCCCTTAATCTTTCATTTTAACCTAAATCAAGTAACCTAAACAGAATCAGTTCCATCACTTCTTATAATGGCATCTTGTTCTTAATTTGATGTAAAGTATTTTCTCTATCAAATTAGCCATAAAACATCAACATCATCTGGCATAGCTCAAAAAAAGAATCTCAAATATTTATAAAGAAACACTGAGCACTGGATTTCATTTATGTATGTGTCTAGCTTATGTATGTGCCCATCAATATGGGTTATCTAATGATCAGTTAACTTAAATGTCTTCATGAAGGCCCACATCCACATCTTGGAAATTTTGGTAGGTGTATCAGCTAAAATGTATCTGGTTACAAGTAACAGAAATCCCAAGTAGAGGTGGCTTAAACTTCCTTTGTAATTGTCTTAGCTTTCTCCTCACGATCAAGACTGCTGTAGCACCCACAAAATAGTAGCTCCTGAAACAGTCAGTGCTGATGTGTGTTCACATAAAATACACCCCAAACTTCCCCACTGGGTGGAGTGATCCCCATGGATCTTGCCATCCAGCTTCTTTTCATACCCAAGCCTAAAACACACAGTGGCTAAGGGATAGAATTACTATTCATGTTTTAAACAATCAAGCATTAGCCCTCCTGGAACTTGTGAGGTGGGAAAGGGGAAGGGTATAAAACAAGACCTCTAACATAAATTCTGTTATCTGGAAGGAAACAGAAGTATTCATTCACTGAACCATCAACAATAGCTGTCACATGGAGAATCCACCATGTTTTTAACCACAGAGCATGTGGACTTTTAAAACCCGCTTTAACAAAAAAGAAAAAGGAATTAACCTGGCACCAGTGGCTCATACCTGTAATCCTAGCTACTCAGGAGGCTGAGATCTGAGGACTGAGGGTCAAAGCCAGCCCAGGATGGAAAGTATGTGAGACTCCTATCTCCAATTAATCACCAAAAAGCCAGAAGTGGAGCTATGGCTCAAAGTAGTAGAGTACTACACTTAAGCACAAAGGCTCAGGGACAACATCCAAATCTTTAAGCCCCGGGACCCATACAAAAAAAGGAGTAAGTCCATGCTTAAATATACAGATTTTATAAAGCACTAATTTCTGTAGCCGTATGACTGACCTTTTATATATTTCTTCTTAAAGATGCTTAGTAGAGTCAACAAAAAGCAGACACTCGGGATCTACTTGGAGACATAAAGTTCCTATAGTCTCCATCCCATTTGTCATTTTTTAGCCTCCACTATATTCCATTCAACTTGACAGTGCTAATACTCTTACTTGCTCTGCTCTTCATTTTTAAAGAAGCACTCACTGTGGGGAATTTACGAATGAAAATGGCTAGCTACTTGCCACTGAAAGGCAAGTAGAGCCAAACCCCTATTTTAAGAGTGAAGGAAACTTTTCATTACTTCACACCATAGTAACTCCCCCTTGAGTTTTTTTCATCACCCCAAAATTCACTTCAAACCTACACTGATTCCCTGGCATAAGGATATAGTTATCATGTCTAATTCAGACTAAGGTCAGAGGGCAGACCCAAGATAAGTCCTGTTTACTGTGATATCCCCTCATGCCTCGCACAAAGGACACTCTCAAAATAATCTTGTTGGATGATTGGAGAAATCTTCCCTTCCCCTTACTCCCTAGCCATCAATCTTTCCCAAATCCATGCTTAAGAGTTCACTGCTTCTTTCCTTTACACAAAGTACTGCCTCTTCCCTAAAAAAAAAAAAAAAAAGAAATGTTCTGAGGGCTTTGAAAATACTGTGGCTTAACTATTTTAGGCTGCAAAGGGAAGGGATGAGTAGGAGAGAAACTTTCTGGTTGAAGGGCTGGGAAGGTGGCTCAGTGGTAGAGCACTTGCCTTGCGTGCTTGAGGCCCTGGGTTCAATTCCTCAGCACCACATAAGCAAAAAGAAAAAGAAAGAAACTTTCTGGTTGAAAACTGCTTGGGGAAAAAAAAAAACAAAACACAAAACCTGAGATCTTGGATGTCAGTCATACCAACACTTTGATTCTTTCCATCCTAGAACATGATACAAAATCTATCAGTGTTTCAAAGCCTTGGACTCCAATTCACAACATTATTATGAAGGGGAATTTATTTTTGAAACTTAACAAATTGACATGTGCTAAATCAATGAAATGTTTTCTGCATGATTCAATATTAACAGTTAATAAAAATCTATCAATTGGCAGTACAATAGAACAAAGCCTCTTCTGAGGTAGTAAATCACACAGATAGTAGTTCAGGCAAGGCCTGTCATTAGTGTATTAGGGGGAAAAATCCATAGATGATGCATACTCATTCATAGACCATCCACAGGTCTTTTGTCCTTGTGCTCGTAATTCACATTAAGTATCAAATATCATTCAACTTTACCAAATGTTCCTCAGCACATAGATTAAAAAAAAATAAAAACCTAAAAACCAATTTGTAGATGCCTGCCATTTAGAAGACATCTAGCTCACTAATTGCAAAATCTATAGGGAAGTGCCCAGCATCAAAGCCTCGGCTGATCCTATGAGTGCTTCTAAATGAAAAACTGTCTGTATTCCTAGTAAATAAAGCACTTCATGCAGTCACTAGCTGCAATGCTGTTTCTCCTATGGGTTTTCAAAATGACCTTCCAGTAAGCATCAAGGACTTATAACTTTTTAGATAAAGAAACTTGTTCTTGTTTTAAGTCTATGTCAGGTTCATTCCCCTATAGCCCAGATTTTCAAAAGAAGAGGAAAAAGTAATCCAGAATTAAAAAAAAAAAAAGAAAAAAAAAACCTGTTTCCAGAATGAAGTTCCCTGTCAGCCTGCCTTGGGCCTTAGGTGGAGAAGCCGAGATTAAAGAGTCAGTATTCTTTTTCATGTTTTATCTGCCAGTTTTGTGAATGTAGAAAGAGAAAGAGTGGCCACAGCTAAGCATCCAACTGTGGTATTAAATAGAAAGTATGACTCTAGCACAACACCCTTATGCCCGCGCACACGCGTGCGCACGCGCACACACACACACACACACACACACACACACACACACACTCCCCCTTAGCTCCACAGCCATTGATGAAGGTACTTTGAGGAGGGAGTGAGCGGCCCTGCAGATGTGTCCTATTGCCATGATGATAATAACGTTCTTTGTTCAGCTGTGTGAATGTGGCATTTCTGATGAGCTCACTATTTCCTATTTATTCTATACTTACCTGAATGCACCAAGTATTGCAGCCTTTCAATGCATATGCAAACCAACTAAAATGTCCTTTTGTGAGATACTTTACTAAATGACTGCTTTGATATGCGTTCTTCATCTCCTCTTCAGACTGCATTCCATTGCTTCCTTCTTTAGAAGACACAACTCACTATTTAGCCTCTTTGGCTTTGATTTTGTACAACAGCCCAACAGGAAGAGACTATGTATGCTTTATTCTTCATATTTCTAAAGGCAAATTTATACTGATTTGTTTTGATTTACTAAGAGAAGTATGTTCCTGCCACAGACACTGGCTTCCTTTATGTCCTTTCAGGCATCAGCCTTGGACTGTGAACTAAGTTTTCCCAAGGAAAACTGAAATCCCTTAGCTGGTATCTGTGTGCTAGGACCTGGACACCCACTGTAGCAAAAGGTTCCTGCATCTTGGAGACAAGTAATTATTCTCTACAAGCAGCACAGTTCTTGTATGCCAACCACTAAGCCTGAACGGAAAAACCAGGTGGCATTTTAAAAGAATATTCAATAAAATTTACCAAGTCCCTTTTTTTTTGTTTTGGTTTTGAGGGAGTATTTGATGGTAAAAGGTCACATGTTCTAAAATACAAGCGTTTTGCAATTTTCTTCTGATAGAGCCATATTTTCCAGAGTTAGAGGGGGGTAGTGTTTTGTGAGGTGAGCAGTGGCCTAGCTCAAAAAGGAAGACTCAATTTCTCTGTTTATCTGTATTATATTCTTCTCCCCAGTGGAGGGTCACCTCTGTTCTCTGAAGAGCATCGCTTGTAACTCTAAGGCAGCTTGGGTTAGAGGGTGCGGTAGTGCTTACCCCACATCTTGATTTTCCTAAGAGCACTGACAGCCAAAACAGTTGGTTATCTAGGCCCAGAGGAATAAAGGTAATATCTTATATGGTGGCAGAGCCCTTCACAATTATGTCTAGACTATTCTGAATTGTAAGTAAACATGTGAAAATCTAGTTATCTTCCCTATGTTTCTGTATGTACCTGTGAGAAACCATTCGAATTTTAAACTAATTCCTATCACATTCCCTTTAAAAACAGTTATCATGTGCTGGGTGAATTCATTTGAAGGTCACACCAGCTGCTCAACCTAAGGATTTGGGACAGTAGTGAAAAAGAAGATGCAGCTTATATACTGGAAACTCAACCAATATCTCTTGGATGCAATTGTAGGGCTATAATCAACGTATCTCTTTCTCTCCTTCTGCTTCCATTCCCTATAGAATTAATATACATAGATATGAATTTATTCCTGAACTCATTGATTTGATGGATACCTATATCTTTTCAACTATTCTTTTGGAATGCCTTATCAACTAACCATTGTACTTATTTCTGGTTTCCCAAATAATCAGACATAAACATTTTCACTTTGCTCTGCAATCTACATCTAAAAATTTTAAGTAAGAACACAGCCACAAAATTCAAGAGAATCAAAGGAAGTTTTTTTTGTGTTTTTCAAGTTCTCTAATTTATTACTCACTAAAAATCTCTCTCAAACTGGCACCAAGGTGGCTTTTCTTCTTCAGCTGATTAGGCCCGCATGAGCTCAGGAAAAGCTGTCAGATCCTGCCTCTGGCGCAGCTGGAATGATCCAACTGATTTGCCAGTATGGTTTTTCTTTCTTTCAAGAAATAAGCTTCATCCCACAAATCATATTTATTTTCTAGATGAACCAAGCCCTTCCCCCCCCCAAATTCCTTGTTCGTTTTAAAAGTAAAACACCCTTATAACCTCTTTCATGAAACTTCCTCAAAAACAAAAGCAACTTGGGTTATCTTTGGTCAGCATTTCAGTTTCGTGGGCACTAATACCACACCATATTTGCAGTTATCTGCATTCCCTATGGCCTATGCCCTGTGCCCTATGCAAGGGTGCAGGGGTCTGAGTTTCACTCATCTCCAGAAAAAAGTCATCATGTAAGGCCATGCTAAAACGTTTACCCTTTTAAAATTCTGTCAGGTTAGCCCAGGGCAAAATGATGAGTTACATCAATCTTGTCTTCCTCAGCTGCCCGCTGTGGGCGCTAAAACCTGCTTCTTGGTATTCACCACAATAACCTAAGGGCAATATCATAGTTCCCTGACTCCCCAAGGAACCCCTTGCTTGCCAATCCTTCAATCCTGTCCTCCAATCAGAACTCACCACTCACTGAGACTGCCTCTCTTTCTTTTGGATCTCCTCTCTCAGCAGATAACCCCTAGCCTGAGTTTGGTAAAGACTATACTAACATAATTATGCATCCTAGTAAATTGGTATTTATCATCTCAGGATGCACAGATGTGTTTAAGAAGACCAGGTCACTCTGCTTCATCTCAAAAAGATGGCATGGTATCAGTCCTTTAGCAAGTAAGCCTTTCAGCTCTTTCTACAGTAGATGGCTGAGAACCACAGAGGCAGATGTTTTCCCAGATATCTACTCGCTGTTGGGGTTTTCGTTGAAGGAAAAGTACAGTAAGCCCACCTTTGCAAATTTACCATATGTGGCTCTGACTAAACATGATCAAAATAAGTAAATGAAAGGCCTTTCAAAAAGCAAAAGGTTTTAATTCCCACATTTGAATTATGTAGCTCAGTTAATGCAGAGGAGCACACAATCTTCAGTTGCCATCAATTGTGTTTAAATCACTGTAATCCACTGTTTCCTTGCCCTGAAATTGTAAAAATTGGCCTCCCATCAAAAGCAAATGGCTCCCCAAAAGCAAAGTAAATAGTAATGCGCTAATTCAAGTGAAAAGTGAATATATGAGATGTTACAATGGCAGGTCTTTAGAAGAAGTTGGGTAGCATTATGGGGAAAATGAATCAGGCATCGTCAGTATAGTACTGAATTCTGTATCTTGAGCATTCATCTCAGTGATGGCTTCCTTATAACTACATACTCAAAAATACCAAGTGTCTGCTGCTTTATTAGAAAAATGATGGGATGAGCTTTATGTTGATGCAATTTCTAATTTTATTTTATAACTTCTTTATTCGTTTGCCCTTTTCTGTATTCCATATTGTAAGAATCTTTTAACTTTTACCTGCTTTGGGTCACATTCTAGTCCACAATTCCCATCCAGGATGAGCTGACAGGGCCCACCTTGTTGTTTCCATTTGATTCTAAAAAGGGGATTCTTCCTTTTAATTAAGAATATAACAACCGTGCTGGAATGTGGCACAAGTGATAGAGTGCTTGCCTGGCAAGCAGGAAGCCCTAGTTTAAACCCCAATACCACCAAAAAGCAAACATAAATACCACAACTATTTGATATTATCCTTTATTTTAAATATAAACAGAACTGTGCTACCAGCCTGACTGGAGTAGTGTATGTTTTTTCTGTAAAGAATGTAGACAGAATGACACAACCCACAACTCCTCGATTAAGTTAACCAGGTTGAGCAGATTTGAATAAAAGCACATCTTGTTGCATGCAACAATGATCTGACAGAAGAGTTGGATGGCAGAGTTAGTATTTTACTGCTTTCAGCTTCACTACGCAGTTTTAGAGCCATGCATGCATACTGTCAGAACTTACAATTGCCTACAAAAGGAGAGTACAATGCTACCTGTGGAGCCTCATCACCAAGAGAAGGTGATGTTTCAGACCTTAAAAATACCCTCAATTGTGCAGTCCTTTCAGAATGAAACCTGCCACGATATGAAACACTCATCAAGGCAAACCTTTTTCAAGCAACAGTGAAGACATTATTATTAAATTTTACTACCATGCATGTAGCACACTGTGAGAAAAAAAAAGGGGAGCTTTGGAGAAAAGCATCAGAGCATATATGTTTAAAGATATAACATGTGGAGGTTTCATTTGCGATCACTTTCATAGGCAGAGAGAGTGGCTCGCGACATGACTGGAAGAGTTTAAGTATCTTGAAACATGACTTTTTTTGAAAGTGACTCCCCTTTATCCATCCACACACACCTCCAAAAAAATCAAAATGTACTTCATGAAACTATTGTATATGAAGCACTTATTAGCCGTAATTAAATGGACAATATGAATTTACTACGTCTTTAGGACTCTGGCTTGTTCTGGTTTAGAGCAAGATGATTAATGCAAATACATATTACTTGAGATAACCATTTAGCAGCTAATTTAGCCAAATTTATTACAGCAGTTAGAGGTTTTTCATTTCAACAGACGGAGACAAGGACATGCCAAAAGTGGGCCACATAGATGAGTGCATACTGCCCTCTAGTGGCCAACCAGCGGGTGGGACTTCCTGGGGTGGGGGTGGGGGGGAGCATAGAGTTGCTGTGATCCATAACCAACTCCAAACAGCAGCTTCTGTACATTTTCAGCATCCTTTAAACCATTCCCTTCCATAGCACTTTATTTCAGGGGATGATTTACTGCACTTTCCCCTTTTACTAGCTCAGGAGTACCCAGATACAAATCAAATCAATTTCAACTTGGCAAGATTTTGGTTAAAGTATCATTTTTAACATCTGCATTTTAAAGCTCTCTTTCAGTAGGTATTTAATGGCACCGTTTCACATTACTGATTGTTTTTACTCGTTCCTTCATTTTAGGTCATATTTCAGAGTCTGTGTGGAGCTGTCACTCTGTTTGGCTCTAGCCAAGTCAATTCCATGTCTCCCCCTTAGGCCAGGGATTCTCTCTGACTCAATGAGGGGATTTATTTCATCCCAACATTCAGCAGTCTCACCTGAATTTCTCCCAACTGAGCAGTATCAATTCAATCCATCTGAGAACAATAAATCTGGTTAGCCAAGATCAAAAGGGACAGATGAGTAAAGGTGCCAGTTGGTATTGCTGGAACTGATCGAAACAGAGATCGAAATGATCGAAAGAGAGAGGCAAAGCATCTTTAGAACCATTCAAATATCCAGACCTCAAAGAGGACTTCCAAATATATCACATCCCTATATCCTCTGCTTCCCATCTCATGTCAAACCCAGTGACAATATTTACAATGTAGTAAGTGCTCTGTGAGCCAAAGGATTTGTAGTCCTCTTATTCTTCCTTTCTGCCAGAAAAGAAATAAAGTCTTGATACAGATGCCAATAACCCTCCTCCAGCACAGCCACTCCAATGAACTGTTGGCTTCACCAGCCCTACTAGTGGCATCTTACATTAAGCCCACAGAAGGGGTAGAGGTTCTGGGCTTGAGGATTTGCACAGATGAGAATCACATGTCCTTTGTCTTATTACCATCCCTTCTGTTTTGTTTTGTTTTTTTTTTCCTCCAGTGCTGAATAAAGGTCAGTGTGTGACGAAGTACTATCGCTGGATGCAGAAGAATGGAGGATATATCTGGATACAGTCTAGTGCTACCATAGCTATTAATGCCAAGAATGCAAATGAAAAGAACATCATCTGGGTGAATTATCTTCTTAGGTATATCTTCTAATTGTTTTATTTCCCAGTTATAAGTTGTGCAGCCCAATGATGTAAAGTTATATTATCTTTAAATAATAAGTAGTACAGAGTTTTATGGAAATTCTGCTCCCCTTTCCACAAGTTTCAAAGAAATGTGAGAAAACCAAAATGTTGGAAGGATCTCTCAGGGAAGATTTACAAGATTCTAGTAATTCTTGAGTTGCCAACATTTGGCCAACTCTGTCAAAAAATTGCTTTGGTTTTTCTCACAAAAAAAAAAAAACCATGATACAGACTTCAGCCTGAGACAGAAATATTTAGCTGAAGTATTCAAGCCGCACGCTTTTACCTATAGCCTCCACACTCTCACTCATACTCTCTACTCCTTGTGAAAAATAAGCAAAAGAGATGGAGAGGAGGGACAGAGTATATAATATTCCTATTGCTCATCATCCCTTCCATGCCCTCAGCCTGCTCTATAGGGTTTGATTCTCATTTAAATCTGGAGAAACATAAACTGCTTTGCCAGAATGATGATGATCTCATGATAAAAAGTGGAGACAATTTTCCTTTGCCTACTGATGTGATCTCGGACATGTTCTGCTGCTCTTACAGTATGTCTTCAAACTTATATCCATAAATAAGTCCAAGCTCAATTGCTTCGTAAACTCTGTTGTGCCATACCTTTTCTCTTACCCTACTTTCTGCTTTTGGACCCAAACAAGCAGAAAAGTAAGACCAACAGGTAGGGTGATTTGTAGTTGGAGCGAATCTTCTAGAAGGTTCTCCACCAATCTAAGAGGCATAAAGAGGCATTTCCCATTTCAAGGCAGTTTCACAATGCTTGACTTAGCTTCCTCCCACCACCATCATACCAGTCTGGCTTCTGTGTCCCTAAAGGCAGTCCAAGAGGGTCCTCATGTGGTCTAAGTAAGAAAATTTCCAGTAGGTCTAATGAATGGAAGTTGGTGCCCTTTGGCTGATAATTTTGACGGGACTACCTGAATCCCATTTTTCTTTGAGACCGCCAAATGGAGCTGAGATGCTAACAAGGCTGGCTTATCAGCATAGTGGCCCTTCAGTGTTTCACATACTTTCATGATGACGTGAAGGCACGAATGTGCTTGCTTCCAACAGGGTATCAATCAGACACTAATGATTATTGCTGTGGAGAAGGCCTTAATGGCGACCACTTAAAAGAATCTTCATTAATCTACTTTCTTTTATCTTTTTTGACCTCTACTGCTCTATGTTAATTCTCTCCCAAGGTAAGAGTATGTGCATTTCTTGGGGCTTTCTCCTAGGGTCTTCATGCAAACTATCCCTTGTAGTCATGATGTGCTCCAGAGGGTTCTGATATCGAGGGATCCTTTTAGAGATTGCTTCATGAAACAGTCATTTATATGTAATGCAGGAAGTGATACTCAGGTGCCTAAACAGAAAATAGAAACAAGGTATTATGACGTTATATTCTTTAGTAATAAGCCAAGCAGACTCATTACTACAAAGCATGAAACAGTGGTAAAAGGTTACATATTGTCTTCCACATTTTTTTTGGGGGGTCCGGTCGTGGGGCCTGAACTCTGGGCCTGGGCACTGTCCCTCAGCTCTTCAGCTGAAAGCTAGCACTCTACCACTTGAGCCACAGTGCCACTTCCGGCTTTTTTTTTTGTTTTTGCTTATGTGGTGCTGAGGAATTGAACCCAGGGCCTCAGGCATGCAAGGCAAGCACTTTAACCACTGAGCCACCTTCCCAGCCCTTGTCTTCCACATTGATGTGAACAGGACATTAAGAATTTCTGTCTAGTTGTTACTCCCATTTTGGAAGACTGTTTTCCACTCTGAACCTTTCTCACTGCCTCATCAACCCCATGACTTCCCAGCCTACCTCCTATGGTAAGGGTAAGGTCAGTCTGAACAACTTCGGACTGATACCACTGACCTAGCATGGAGTCAAATGGTACAAAACTTCATGACTGCTTGGTGATCCTATTCCATCATATTCTATAATAGACAGGAAGGAGGCAGTTTGGATTTCAAAGGCCAGACTTCGGGCTGTAGAACCTATTTCAAATGTGACAGACCTTTTCCAGCTGACCCAATGACCTACAGTGAGGTCAGCAATCAATTGGAGGACAAGTGACCATTTAAACCCCATGGCACCTAGACAAAAGAAAGTGATGTCAATGAGCTTTAGTATAGGACATTCCACCAAGCTAGCCACCCAACAACCCATCTATAGGCTGGATATCTAAAAAGGAAAGGAAGAGACCTCGGCAAAGCAGCAACTACTAAAGTTTGCTTTTCTTCCCCCTATTCATAGCTTTTGTCCTTCACTAAAAAACAAACCATGTTTTCATTTCAAAATGTTTTCCTGCTCAGAATCCCTCAGTCCCAGGGCCTAACCAAGCTCAATCTAACTTGTTCTGAAATTACTGCCCTTCTGTCTTCTTTCCTCCCTTATAATACAGACTGAGATTATTCAGAGAAAATGCTCTGTCTACCTTTCTATCATTAGTCTCATCTGATTATCTGGAAAACTCTACTGCGAAAGCTAATTCACACTAAGGAGTAAATGCCTGATAATCCTTCTGGTTGAATTAACCCTCAAAGGAACTTTTGAAGTTTTAAGAGTAGTTACTGAAAGAGTGCCTCTTTAGTATAGGAATTTCACTTCACTAGAGGTTAGCAAATGAGTCAATAATCATCTGTTTGGCTGGCCATCCTGGACACATAGAAGAGGCGCTTCCCATTTCAAGGCAATATGTTCTGCTTGTGCCTTCAGATTATAGAGGCTCATACATTGGGCTTTCCAGAAGATAGCCATCTCAAACTGACCAGAAATATTCTACTTCCACAGGTGGCTTGTTTCTACATTAAAAATAGAACAAAAATTAAATATGTTTGCGCAAATGGGGTTAGATCCTTTCTGCTAGGGCCCCTCTCACACTGGGATCCCCCACACACACTGCAATCAG
Organism: Dipodomys ordii; assembly: GCF_000151885.1. NCBI lineage: Eukaryota > Metazoa > Chordata > Mammalia > Rodentia > Heteromyidae > Dipodomys > Dipodomys ordii. The sequence continues at coordinate 35,261 of NW_012267384.1, read as the reverse complement.
ATCGCTAGCTAACAAGTCACAGGTGTACACCACATGAGAAGATGAAAATGTGATTGTAATGGGTGTGTTGACAGTTCGGTAGCCATAATCCACACATCCCAAGGTGCACCTGTGCATCTGACAGATCGTTAGGCACTGAGGGCTCACCTCCCCCCACCCCTTCACCACCACCACCACTACCTCTGGAACCATCAGAAAAACTGAGAAGTTACACTAAGGGGGTTAGACAAGGGTACTGAGGCAACAGATTCATCAGGAGCCCAAGGAAAGATAGGGCACACTGGGGGGTATGGGAATGAGTTGCTGAGAGTACTTATTTCCCCAGCTCCTCAGGTGCTGTACTGGGAGGAATGTCAAGAAGCACAGTTCCCTTGCCCCAAGTAGTACCTGACTGATTAGTTTAAAAGATTTTTAGTGCCTTTTATGTCCCATTTGGATATTCAGTCACTGTAACAGAGTGCACCTGTATCCTGGAACAGGCGATCCAAGCTTCGAAATAGTCCCACAAAGAGCTAAAAAATGATTTTCTGTTTAGTCTTCTAAACTTTCTAAACTCCACAACTGTGGCAAGGAAGTGTCAGAAATGGTTCACAGCAAATTATGCAGAGTGAGTGCCTGCCCTCCTAATGAATGCCTCCCTCCACACAGCAACCCTGAGTACAAGGACACACCTATGGACATTGCACAGCTCCCCCACCTGCCAGAGAAAACTTCCGAATCCTCCGAGACATCTGACTCTGAATCTGACTCTAAAGACACCTCAGGTATTACAGGTATTACTACTTCTCCATGTTCTGTAGCTTCAGGTTGCCTCTCCAAATGCAAGGGTGGGGTGGTGGCCAAAGGGCCATGGCCAGAGAACCAAACAGCCCAATTTTATATCATGATGTGCACACCAAGTTATTACTGAGTCTCCTATCGTCTCTACACATAAATGCATATATTTACATAACATATAAGTACATACATGTGTATATGTATGTTGTTGTATATATGTATATAAACACACAGATAGGTAGATTTAGTGTTAGTCCTTCCCTAGCCAACAGGAGTCATGCTTTAGTCCCACAGTTAACTCAAGCCTCTTTCCTGGAAACAGGTATAGGAATAACCCTGCCAGCTCCAAGAAAGTTTGTGCCTTGGAAAGCTCCAAATGTTCAGAACTGATCTAAGCTACTGAACCTCTAAAGCAGAATAATTTATATATGGGTGAATGCCTCTTGCAGGGTGCCAGACTGCTATTTGTTTTCTGAATGCTTTACTATTCCCCATTATTTTGGGAAGTAGTCTTCCTAAAGAGTTATTTGAGAATAGGAAAACTAATACAAAATTTTACTTTTCCTTCAGTTCTCAATTGCCTTCCATTGACATGCAAAGTCAGGGAGCACAGAATTCATAAAATGTTACAGCTGCAAGAACTTCTAAGCCTATTTTAATCCTACCACTACAACTACAGAAGGGGAAATGAAGGCCAGAGAAGTTGCATGTTTTTTCCAAGGTTCTAATGCAGGCTGCCATCCAAACCCATCATGGGGGAGCCATAAAAATCACCATCATCCTTACATATTTTGAGGCTATTTACTGAGAAAATGAATTCTCCCTAAAATGCAGAAGATGACAAGTCTCTTCCTGTCATCAGGGCTCCTCCAATACAGTGACAGCAACATGAATGTCTATACACAGGACACAGCTTCAGGAAGGCAGGAGGAAGGGACAAATATTCATAGTGGATCTTGATAATATTCCTGCCCCTTCAATTGTATCATTTGGAAATTCTTTACTACAGCAGTGAAGTACATGGATTCTTCCCACCAGTTATACTCCTTCAGAGGAAAGAGACAGAAGCAAATTAAAACATACAATGAATCAGATAATGAATCTAAGTGTTAGGGAAAAACACTTGCTAGAGGGTGTGGCTTCCAATAATGATAACAAATATTCTGCACCAGTGGAAGTCCAGAGCTCTTTAAATGTCACCTGGCATTCCATCATCTGTATACCTGGCACCTTATCCCAGGTTAATTTTGCCCCCCTGGGTATCTTTGCAGAACTTCTAAAGTTTCAATGTGCCTACGCATAAGAGGAGACCTACCATCCTGCATTTGCACCAGGTGTCCTGGCCTTTCTGAGGGCCTGGATAGCAGAAGCTTACTAAAAGAGCCAGCCATGGACCAGTCCCATTGACACAGTGTCGTTTTTCACATCTCCTGTCCCAACTTCAGCTAATGTAGGCCCTCAACAGAGACTGCCCGGGTCATTAAAGTCACTGGAAGGCGGTGTAACTGAGCACAGGACACCTCTTTCCCTCCTCCCCGCCCCAGTCTCCAGGTGAGAAGCTGGTTCTGCCCTGCTAATGCAATGTCCTCTTTTCTCTCCCCTTGCCCCTGCCCTCCCCCAACCCTGGGCCCTGCACAGAGGACAATGAGAACTCCAAGTCTGACGAGAAGGGGAATCAATCTGAAAACAGCGAAGATCCTGAGCCCGACCGGAAGAAGTCGGGCAACGCGTGTGACAACGACATGAACTGCAATGACGACGGCCACAGCTCCAGCAACCCCGACAGCCGCGACAGCGACGACAGCTTCGAACACTCGGACTTTGAGAACCCCAAGGCGGCCGAGGACGGCTTCGGGGGGCTGGGCCCCATGCAGATCAAGGTGGAGCGGTACGTGGAGAGCGAGTCGGACCTGCGGCTGCAGAACTGTGAGTCGCTCACGTCTGACAGCGCCAAGGACTCGGACAGCGCGGGCGAGGCGGGCGCGCAGGCCTCCAGCAAGCACCAGAAGCGCAAGAAGAGGCGGAAACGCCAGAAGGGCGGCAGCGCCAGCCGCAGGCGCCTCTCCAGCGCGTCGAGTCCTGGCGGTGGCGGCGGCGGCCTGGAAGCAGCAGCAGCAGCAGCAGCAGCAGCAGCAGCCGGGCTCGTGGAGCCCCCGCGGCTACTGTCTTCCCCTCACAGTGCCTCTGTGCTCAAGATCAAGACGGAGATCTCGGAACCCATCAACTTCGACAACGACAGCAGCATCTGGAACTACCCGCCCAACCGGGAGATCTCCCGGAATGAGTCTCCCTACAGCATGACCAAGCCCCCCAGCTCCGAGCACTTCCCGTCCCCGCCGGGCGGTGGTGGTGGCGGCGGCGGCGGCGGCGGCGGCGCGGGCCTGCACGTGGCCATCCCGGACTCGGTCCTCACCCCGCCGGGCGCCGACGGCGGCGGCGCGGCCACCCGCAAGACTCAATTCAGCACCTCAGGCAGCAGCACAGCCCTGGCCCCGGTGGTGGCGGCCGCGGCGGCCTCAGACCCGCTGTCGCCCCCGCTCTCGGCGTCCCCGCGGGACAAGCACCCCCCCGGGGGCGGCGGCAGCGGAGGCAGCAATGGCGGCGGCGGCCCCGGGGCGTCTAACTCCTTGCTGTACACTGGGGACCTGGAGGCTCTGCAGAGGCTACAGGCCGGCAACGTCGTGCTCCCCCTGGTGCACCGGGTGACCGGGACCCTGGCGGCCACCAGCACCGCGGCGCAGAGGGTCTACACCACGGGCACCATCCGCTACGCGCCCGCCGAGGTGACCCTGGCCATGCAGGGCAACCTGCTGCCCAACGCACACGCCGTCAACTTCGTGGACGTCAACAGCCCGGGCTTCGGCCTCGACCCCAAGACGCCCATGGAGATGCTTTACCACCACGTGCACCGGCTCAACATGTCGGGACCGTTCGGCGGGGCGGTGAGCGCCGCCAGCCTGACGCAGATGCCCGCCGGCAACGTGTTCACCACGGCCGAGGGACTCTTCTCCACGCTGCCCTTCCCGGTCTACAGCAACGGCATCCACGCCGCACAGACTCTGGAGCGCAAGGAGGACTGAGGCGTCCGCTCGCGTGCCTACGTGCGTGCGTGCGTGCGTGCGTGCACATGTGGGTCGTGCGCATGCCCCGTGCGCATGCGCAGGGCTCCTCAGAGGAGGCATGGTGGTCGGCGTTTTCAGTTTTTAGACCTTTAATTCTAGCACTTTGAATTCGAGCAGGTCAGCGTCCTCTCCACGCGGCGGTCCCCCCCCCCCATCCCATTCCCCTTCCTTTCACGTTGACTTAATTCTTTTGTGTAAAGACAAGTTTTATTGTTTTGGCCTTCCGAGGGTCAGATGACCAGTTCAACTGCCTGCCATTTTGTCTTCTTCTAAAGATGTGTGTTGGGTTGTTTGGCTTTTCTTTGCATCTTTATTAAGATGTCTTTAACGTGTATATGCCTCTGCCATAGAATACTCAGTCTCGTGGTCAAGAGATTTCTCGAGTGACAACCATTGAGGGTTTCTTCCTAAAGATCTTGATGTGATCAAGATGGAAAGAGACAAGCATAAACAATGTGCCCTGTTTGACTAAGTCAAATGAAATGGGGTGGTGGGTTTTTGTTTGTTTGTTTCTGTTCCTAATTCCTTTAAAAAAAATAGGGGAATAGTATTTTAGAATTTTATGCAGAATTTAATTCTCTTTTTTATGGTTAAGATTTTAAGATTTTTCTTACTTGCACATAAAAAAAATAATTTGGGCTCTTAAACTTAATTTCTGGCCTATGACTAGAATGTGTTGGGGTTTTTTTTGTTTTTACAAAAAAGTTGGACTAAATGTTAATTACTGAAACATTAACTTAATTTCTAAAATCATGGTGCTATCATTTATTAATCTATAATGTCTTCATACAAAATGCAGCTCCTGGGCTGGCTTTTGGGGAAAAAAAAGAAAAAGAAGAAAAAAAAAACAACCACAATGTTTTCTGTCCTGGTGTGGAGTCAGTTGCTGCAGTCTCCTTGGTTAGTTAAGACAAAGCCCTCATTAACGTTTGCTGCAGGATTTAAAATGTTTTACCTCCCAACTAACAAACATAGCCTCACATTAAATTTAATGGGTCAGTAAAGCCCTTTTAAAAGGGGGGCATTTGGTGAACTCAATCAAACTGATTTGAGGAGCAGTTTAGGTACATCTGCCTTTTGTTGAGCTTTTTATTTTTTTAACTCAGTCTAACTGAGGCTAATTTTACAACTTCAATAATACTTAGGAGTCAAAGAAGGAAAACATGTTTTTGTTGGGTTTTGTTTTTCTTTCACTTTTTGCTTAAAAAAAAGGAAGGTTGTATGTTGAGGGACTGATTTGATGGAATTTATTTTCTTTTGAGTTCTTATTTCTGGGTTAAAACCAATATGTTTTAAAACTAAAGAATGGGTTAATAAGCTTCAGACAGATAACTGCAACTGAAAACTGCACATTAAAGTTAAACAAAACAAAAAAAAAGAAAAATAAGGAAAAAGAAAAAAATAATCCTATTTTGTCTGCATTGCCAGAAATCAGTGTGGTGTCAAACACTCCAAATGACTGTCAAGTATAAATTCTTCTTCTGCTTCATTTTTGGCAGTTGTTTGTTAAGACATCTAATAACAGATGTGAGAACTGTAATGTGTACAATGTGTACGTGTCCTCGGCTGTCAGTCCCATTGCAGTTTCAATGTGTGTTTCTATATGCAGTATATACTAAGCTAACGTAGTTGTTTTGTCCTTTGTCTTCTCTGTGCTCTATCTCTAGTCTGGAGTGGTACAGTCCCATTCCTGCAGTCCTAGTGAATCAGTGATTCTTGGGGGTTAGTGGTTTTTGTGTGGTGGCCTTCCTCTGTAATGTCACCCTATACTGCTTCTACTGTCTGTGAATCCTCTGTTTTACTTTTGAAAATTCCTGCTGTTGCTTTGCTGGTGTATATTCTCCCTGCCTCTCCTGATTTTCCCTTCCCTTTCCTGTTTTCCCCTTTCCTTCCTCTGCTTTCCATCCCTGGTCCTCCAAATCCTTTTCATTCTCAGAGATAAAAAGACTCTTAACTAGCTCAAGGTTAATGGAGCCATTTTCCCCACAATGGAATTCTGGGTATGACTGACACACTCTCACTCTCACTCTCTCTCTCTCTCCCCTCTCTCTCTCTCTCTCTCTCTCTCCCTCTCCCTCTCTCTCCCCCCTCTCTCTCCAGGAGTGCAACAAAAAGCACTGAAGAATAATGCTCAGATATATTAAATAAATGATGCCATACAGCCTCAGTTGTTAACATTCCCAGAGTCCCTTGTGCTCTACCTATAAGCAGTGGGTGCTTTTCTTTTTTTTTTTTTCAGGTTGGCTGATGGAGCAATATATAAAGCAATTACCAGTGAGACAGAAAATTATTTCAAAGGTCAACCAACATTTTTTTAAAAAAAAAACAAAATGGGTGGGGGTAATGGAATATAGAATTGTCATATATATTTGTTTATTCGTGCAATGCTAATATAGTAACTCAGCTGTCCTTTGAATATCACTGTGTGGAGTGGATTCCTCTAGAACCTTTGATTCCATGAGTTGGGCCCAAGCTATGGTAACATAACAGAATGAAGTGGATGCCACAAATTTTAGTAGTGAGCTTACTTGAAGGATTGCAATAGGTTTAGAAGATGAAGAAGGCCAATTGAGAAACTTAAAGATTAATCGTGGAAGCTCTACTCTAGCTATCGAACAATCAAAGGAATGCACCTATCAGCTACAAAGAACAGCTAGACAGCTGTCTTATTTTTCTTTTATAAATGTTTCTGTGTTGTGTCAAAATGATTTCTGGTGATTTAAACTAACAGATAATCACAGCTGCTGTCTAAATCCATAGTGTTTAAAATACAAAATGAAAAAAAAAACACTTCATTACCTGTGAAGACTGTGTCTGTGTTTTTAACTATTTCTTGTACAAATATATGAAAACTTTTATGAGGAGACTGGTGCCAAGTAGCTGAATAATGGGGAAAGGGATATTCTGTTCGTAAAAATCTTAGCAGTGTTACCAACTCTACGATATATATATAAAAATAATTAAAACATTACAAAGTGACAGCTATGGTACATTTGTTTTGTGTGAAGCTAACCGGACCTAACTTCCTGAGTGCCTGGCTTATTTTGAAACATTTTTTTTCATTGACCATTGATAATGCTGCAAATCAGAAATGTACATACTTCATTTACAACAGGGTTCTTTTTATACTTTTGTAGATTTCTCATACATGTCACATACATGGTTGTCTTTATGTAACTTAATTTTTTTCATCCGCAGGTGCCATTTTCATAATAAACTTCTCTTGGATTTGTTACTATCTGGCATCATTTCTTTTACATGTAACCATCCTAACTAATGAATGCTGGTAGTATTTGTTTAAGCAGGTACTTTGGTCATTATTCTTTATTTAAAAAGAAAAAAAAGATTTCAAATGCATCCATATTTTTGCTAGTTTTGGAAAAAAAATGCATAGTTTGTGTACTGATGAGGCTGACAAGGCCCAGATTAAGATGCTAATCCAAATACTACACAAAACTTGCAACCATCCTAAATTTTCAGCTACCCCAACTCATTGTCATACCAAGCATTAGTATGCATATTCTCAAAGCTGAACAGTGGGTGTGCAACCTTAACCACTGTGGGAAGGGTGCATTCTTTCTTGATTAATGCGCAGTAAGTGATGAGAGCTGTCATACATTAATCATTTAAAATGCACTTGATATTTTCATTTATTACGATCTATAATGTGTAACCAACTTTTCCATTGCTTATACGTCTCTCTATTCTAAATACGTTTTTTTCTTTTCCTCCAGACAAGCTAAGTCATGGTTGTGCTGTGTTATATTTAAGTCAGCATGTGGCCCGTTACATTTTAAGGCAGGTTATGTGGTAGCATGTATTTTTAGTAAGTATCAACTCATCTCAAAGAATTGAGTAGGTCACCTGTTCAGGCTGTGCTCTCCAAAAAGAGAGGATAACTTGATCAAATGAGAGATGTGTTTTTGTTCCCAAACTATGAATGATAGTAAATATCATTGCCTCAGTGTATGTCTTTAGTGAATTTGCTAAGTTGGGGATAAATAATATTAATAGAGGGATGATGGATATGATCATTGAGACTGATGGATGAAAGTGTGGTTAGGTCTGTAGGCTTTCTGCTGTTCCCTACGTGGGTCCTTGAAATAAGTACTTAAGAGACTAAGGAGAGGGTGAGAGAGAACACAGAATTGAATTGGCTTAGTTATTTTTCCAAAAGTTATCTTTTGCTCCAAAGTGCCAGCAATATAAGAAATAACAAGATTGCAGAGGTCAAAACTAGGGAAGCTAGACCTGAATGGATGATGGTGAGGAGACCAGAGCTCACCCAGGCCACTCTGGGTAGCTCTTGCTGATGGCTCTCAGGGGTTTGCCTGGAGCAAGATATGGTGAAGGCAGAGGAGTAATGCGTGATAGTGAGGCTGGTAAAGCCACAATACTGCTTCTGGACAGTTCTGCTGCTCTATGAATCCTGAGGCTTGAGTAGACAAGTCAAACATGGTGGGAGAATTGAAATCCTCATAGTCTTCGGAGCTTCTGCAGTAAAAAGTGATCGAAATCCTCCATGCTTTTCCCAATTTGAGCCCCCATCCACATAAGGTTTCTGTCTTTTGTATACCTATTATTGCTAAAAATAGGTCACTAATGAAATAACAGTTCATATCTAGAAAGAGCAAGCAAGCTGTGGACTCAGACCCATTGATAATTGGGAAGCCCTTCCATTTCCCTAGTCCCAGGCCTAGCAATCCAGCCAGAGCCTCTAGCTCTCTAGAAGCCCAGCCCCTCTCCTTTGTCAGGCTGGCAGCAAGTCAACCTGCCAGGGCTCCATCAGGTGTTAGACAGAAAGAAGATCTGCAACCACATCTCTTCATCTCCTCCCTCTTCTTTCCCAGCTGATACTGACATAGTTCATTTGCCAATGAAGAACATTTTTCAAGGGAAATCAACAGAAAATATATATCAAGACGAAATCCAGGGAGGAAAATTACTGGGAGAAAATGAGGGAAGAGGTGACATTGTTAAAAAAAAATGTACTCATTAACTGACATGTAATTTTAACCCCTCTGTACACCACCTTTACAATAAATTGTTTTTAAAGAGGGAAACCATGCACTCACCTGAGTATAAAGAATCTGGGTTACTCTTTTTTTTTTTTTATTGGTCATGGAGCTTGAACTCTGGGCCTGAACGCTGTCCCTCAGCTCTTTAGCTCATGGCTAGCGCTCTACCACTTGAGCCACAGCACCACTTCCTGGGTTACTCTTATAAGCTGTAATTCTTACATACCCTTCCCTACTCCTAGGCAAAATCTGTTTACAACAAGAGGGCTTAATGCAACTGGAACCTAACTTGTATGTGCTTGGTAATGTATCAAACACAGAAAGTAGTCTGTTCAAGCCAAGGTCATTATCCAAATTCAAAACACAGAGTGAGGGCCTTGAGAGAAGAATACTTTTGCTAACATCAGATCCTGCAATGGAAAAAATGACAAATTTTGTTCTGAGGTATAATTCCCAAAGACTGATGACAAACTGCAGGCTTAGGAAACTCTCCTGAAAGACTAAGGTAAGTGAACACTTTCAGAGCTGCCCTCTGCTCTCCTGTGTCTCCTAGGAAGCTGTCATAAAGAATGAGGATTGACCTGGTAAACTCTCATGGGCCATGAATTATTGCCAATTCAACTTCACATCCCCCCATAGCTCACTGATTTACAAACAGTGTTAGCTCAGTGAAGACTTACTAAACAGTAATGACTAAAGACATGAAAAAAACTGAAACATATCTTATCAAGAGGCAGACATTCCACTGCAAATGTCCAGGTGGTTTGACAGGATAAGCTGGAGTTTCTATTGAGGAAGACCAAAATGGGAAGGGGAGCAAGATCACTCTTCCTGCCTCCTTGGGTAGCCCACATGCCTCATACAGAGCTGCCCACTGAGAAATGTTGGAGAGAAACTAAAAGTGTGTGTCCACACTGCTATCTTCTTTGTATGCAGAAATAAGTCATATAATCCAAAGAGGAAAAGGAAGAAGACAAATGAAACTAAGCAGTTAGGAACTGATCTAGTAAACAATGACATCCTATCCTGTGGACATATATAGATCTTACGTTCAAAAGAAAGTAGCACTTGTTTATCCTCACAGATGAACACTGAGCCGATAATAAACACAAACGATTTCCAGAAAACCTTAGCAATGGAGAGGAACCCTCTGGTGTAGAAATGACATCATAGTGAGGGTCTTTCTAGCCCACTCACTAGTGGATCGTTATCATTTTAGAAGGTATTGAGCTTATATCTTAACTCTGGTTTTAAAATGGACCAAATTATTACTCTCTTCTGAATGGCCTTCAGAAGTATTTGTCAGGGTCACTAAATCGCTAGGCTAAAGGTCACTTGTTATTTCCTCCAGTGACATGGTGGACAGAATTCTTACACACTCTAGTCACTATAATCTGAGCATGCCAGAACTCATGTAGGGCCTTCTGTTGGTTTCCTCAGGCTGTCTGGTTATCACAAATTGGGTAGCCCTCAGAGTTCCAGGGAGGGAACTATTAAGTCCCAAATCCAGGTGGCAGAAAGAAAAGCTCTGGGGGAGAAAGTACCCCCAGGTTCTTTCCTGACCTCTGGATGTTACATCAATCTGAAACACTTCTCAGTGTGCAGATGGCATCACTTTAATCTCCACCTCTGCTTTAATCTCCACCACTGTTTGGCTACACTCTGTGTATCCCTACATCTTCACTTGGGTCTCTCTTCTCTCTTATAGGAATACCAATCATATTAGATTAAAAACCCAATCTATTCTGTTGTGACGTCATCATCGCGAATTCCCTCTATAACTTCCCACTATGAAGAAGGAATGGCAATAAGGTCACTTGTAGAGGTTTGAGGTCAAGACTTCACCTTTTGGAGGGATAAAATTTCAATTCATAACAGACTGTCTTAAAATGTGACCATGGACACCCCCCATAGCTGAAGATGGGATCTAGTGTGTGCATGGTATAAAGGTCCCATTCCATTTCTTACTCAGGACTCTAGGCTCTTAATTAAAACTGCCTCTGGTTACATTTCTTAGCAGCCAGATCAAATTATCATTTCATCTCAAGCCTCCAGTCAACCAGAACACCCAGGCCTTTTCACCGAGTCTCATTAAGATAGGTTTTACACCCATCTCTTTGTATATGGATAAATGTGCTAGAAAGTACAGACTTAGACCCAATATTTGTAGAATCTGGGATACAGGCATATAACAACATCCATTTCAAACATATCCAGTGGAACAGCTCCTGGTAAGGAAACTGAGACAGAGAAAAGCCAATAATAAGAGGGATGTAGAACGAACTAGAGAGATAAACTATTCTATCAGCCACTTTGTGGGACCAGAACTAAGTTGAGAAGGGCCAAGACTCTTCGTATGTACATGTAAAATCTATCCACAGTTCAAGGAAGAGTTGCAAGACCAGACATCAATTTCCCAAAAATGAGTATACCTCCTTGGTCCTCTTATTGATATAAAAATTAGGGAGAGTAGCCATAGTATATGCAAAATGTGTATGTATTCTGCCTAGACTTAGAAATCACAACTCCTGTATTTCCAACTTTTGTCATGTCTTTTCTGCAGGGGCAAAGCATAATGTTTTGTCCTTTCCCTTTGCCTCCCCCTATTTGGGATCATGAAACACACCAAAAGGAATGACCCAGATAATGTTACTACATGGAACGAAGTTTTCTGGAAATAAAATTAACTTCAGTTTTAAAAATTATGTATACCAACTATTCAATCTAGTTTAAGAGGAAAGGGGGCAGAAGATTAGATGGTTCCTCCTTGGGCTGAAGGAGTGCTCAGATTTATAGCAGAAGTGGCACAAACAGGATGTAATATCCATGTGACCCCTCCCATCTCTCCCAAACAAAACCATTATACACTTGATGAATTATTGACTTTAGAGTTTTATCTGTGCCATGAATAATCTCAAACTTGGGAGTCTCAGGGCACCGTTCATAAACAAATAATTATATCACAATGATAATTTTTCAGGAATTGCAACATCAATCACAGCCATGTTATTATCAAGTACATTTTCTAGTCGCCTCTATTCATCAACCCCTCCTCCCTCTCCACCCTTCCACACCACACAAGCAAAACTCATCACTAGATTGCCTCTTATTTACACATCACTCAAAGCAGGACAGAGTAGGCACACACAAAATGGGCCAACCCAGCATTTATGAGAGATGAATTTTCATTAAGAAAGTTCAAATTAAATGCATTGAGAAGGATGGAGGGGAGATAATTAATTATTCCAGACTCCCCCAAAGAGGCCATCTGAAAAAATCTTATTCAGAAGATAAAAACAGACAGAAGGTTTATTCCATTTCAGGCAGTATTAATAAAGAAAAAAAAAGAGTTTATCTCAGGAAGCCAAGGAAATAACAATAGGGTAATGTGCCAATATATATACATTGCTTACACACAAGCATAAAACTTGGGCCCATGCTATAGGTAGAAGCTGCCAATGGATATGGATACAGAACTTGGAAAGCATATAAATATCATCTCCAAGTCAGTAATAGAGCTGCTTAAGAGGCTTGGATCTAATCTAAACCACTTTACTACCGCTGTAATAGAAAGCTAATGTTTCCAAACAAAATAACAGCACAATGCACGCTTAGTCAAGCTACTTTTCTGAGTGGCTTAACATCACTGAAGGTCAAAGGGCTATTCCTTGGATATCATGTTCTTCTCACAATTCAAAAGAAAAGTAAATTACTAACAGAACCATGTAAAGAAAGTCTCTTTCTTAAGGTATAAGATTGTACAATCAGGTTAAATCTGTAACAGTGATGTTTACCATTATCTCATTGTACAAGAGAGCTTTCTCACTGGTCTAAGATTCCTAATTAGCAGACAAAGCAATATATGTTTTTAAAAAATGACCAATATTTCTGGAGGGGAAGGGAAAAACCAATTGTTTAAATAGGGATTTGGCAGGGGTGGAGGTGGAGGGGAGATGGGATGGGGAAACAAAGGAGGAGGCAACAGTACTTGATAAGAAATGTAAAAAAAAAATGACCAATAGGAAGAATATTAACGTCCTCATGAGAGTGCTGACCCCAAGCACCAAGACAATCCAGCTCCCTAGGACACCTCATTTGTGGGGATAATCCTTGGATAGCTGTAGTCTGATCTTAGATCGCATTCTCTCCTCTTCACCAAAAAGTGACTAGAATGGGAGGGGGAACAAATCTTTATAAGCAGAGAGAAGCCCCAGCCTCTAAAACTTCACTCTCAGTCACCAATGCCCAGCTTAAGGCTTCAAGTTCACTGTTCTGCTTCATTCAAATCATTGTTTCCCATCTCTGCTGCTTCTCTTTTAATATTATCTGGTGGGTAGGGAGGATACCAGAAGTTGAACTCAACGCCTCATACTTGCTAGGCACCTTTATGGGCTATACCTCCAGCCTTTAGTGCTTTAGGTTGGTTTTTTTGTTTGTTTTTTCCAGTCCTGGGGCTTGAACTCTGAGCCTAGATGCTATCCCTGAGCTTCTTTTACTTAAGGTTAGCACTCTACCACTTGAGCCACAGCACTACTTCCAGATTTTTCTGAGCAGTTTATTGGAGATGAGAGTCTCATGGACTTTGCTGAGTAGGTTGGCTTCAAACTACAATCCTCAGATCGCAGCCTCTTAAATAGCTAGGCTTACAGGTATGAGCCACCAGCACCTAGCTTTTAGTTCTTTTTCAGAAAGATTCTTGCACTCTTTTCCCTGGGGCCAGCCTCATACCACAATCCTGCTACCTATGCCTCCCATGTAATAGCCAAATCCAGTTTGTTGATTGAAATAGGATTGGGGCTCCCACTAACTCTTACCCTAAGATGACCTCAAACTATAACCCTTCTGGTCTCCAACATCTTGTTCCAAGTAGCTGAGATTACAGGACTGTCCCATTGTTCTTGATTATACTTTTTTAAATTTCAACTTTTAGACTACCTGACATAATCTATAAAATATACATAGACCAATGGCTTACCCTCTTCCTCAATCCCCAATTTCAGGGAAAATGCTAGGAGCAGGACTTGTATCATCCATCCCTGCCAAGCCCCTCCCCAGCCAGGGACTCCCTGGTGTTAGAGAAAAGTGAGGTAATGGGGAGAAGGAGGAAAAAAATTAAAAGGTCACATATATTGTGCATTATTAAAACACCACTTGTTAGTGTGTTAGGACTTAACTGACATGGGCCAAATCCTCCAGGATTCATCCAAAAGGCTTCAGTTGCCCGTGCCTGGAGTTCACACACCTCAAAAGACATCTCTGCTTTGGAGTTAGGTTAAAAAAATAAAAGACCAACCATCATTTCAAGGCAAGCTTCCAATGTATAAATGTAACTGCTATTTTGCTAAAACCATGTTCTACGAAGAGGACACTGGCAAGTATTTTTCATTTTGAAGGTTTCCAATAAATTAAAAGGAAACTTGGATTTCTTTCTCTAGTATTTCCACCTGACTTCCATCCATGCTGCTCTGGATATTTACATAGAGTTGCTCAAGTTAGAGACATTTTTCAGACATTGATTAATCTATAATTCTTTGAAGTAGGGAAACAGTATTATCTCCACTTTACAGATGTAGAAACTAAGACACAGAGGTTAATGACTTGCCCAGAGGTCAAACATGCCGGCAGTTGCAAACGTGGGTTTTAAACACAAGCTCCCCTTTCTGCTCCCAGGTTTAATTCAAGTTTGTTCTTTGCTCCTCTGCCCTATTCACATCATAGCTGCCTCTCAGTCCAGCCAGCTCTTATATTCTGCCTTAAGGCCCTTAGTACGTTTCTTGAAAGACCAATGTGTTTCCTCCTAGCCTTTGCTCTACCCTTTTCCCATTCAGGCCTCTGCCTGTAAATAAGAAATGACAAATCCCATTCTAGAGAGTTTTGTAATGGTTTTGCATCCCTAAACAGAACAACTCTGTTCTTCAATTTTATAGTAAGTAGGTGCCCCATAGTTCTGTCTGAACCTACAACCTGGAGTTTTTGTTTAATATCTGGCCATGGCCTACAATACTTTGCTGGTGACTGACTCAAGCTGGGCCAGGAATAGAAAGATGAATTAAGTATTATTGCTTCTGTCCTCCTGTTGTTCAGACTAAAATGTAAAAGTTAATTGTTTCAACAGCAGGATACGGGACAAGGCAAGCTTATGTCTCCAGTGAGAGAGGCACAGCGGTGATGGCCAATAATTCAGGAGAGAGGAGGCTCCCAAGGAGAATGCCATGGCAAGTAAGGCTTCGCAGATAAGGAGGAGCCAGTCATGGATGCTAAAGGAGCAATGAGTCCTGGGAGCCCCAGGCAACACCTGGGAGATAGAGGCAGAAGACAGCTTGCAAAGGACTTCATACACTGGATGGATGGTTACACCTAGCAGAGTATATAGGTTGGACCAGCAAACAACTGAGAGCCAATCCAAGCCTTGGGAGTTACACTTCACTTCCCTCACTCCAGAAGAAGTGTCTAGTTCTCTCCTAACACCCCATTCCAAGCCTTGTTTAGCAGCTGGGCTGCATAATATCCAAAGAAACATCTTTGTTTTGGTTGCTGTTCACACAAAGGAACCATATAGAGCAGCAGCATCCAAAGGAAGGATTTACCATGAATGTTATGCTGAGGAGTTTGAATGGTGCTCAGTAGGGGATGGGCAGTACTGAAGGTCTGAATCAGAGAACACATGCGTACACACACAGTGGATATTTGGTACCAGAAAGGTCACTCTGTGGCAGCTGAAGAATGGAGCGACATCTTACGTGATAAAAAATGAGGGAGGGCCTGAGCAAGACCAGGAGTGGGGGTGGCAGGGAAGGGCTGGAGTTGAAAGGCTTCAGGAAGGAGTCTTGGGGACAAGTTGGATACCACAGGTGATGGAGAAAAAGAGGATTCATGTTTCTGGCTTGCATGTACAGGTGTGATTAAACAAGACAAGGGCAAAGGAAGATTCAAGGACATGAATTGCAGCCGAAGGACACTGTTTTAGACGTTGTAACATTTAGGTGCCTATGGGAAATCTGTGTGGAAATGTCTAGTAAAGTCTAAAAATGGTCCTAAGACCTCTGGAGAGAAATCTGTTTTAGAATTAGTATTAGACAGTAGTACTTGACAGTAGAAGGAGACATAGGTTCAGACAGCACACCACAGGAAAGAAGCATAGAATGAGAAAAAGACTAGTACAAAAAAAAAGTCAGCCATGGACTAGGAGGGAAAGCAGAGTCTAGTTCACAGAGGACCATTCGTCAGCCATGACTAAATGACTACCTACTTCTGACTATCTCTCTATGAAAACGAATACACTTCCATCTTGTATAAGTCATGTTTATCTGGAAATGGAGAATTTATTTTGCTACTCAGTTCTATTCTTTTTTTTTGTCGTGGGGCCTGAACTCTCTGCCTGGGCGCTGTCCCTCAGCTCTTCAGCTCAAGGCTAGCGCTCTACCACTTGAGCCACAGCGCCACTTCTGGCTTTTTTCTTTTTGCTTATGTGGTGCTGAGGAATTGAACCCAGGGCTTCATGCATGCAAGGCAAGCGCTTTACCACTGAGCCACCTTCCCAGCCCTCAGTTCTATTCTTAAGCAGCTATTGCATCAGATTGATTCTTTGCCTCCCTTGGCTACTAGTTCTTCACCACTAAACCAAGTTCTTCCAAAAGGCTTCTTCTAACACATTGCTTCTTATATATTCTGGTGGGAAAGCATTGAGATATCAGTGTAAAGTCAAGCTGAATGACCCTGGTTTAGATGTGCCAAAGTATAGATACTTATAGGAAATCTATGTAGAAAAACATAGGGAAAGCTAGAAATGTATGTTATAGGAAAAAATACTATGAGAATCTTTAATACTGGGCAAATGGTTAACAACATTTCTCTCTCCAAAGAGAGAAATGGTAAAACCAAAAACAGAAAGTCAAAACCTGGTTTTTGTTTTTTGTTTGTTTTGCTTTTTGTTTATGACTCTGAATACACAGACAATATGAAGTTTGGTATCCCATTTATTTCGAGGTGGTATCTCTGAAAAACCATTTCTTTCAGAAGAATCGTGTGAGCTGTTCAACACCAAGTATTAAGGTAGCTCAAAGAAAAGATAAGAAAGCCTCTAGACATCCAGGATAATCAGAAAATGTCTCCAATGCGCATTTTCTAGTAGATCAAAGTAAGATGGCTCACAGTTACACTGGTACCTGGTATGGGTGAAACTGAAAAACAATTTTAGGAGGGAGAGGGGGATGCCAGTACTAGGGCTTGAGTTCTGGGCCTTGTACTATCACTCACGATATTTGCTTACAGTTAGCATTCTACCACTTGAGCTCTACCTCTACTTTCAGCTTTTGCTAGTTAATTGGAGGTAAGAGTCTCACAGGCTTTTCTGCCTGGGCTGGCTTTGAACTAGGATCCTCAGATCTCTGCTTCCTGGCTAGGATTACAAGCATGAGTTACTAGTGCCTTACAGGGAAAGTAATGAGAAATGAAAGCTAGAGTAGTAATGAGAATCCAACATGATACTTGGATGCTACTAAGCAGCCACTAATCTAGAAATTCTAGAGCATAGAAGAGTACATCTTTACTTTTGGAGAAGGACATATTTAGAAGACAATTCCCAAAACAGCAAAAGTTACACCTGCAGGATGACAATTACGGCTGCCATTTTCCATGTGCCAGGCCCTGGGGCACCACCTTGATGTCCTTAAATGCCACCTAGTCATGGCAGGTAGTGCTGTTTTCTCAATTTTACAGATTTGCAGACAATCGGAGGATAAGGCAGCTTGTCCATGGTCTCATGAGTAATGGGTGGTGAGACAGGATAATAACACAGGTCTTCCTGGCTCCCAAACTGGATGGTTTTAAACCACTATGCTATGGTTCCCTCCCACATCTTAGAGTCAAAAGGAGAATTCTTCCTGAAAGCCATAACGCATGTTTTTCTCCAGGTACTTTCCAGTACTTTTGAGACAAATAAAATGACTAAAGAGAGTGTCTTCACACTAAACATGTGATATAGCAGATCTTTAAAAAATTTTGCATTTATTATTCCCTCCCATATAATACAGATTAAAAACTTTCACAGCCAATTAATTCAAAACTATAAGCTCCAACCCACGATCATGTTGGAGTTTAAACATACCTATCTTGCTAAATGTCAAGCTGGTGATATGGTAATCAATATATATTATCTGTGTCTGATCATCAATGAATGGAAGTGAAGCAAATATTTGACAACACTGGGGGAAAATAACTCAAAAAAAATCTAAAGAATTATTTCTCAGCCGGGCGACGGTGGCTCATGCCTGTAATCCTAGCTACTCAGGAGGCTGAGATCTGAGGATCATGGTTCAAAGCCAGCCCAGGCAGGAAAATCCATGAGACTCTAATCTCCAATAAACTACTAGAAAAAAGGAAGTGGTACTGTGGCTCAAGCGGTAGAGCACTTGCCTTGAGCTGAACAGTGCAAGGACAGCGCCCAAGCCCAGAGTTCAAACCCCATGACCGACAAAAAAAAAAAAGCTACAAAAAAGCTACAATTTAATTCCATCATTCTCCTTTCTCCCAAAATTTGTAATTATTTGATTTGAATTTTAAACTTGACATATAAAAATAGCCATCAGCCTTATGCCAGTGGCTCATACCTATAATTCTAGCGGCTCAGAAGGCTGAGCTCTAAGGATGGAGATTTGAAACTAGCCATGAACAAGAAAGATGAGAGACAGTATCAGGTCCTGTCATCAGCCTGAAGACAGAAGACAAAAGAAAATTAGCCATCGTAAAGCAAACGTCTATCTAGTTCCAGGACGTTTTCCTCACTCCAGAAGAACACCAGAAAACAATTATATCATTGCTTTTCTGTTCATGAAACTGAAATTTTTATGTTTTCTACTAATTTTTAACAGGTACAAAAACTACATGCACATGGATTGTTCTATCCACTTTTTATGCATTTTTACCTATTTTAATTGCTGAAAATAAATAAATATACCTGTCTTAGAAACTGATGCAATGAGCAGGAAGGAAAAAAGGAAAGCAGCAAAGTTCTACTATACACAAGGAAGAACACTGCCATTAATAACTTAAATCTAGGCTTAGTTCCCAAGTTCATTATAAAACCTGACCATATGCTGGACCTTAGCAAGTCTCAACAAGTTCCTAAGGACTGAAATGCTCAGATTTAGTCTGTTCTCTAACCACAGTGCAATTAAGCTAGATATCAGTAACAAAACAACCAGCTGAAAGCCACCATATGTCTGAAAATTAAGAAGCAAGCTAAAAACATAAAACATAAGATAGGAATTTTTCTAATGGAAATTAGAAAATAACTGAAGTGAAAATTCTCATATGAAAATTTGTGGAAGCATTTCTCACTGGGAAATATGTAACCTATAAATATGTGTTTTAAAAAATAGTGATGGAAAATGAAGCATCCATATTCTCATGGCTCATATCTATATTCCTACCTATTCGGGAGACTGAGATCTGAGGATCAAGTTTAGAAGCCAGTGTACACAAAAAAGTTCATGAGACTCTATTCTCAACTCAAAGAATAGACTTAACAAAAAAATAAACATATTTGAGGAAATAGGGTAGATAAAATCCATGTAAAGTATGAAGATAGAATAGTAGAAAACACGGAAATGCTCCTGAGAGCTGTGTTGAAGGCCCAGCACACATGTAACTGTCCCAGGAGAGATGAAGAATGTTCTAAAATGTTACCAGGTGTTGATGGCTCATGACTATAATCCAAGCTATTCCACAGGCTGAGACCTGAGGATCCAGCACAAGCACGAAAATCTGTGACACTTTTATCTCCTTACTAACTACCAAAAAGCCAGAAGTGAAGCTGTGGCTCAAGTGATAGAGCACAAGCTTTGAACAGAAAAGCTAATGAAAAGTGCCCAGGTCCTGAGTTCAAGTCCAGTACTAACACACACACACACACACACACACACACACGCACAAATC
Organism: Dipodomys ordii; assembly: GCF_000151885.1. NCBI lineage: Eukaryota > Metazoa > Chordata > Mammalia > Rodentia > Heteromyidae > Dipodomys > Dipodomys ordii. The sequence continues at coordinate 15,409 of NW_012267384.1, read as the reverse complement.
CAAAATGTCAAAAACATACATCAGCTGTACTGGACATTGATCAAAACGAACTAAGCAACTCAATGGCATTGATGGGAGAGAAGGAATGAGCAGGAAAGAGGGAACAGCTGACACTAAGCAAAAGGAAAGAAATGTACATATCACCTGATGTGGAAGAAATAACTGTATTGTCAAAGCTCATAGAACTCATAAACTTTATAGACCACGCACGATAAAGACAATTTGCCCCATGAAGGTCAGAATGTGTTTGTGATTTTAAGTTATCACCATCCCACAATACTGTGAAATTTTTTTGTGAAATTTATGTAATCACTTAATCACAATAAAAAAATTGCAAAAGACTTCAAGTTTCAGATTCAAACCCAAACACAATGTATGAAAACACAAAATATCACACTAGATACACTGGAGGAAAACTTTATCAACAGCCAAAGAAGAAGCAAAGACACAGTCCTTTTAGGAAACAGTAGGAATTACAGCTATTATATCAATAAAACTATGAAGACAGAAAACTATAGAACATCCCCCAAAGTCCTAAAAATGCACATGTACACACACATATATATATACACATACACACATATCTAGAAATCTATACCCTGCAGCAATGGAGATAATATATTTTTAAGGTACAAAACTATCACCAGTACAACTGTACTATAATAAACATTAAGCATATTCTCCAAGACAAATAGATAAACGTAGTTAACTGCCAACTCCATGAAGCAGTAATTGTACTATCTCATTCATTTCAAAATACAGAGAAAATTAAAGCAGCTTATATATACTCTGAGTTGCTGGCGATGGGGGAGGGATAAATAGTGTGAGAGTAGACCACGTGACTAGCACAATCAGCTCAATGAAATATTGGTAGAATTCAAACTGAAAAAATACATCTCTCAGAACTATTTGGAACAATTCCTTGGGAAACGTACCAGTTTAGCAAATTTGGTTTTGCTATTAAATAGTATTATAAAACTGCAACTATGAGTTTTAATAAGCCTTAATCATAACTTTAACACACACACACACACACACACACACACACACACACTATTCATCCTAGTTGGTTGCCAGTGGGTCACAACATTTATCCTGGCTCAGAAGGCTGAGATCTGAGAATTGAAGTTCGAACCCCTGCTCAAGCAAACAAATATAAGAGACTCTTAGCCCCTCCTCTTCTCTCTCTGTCTCTCTGTCTCTTTCTCTCTGTCTCTTTCTCTCTGTCTCTCTCTGCCTCTGTCTCTCTCTCTGTCTCTGTCTCTCTCTGTCTCTCTCTCTCCATCTCTCTGTCTCTGTCTCTGTCTCTCCCTCTCCCTCTCTCTCTCTCTCTCTCTCTCTCTCTCTCTCTCTCTCTGTGTGTGTGTCTTTTGGCCAGTACTGGGATTTGAACTCAGGGCCTAGGCAGTCCCTGAGCTTCTTTTGATCAAGGCTAGCATTCTACCAATTGAGCCACAGCACCACTTCCAACTTTTTCTGTTTATGTGGTACTTCATGCATGCTACCACTAAGCCACATTCCCAGCCTGAGACTCTTATCTCTAATCAGCAAAAAGACAGAAGTGGAGCCATAGCTCAAATGATAGAGCAACAGCCATGAACTAAAAAGCCTAGTGAGAGCTCAAAGCTTTGAGTTCAAGCCCCACCAAAAAAAAAAAAAAGTAAAATGAAATATTAACACAAAAATCATTTTTCAAAAGGAGGAAAACTTTCTTAAAGGATATTCAAAAGGAATTGGCATCAAACAATAGAAAAAATTACACTAAGTCAGAAAATAGAGACGCTAATAATAGCTCACAATTCTGAACATCTGAAAGAGGAAGAAAAAGACAAAAAAAAAAGAAATAAAAGAGCAAGCTCTTTACTCTAACCTGCTGTGAGTCACTTAACCTCTCTCTGGAATTCAACTGTCTTAACTATAGAAAGAGGTAAAGTGGAACAAGGTGACCTCTACAGCCCAAAAAATAGAGAGTCTCTCTGACCTCAACCCAGCAGGCCAATGGTTTCATGATATGCTCCTTCTTGATGGTGGTCCCCAGGGGCATGCCACATTCTGACATGATCAGGTCACTCTGTGGCTGTCAGTGCCAAGTCCCCCTGCTTATATGGTTTAGTGGAGTTCATAGAAAACTGTTATGCTTGTTGTCCTAACCACGTATTTTCTTTAATATCATAAATATTCAGACTTGCACATGAAGAAATCATGCTGCTATTTCTATGAAAACTAGCTTGGGTGTTCTGTAAAGATGACTTCACAAAGAAGAGTCATTTTGAATGTTTGACTATAAAATAGTGAAGAAAAAAATACAGTAAAAAAAATCTAGGTAGATTTTACTCTCCCCTTCTCTAAGAAACATCTTTAAATAATCTAAAATTGGGACAATGAAGATAGTGTCTTCATGGAATGTCATTTACACAAGAAAAGATGATGGCTTGAGTAAAATTAGTAGAGCTGCTCTCCAAAAAAAAAGAAAGAAAGAAAGAAAAAAAGAAAAGCTTGGAATCCATATCAAATCTACGTAAATGAGTACGTTTAGACATCTTAATTTAACATGAAATTCTGTAGGTATGTAGGCATTGGGTTTTTATGGTTAGTTCTTAACTAAATTTCATGCTTCATCCAACTTTTTGATTAAACTATCAGTCCTGATCATGTTAGGTAACAGAGCTTCTTCTGTAATTTCATAATTGAGATTCTGTTTCTATGAATTAAACACTGTGGTCTTTAGAACAGGCACCCAGTTTCTAGAAAAAAATCTCATGCTTGGCATTCTGAAACAGCTCAAATGTTGATTCTTCATCCCTTACTTCTTATCATATTACCTGACTTTTCTGAACCATAGGCTGATTTGATGCAAGTTAAGAGACAGCAGGGAAACGCAGCTGAAATGTCTGCGCCAACAAACAGAAGAGCACTTGACATTTACATCCTTTCCCGTCCTTACAAGCCCCATACTTTTCTTGGTGTTTCACCTTTTCCTTCACTAATGGTCTCAGGGCCTGGGATTGGACAGTAAATGTAGTAGAAAGAGCATTACACTTCAGAAGAGTACACAAAATAAGAATCTTTGCAACACTATTACAAGCAACTTCCTCGTTTTTCCCATGCCAGTATCTCTGTCCCAAAACATTGAAGCAGAAACAAATGCTATCTTCCCCCTCCCCAAAGAAATTGTCATAAACCTTTGGAAGGTATTTTGAATTTTATCTCGTCTTCACACATTTGAATGAAGATGAACTGAATAAATACGTAACAACTGTGTTTGATGTAGAAATAAATACAGGATGGGAGATAGAAACAGAATCAGAGTTCTTACGAAAGCTAGCTCACTTGTCAATGTCCAGAGGCAGTCAGACAGGAAAATACTGACTCTAACTAACTAAAATGTACAAAGAACCCGAGGAAGGCATCAAGTGGCAACATATTAATTTAAAGTGAGAAATAGAATTGTCACACAGACTAGAATTATTCAGGTTGGCATAACAATCTCCTTTTCTCCCTGTAGTCAGGAAAAACCAAATGGTAATCAGAGGCCACTCATTACCATGAGAAATCACTGTGAAAGACTCAGAAATATTTAAAATCTGGGTGTCTTCTGCATTCTCTCTATATGCATATGCAGACCTTCACTGGAACCAGAAAACTGCTGCAAGATATGGATACTCTTGCTTTTGGGACAGAAAACTTCTGGAAGTCTGATGGTGAACTCTCTTGGATTCAAAAAGAGGAATATTTGGCAATTCCCATTTTTCTCTGCTCCCTAGAGCTAACCATGCCCTCTGCTTTGGGTTTATCATTTCTAATATATTTATACATAAAAGGTTACAGGTGAGTAAGCAAAGACCCCACTCTGTCTCTTCCAAGCTACTCTGCACATCTTACCTCAGTCCCCTTCTGCACTTCTTTTTTGAAACTCTATTTCTCTCTGTGCACAGGAAGTACTAGACCTCCCCAAAACCAAACACACTTGACTGTCTTGTGGAGAACACAAACCTATTTGTATTGCAGCTTCAAAAGCAGTCCTTGGTTTAACTTTGAGAATCCTAAATCTCTTCTAATTGAATCTATTCTCCAATAAACAGACTTTCCTTTTGTTTATCAAACAATAGTATGGTTTTCTCATTCACCAGAATTCACTGTTTTTGAATTCAGGATTTTGCTCCTGAATATTAAGATTGTTCATTATTCCCATATTAAAATAGAACTTAATGAATGTATTCACTTTAGGTCTGCATTCCCTTACAACCTCACTGTGACATACCTTTTTATTCTCCCATCTTTGAGCTTCATAAAGTAAAACAATATTCAAATGAAAGCAATAGTGATCCATGTAGAACTACTGAAAAATTACCTGAGGTCAAGTGAAAATTGCAGAGAGAAGATCCAGCTACATTCTTATCTCCTGACTCCTAAAACAATTTAAAAACATATATTTAAAAATAGGGCTGGGTGCTGGTGGCTCCTACTTGTAATCCCAGGTAATCAGGAGGTTGAGATCTGAGGATTGGGGTTCAAAGTCAGCCTGGGCAGGAAAGTCTGTGAAACTCTATTTCCAATTAACTATCAGAAAAGTGGAATGGGCACTGTGGCTCAAAGTGGTAGAGTGTTAGCCTTGAGCAAAAGAGCTCAGGGACAATGTCCAGGTCCTGAGTTCAAGCCACATGACCAAACAAAACCAAAAAGCAAAAATAGAGCAAAACATTGCATGGAGCTCAGTGCTGGTGGCTACACATCTATAATCTTAGCTACCTAGAAGGCTGAAATTGTTGGAATCACAGTTCAAGGCCAGGCCAGGCAGAAAAATATTTTTGAAGACTTCTCAAGGTAATGTGACAGGGAACAGGTGTTATTTTAACTACCCAAAAGCCTCACATAGGTGATTATGTCCATGCAGGAAGCTAGACCCTATCTCAACACAAGTTAAAAAAAAAATATGAGGGCTGGAGGCCCTAAAGCAGGAGGAACCATGTTCAAAGCCCAGTTCTGAGGGGGAAAAAGTGCATACATATAGATGCATGGCAACAACCAAATACACAAAGGATTATTACTTGATAAACTTTAAAACAAGACATTTTGGCTTATTAAGATCCCATATTAATAAGCCAGTGTGGTGACACGCATGCCTGTCATCTCAGTATAAGAATGCTATAGGTAAGAGGATTATAGTCCAAGGCTGGCCTTAGGCCAAAACACAAGAGCTACCTGATAAATAACTAAAGCAAAACAGAGTTTGGTTATGGCTTCTGCCTTATAATCAGGAGGCCCTAAGTTCAAATCTCAGTGCCATAACCGGCCCCCCCAAAAAAGATTGGTGTTCAATGTGGCACTGTTAAGGTGGTAGAACCTTTAAAAGGTTGAGCACAGTGCAAGGTCATTAGGTCAAGAGGTCATTGTCCCCAGAAGGAATCAATGTTGCTCTCAAAGAAGGAATGCTTTCTCTCTATAGCAAGTTGTCACAAAGCAACTCTACCCCATATGTTTGCTCCTTCTGCACACAGCTCTTTTCCTTTCCTATTTCTCTGACATGTGGTGATACAGCCTAGGAGTCCTGGCCAGAGGTAAAACAGGGCTGATCAATTTTGAACTTTTAGCCTCCAAAACTATGAGCTAAACTTCTTTTCTTTATGAGGGGTCTAGCCTTCAGTATTTCCTACAGTAAAAGTCAAGTCAGGAGAGAAGCACACTGAATGGTCAATATTAACTTTCCCTTTTCTTGACAGAAATTATGTCCAGGAGAAACATAGGAAACACAATGTTTAAAGTACAGGCTTGAACCAAAGCCAAGTTTTCTAGAACAACCTCTCCCACTGCTAGGATATTACCCACAGCCGCAATGGCATGCGGTGAATCTGCTGGGGGGTACATAGTGAAGATCAAAGGAGAATCAAGAGCATGCAACAAAGATGCCACAACCCTGACATGAGCTCTCACCATTGGTTTCCAACCCAAGATTCTGCCACTTTATCACATTATACAAAAGGAGAAACTCGTCATCATACTGCAGCTTACAGAAAAACCACAAATTGCTAGGAGATACTATGGACAGAAAGGTATAAAGTCATCAAAACTAGGTACCTGTGGCTCACACCTGTCAGCTACTCAGGAGGCTGATATCTGAGGATTGTAGTTTAAAGCCATCCCAGGCAGAAAAGTTTGTGAGACTCAAGCTCCAAATTAAAGCTGGGCTAGAGGAATGGCTAAGGTGATATAAGACCAGCTGAGCCAGCAAACTGAGAAGGCTCTATACTTATATAATTCAAGCAGTAGAGTATGTGTCTCCTAGGCACAAGGCCCTGGGTTTGATCCCCAACACTGCTTGCTTCAAAAAAAAAAATCTAATGGGCTCCAAACTTTAATCCCAGAAAGCATTAGATCAATGCCTATAATGTTCTAACAGAGAGAAATGTATCATGGGATGGGGACATGGTTAGAATATTTAGCAAGCCAACATGAGGTCCAGAGTTCAAACAAAAAAAAAGAATAAAATCCATCAAAATAATTAATTCAAGAAGAAAGTATGTTAAGAAGGCTAAATGTGGAAGAGTGAATCATTTAAATATTGATTCAATACTGTGACAGAAGTATGGGTTCAGAAGATAATGCACATTTCATAAGCCCATACAATAAAAAAGTGACTAGCAAATACTCAGGTATAGAAGAAGAGATGAAGAGTGTACATAGTCCCCTTTTCTATGTTAGATGTTATCTACAATGGGATTCAAATGTAAAAACCAGGGTTGCCACAACAGTGGAGTGGTTGGCTGAATCATGTTTAAACCCTTGAAAGATCTTTTAGAAACAAATGCCTCTAGTAGAAAAAAAAAACAACCTTTTTCCCCCAAATTCATCATTTAGTTTTATTTGTATATTTTTCTTCTATGAAGCCTAGTAAAGTTGAAATATTTATTTAAAAGAATCCCTAGCTATTGAGGATCATGGTTTGAAGCCAGCCCAGGCAGGAAAGTCCTTGAGACTCTTATCTCCAATAAACTACCAAAAAATCCAGAAGTGGCACTGTGTCTTAAGTGGTAGAGCACTAGCCTTAAAAAAAAAAAGCTCAGGGACAGTGCCCAGGCCCTGAGTCCAAGCCCCAGGACTGGCATCACAAAAAGAAAAAAGAAAAGAATCCATTATGTGCATAGTACACATCGGATTATTTTGTTTATGTTTTATACCCTGCTTCTACCCTGGTTTTCTCTACAGTCTTGACTGGTTGATAGAAATGATACTATTGAGAGGTTGAGTTATCTCCACCTGAGCATCATCCTAGTGGGTGTTGAGATGCACATATTTTTTGAATGAGCAGAAGAGGTACCATTGTCATTTCTGGATTTGAATTCCACCTGAGAATACCCTTCAGGACCTGCGAAGCAGAGCTACAGTCACTGCTCAGAAGTTTTCTAGAAGGCAAAGTATGCCATCTCAAAGACTCTTCCAGAACCTGGTGTGGTGGGGCACATCTGGAATCTCAACACTTAAGAAGCCAGCCTGGGCTACATAGTGAGACCTGTCTCAAACATTAAAAAAATAAAGATTCTTCTGAACTGATGGATACACCCAAGAAGAAACTAAACTCAAGATATCTAACCAAGCAAATATTCTCCGTAGTTCCTGTTAGACCTCCATTTCCCAGCTGGCACACCATGACTGGGTTTCAAGATGCCTGGACAATTCTCATGATGACATCCAGCCTAGAATACCAGTTTACCATCCCTCTCTCCCATGCCGAAGATATTACCATCGTCTATTTTGCCCTATTGTATGAAAGGTTGGGAAGTAACATTGAGTTTGGCACTCGTTTTACAAGGGTAAAGAGTCACAGATGTGAGGGTTGGGGGTATAGTTCAGTGGTACAGCACTTACCTAGTATGCTCAAGCCTATCTGAAACCCTGTGCCCACTGAAAGAAAGCCGAGACAGACATACAGAGAAACAGAGAGATAGAAGTTCAGAGAGACAAAACAGAGAAACAGAGACAGCCAACTGGAGACAGAACAAGAGTGGGAAGAAGGAGGGGAGAGGGAGAGAGGGAAAGGGAGAAGGAGAGAAAGAGGAGAGATAACAGTAGACTACGTTTAAATTACAATTCTGGAGCATAAACCAACACAGTAATCCAGTGTTAGCCCTTCCAACTTGATGATCGATCAGAAAGCATTTACTACCCTTCAAGACTGTGATAGGGAGACAGACTCCTAATTAGTCATAGAACATCATGTAGCTTCTCCCCAAAATGTAGGCTTTATATATAATGGTGACTCCAACTTCCTTACCAACCTATTTGCACTCTGATCAAATACCTTCCACAAAGCTGGCAATGATCACTAGAAGCCATAGTATTTTGCAATACACGTAAATGAAAAGTTTGCCCATCCAATTTGTCGCATGTGGCTGGAAAATCAAAACACTTTGTGGCATCTAATAAGTACAGAGAGCCTGACAAAGTAATGACTTTTTGTCTCTCCTCCCCCCCATACTAATCTCAAATAGACTAATGTCTAAATATCACTTTTATCTGTAGATACAGAGTCATATCCGCATTCTTGGACTCAATCTTAGTAAGGGTCTCTCAGTTCTTGACTCAGAAATACAAATGAGTTGGCCAGGCCCAGGGAACCACATTCCTGCTGCAATAGTTTATGACAGATGATTTGTGTGTGATGAGAATACAAAGCCCAGATGATAATAGCTTTATTTATTGATTGCAAATAAAATTCACCAAGTGTGAAGCTGAAAACTGCACTGCAGGGAATTGGGCAAGGGAGGCCATCAGAATCGTATGTGTGACACAGACTAGGCACCAAGAGGGACCTAAAGGCAGGGCTGGGGTAGAAGCTGGCTAGTGTTGCTGAAGTCTCTGCACAAAGTACCCAGGCCCCTTCCTGCCACCACCTTCTCAAAAGTACACCGACCTTCTACGCTGACTAGGTGGAGGGCAACACAGGAATTCAGAAAACTGGCATTCTAGAAGCAGCTCCACCACTAACTAGCTTGGAACAGGAGTGTGAATTCCACCCAGCCTCCATGATGATTGTTTTCGTGTGTCAGTGAGTACTTATAAGCTGGGCGCCGGTGGTTCACACCTGTAATTCTAGGTACTCAGGAAGCTGAGATTTGCGGATCAGAGTTTGAAACCACCTTGGACAGAAAAGTCCATGAAAGTCTTATCTCTCATTAACCACCAAAAAGCTAGAAGTTGAACTATGGCTCAAGTTGGTAGAGCACCAGCCTGGAGAGGAAAAAGTTTAGCTACAGTAACCCAAGCCCTGAGTTTAAGACCCAATACCACAAAAAAGTAACAAAAACTAAAAATAATTAAAAATAAATAAATTAGTATTATGCAGAGTTCCATAATGTTTATATGATCAAAGTGAGGGTACTAGATACCCTGGGAAGAGCATGTCTGTGTATGTAGGGACAGCCTGTAGCCAACCCAGAATATCATTTGAGTCTCACTCTACAGTACAGTACACAAACTACAGTTTCCAGATTCTTGCAACAAAAATGGATTTAAAAGTGGCAAAACAGAAGAGTTTTTAAAGTCTCACTTTTAACTCCCAGGTGAAGACTATAAGAGCCATGGAGCAAAGGACCATAGACCTGAGCAGTCATTTGCATACTGCTGCAGAATTGCATACTACAAGGGGCAGGCTGTCTCAAAACTGCTTTCCCAAGTGTTCTTGCTCACCAATGCCATCCCTGAGGTGGCTCAAAAAGTCTACTAAAGGGCTTATGCGTCACATCCACAGAAACTGGAATAGCATCATTTTACAAAATGAAGGCAGAAGACAAACACCTTTGTTTAATTTCTCCTCCTGAAGCCCCCAGCAGCAAGCTCACAGGAAACACTTAATAACAGGCTAGAGCTTCCTATGAAGTGATTTCCAGTCATAGCAGGTAGTGATTGAAGAAGAGAGTAATTGTGACCTCAATTTACACTAGTGACAATAAAGTCTTGAAGTAGTTATCATCTAGAAGACTCTTAGCAGTGTCATTTGAAAAGCACAGACTCTACATTCATTTCCACTGCTAACAAATTACCACAAATTCAGCATAAGCAAATAAATTCAGCATCTCAGTTTTCATGCATCTAGACACTAGATATGGGTTAGCTGGGTTCTCTGTCCCTGGATGTTAGCGAGGGTTGAGATTTTAGATCTGGCTGATCTGATCTAATGGGTAGAATTCAGGTCTGTACAGTTATAGGACTGCAAAGCGAAGCTCAAGCAAGCCATCCAGTTCCTTACTGTGTGGCTCTCTCACATGGAAGTGCACGTTTTCAAAGCTAGGAGACTGATAACTTCTTTTTGACCTCTAGGCTCTCTTGTAAAAGAGCTCACTTGATAAGATCAGGCCCTCCTCAGCCACTTTCATTTTGACTAAAGTCAACTGGCCAGTGACCTTAATAGTACCAACAGACTTCCAGACCTCTGCCAAGTGGTATAACAATCACAGGAACAATAGCTCATCATGTTCTTTGTGTAGAAGCAAAGAACAGGTTCAGCCCAGTGTACGCAGATGTGGTTATTATGGGTTATTTTAGAATCCTTCCTATCGCCAGATCACTCTTCACATTGTTTTATATTGTTTGCTTTACTTACATTGGTCTTACTCTGTAGGATTTTCCACTCTCAGAGAAAACAGTCTCCTTAGTATTTTGTCACTATTGCTCTGAAATTGGGAACGGAGATCATGAGATTTTTTTTTTTTTAATCCTAGGGTTTGATCTCAGGGCCTGGACACTATCCCTTAGCTTTTTTTGCTCAAGGTTAGCACTCTTCCACTTGAGCCACAGCTTCACTTCCAGCTTTTTGGTGGTTAATTGAAGGTAAGAGTCTCATGGACTTTCCTGCCCAGGCTTGCTTCAGATTGTGATCTTTAGATCTCACCTTTCTGAGTAGCTAATATTACAGACATAAACCACCAATGTCCAGTGGAAATTTTTTTATCTTCCTATCCTAATGACAACTCTCTCTTTCTCTTTCTCTCTCTCTCTCTCTCTCTCTCTCTCTCTCTCTCTCACGTAATGAGAAGCTACAATATATTTTATAATCAACTCAAACTCTCAACAGGTGGCAAGAGATACTCACATTCCACCGAGGTTTCCTGTTCAACCATCCCAGGCAGAAGCTGTTTTTGTGCAAAGGGAGATGGCCACAAAAGGTTGTAGCCCTCAATGCACTGTGACACAGGTAGTACCAACCATCCAACTGATACCATCCCCCTTGTTTCAGAGAAAAAACCAACTGCTTCTCTCCTGGGCTTTACCAAAGACCTGCAACCAAAATCATCAGCCCTCCAGACCTTACTGCTCCAGCAAGGAAGGACTCAGGCTCATGCCCTACCACTTGAGCCACAGCTCTACTTTCTTGCTTTTTGGTGGATAATTGGAGATAAGGGTCTCATGAACATTCCTGCCTAGGCTAGCTTCCAACCTGAATACTCAAGTCTCAGCCTCCTGAGTAGCTAGGATTACATGTGTGAGCCATGAGTGCCTGTCTTATGGACTCAGCTTCTTGACATTATCCTTGTATCCAGGAAGCAAGTTTGAGGCCAATGTGAGAAGCAGTGTTTTTATAAAATACTATTTTGCCTCTGCTCTCATTCCTGGCCCTTCTCCATACACCTGCCCCTCTACCACCCCTCGCCCTGGTATTCTGGCTGGTTCTGTAGCTCTCCTGCTTTTCTGGAAAGGATTCAGCCATCATTTGGAACCATGCCTTCAGCTATCTCTCCCCAGGCCTGCCTCCAACCTTCTCCTTAATCCATGCTATAGTGAATTTGTAAATGGAGGACTTTGCACTAAGAAATAAATGGTGCCAAACCACCTAGAAAAAAAATTGAGCAAGAGCACTCTATATAGGGAAAGAAAGGCAAAAAACAAATGGTCCAATCACCGAAAGATAATAGACATATCAACTGAGTTTTTAATCACATAAAACTGAATCTGTCAGGTGCCAATGGTTCCCACCTGAAGCTCTAGATATTCAGGAGGCTCAAATCTGAGGACTGAGGTTTGAAACCAGCCTAGGCAGGAATGTCTATAAAACTTTTATCTCCAATTAATCACAGAAAAATCACTTGAGCTGTGGCTCAAGTGGTAGAGTACTAGTCTTGAGCAAAATAAGCTCAAGGACAATGCCTAAGCCCTGAGTTCAAGCCCTAGGATCATCACACACACACATAAAAATTAAAAACTGAATCTTCTGGTACTGAATGTGACTTTGGGTGGGGAAGGATGTGGACCTAACACTTGCAATTAAAATTAAAATGAGATATAATGGAACCTTGGTATTCACAGGTATATTCTCAGGAAACTGCCATTGAGAGAAAATTGCACATGCTCAGGATGCATGTCATTCAGTACCTTACTGTGGATGTGTGGTTCATTTTTCTCTAATGCCACACAATGTGGCAAAAGGCATGTGCCTAAGTAAATAAAAGTTTCTCTATCACTTCAGTTAAGCACCATTTGCTTTGGGGGAGGCAGATTGTCACAAAATTAAGGGAGAAGAAAACATTCAAAGGGACAGAGAGCTTTTGACACATCAACTGACCTTAATGCACATGGGAATGTTTGTGTGTGTGTGTGTGTGTGTGTGTGTGTGTATGTATTCCAGCATTAAGATTGGAACTCAGGGCCTGGGTGCTGTCCCTAACCTTTTTCGCTCAAGACTCAGAGCCTGGGTGCTGTCCCTAACCTTTTTTGCTCAAGACTCAGAGCCTGGGTGCTGTCCCTAACCTTTTTTGTTATACCACTTGAGTCACACCTCCACTTCTGGCTTTTTTTGTGGGGAGGGGATGGTGGTTAATTGGAGATAAGTCTCACAGACTTTCCTACTCTAGCTGGCTTTGAACTCCGATTCTCAGTCTCCCAAGTAGCCAGGATTAAAGGTGTGAGCCACCAGCACCTGGTCTGAGTTCTTTTCAAGTTGAGTTTCAGAAATGGAATTGTTACAATGTCACTTGAGGAGGAATGGGGAGATTTGCTGACCAAGTGTGACATTGGAGTGTGACAGAACAAAGCTCTGTAAGCACAGCATGTGACCGTGGTCAGTCATAATATATGGGACACCTGGAAATTGCCAAAGGAGATCTTACATGTTCTTAGCACAGGAAAAAAAAAAACCCGCTAAGTATGAGGTGTGTGTAGGTTCATTAACATGATTGTGGTAATCATCTCACAAAGTATACATATATTACTACATCAGCTTATATACTAGCTACACAATTTGTCAATTACATACCTCAATAAAGCTGCAAGACTATGGAAATGTTGAACTAGTCAATTACATACCTCAATAAAGCTGCAAGACTATGGAAATGTTGAACTAGTCTCACATTGGGATCTCATCAGTTTGTTTGTTTGTTTGTTTTTGGGGGGGTGGTCACAGTTCTGTTGTTGACAATTCAGCCCCAGGACAAGGCCTAGGCTTTTGTTCTTCATTTGTGCAAATGATGCATGAAGATCAGAAGGAACAATCAGAAATCTAACGGCAGCCTCCTTGAACCACACAAGACAGATGGAGCATTTTTCCCCTTCCTTGCTTTCCTTCCATCCTACTCTCCTTTTCCTCTCCTCCCTTCCCTTTGTTTCTCCCTCCCTTCCTTCCTACCTTTCTTCTGCAGCATTGGAGCTTAAACTCAAGGCCTCAGGATCTCACTTGGCTTTTGTTGCTAAAGGCTGGCATTCTACCACTTAAGCCACACTTCCACTCTGGCTTTTGGCTGGTTAATAGGAGATAATAGACTTCCCAGGCTGGCTTCAAACCATGATCCTCAGATCTCGGCATCCTGAGTAGCTAGAGTTATAGGCATAAACAACCAGCACCTGGCAATACATAGGCCATTTATTTCTTTTTTCTCAGTTTAATGTGTGTTTATTTGTTTTTACTTTTTTATCTTTTGGTGCTGGACCTGGTCCTGGGGCTTAGAGCCTAGGTACTGTTTCTATGCTTTTCCAGTCAAGGCTAGTGCATTATTACTTGAACCACAACTCCATTTCTGGCTTTTTGATGGTTAGAAGTGAGAGTCTCATAAACTTTCTTTTCTGGGATGGCTTGGAACCTTAGTCCTTAGATCTCAGCCTCCTGAGTTGCTAGAATAACAGGTGTGAGCCACCAATGCCAGGCAAGAGGGGCGACTTGACTTCTAATGAAAAAATAAATAACTTTCTTAAAATGTTTTAAATATAAAAAATTACTAATTTGGAAAGGCTTCAAGTAAATAGCAAGTAAGATGCTGTCTTTTCTGCAATACTCTATAATCTATAAACTCATTTCAAGTCCTTTAAAACAACAAAAGCAAGCCATGCACTGGTGGCTCACCCCTGTAATCCTAGTTACTCAGGAGGCTGAGATCTGAGGATTGAGGTTCAAAGTCAGCCCTGGCAGGAAAGGCCATGAGACTCTTACCTCCAATTAACCACCAGAAAATCGGAAGTGGCACTGTGGCTGAAATGGTAGAGGACTAGCCTTGAGCTGAAGAGCTCAGGGACGGTGCCCAGGCCCAGAGTTCAAGCCCCACAACTGGGGGGGAAAAAAGTTCATGCATTAAATTAGACTTGATTCCATAACTATGAGTACTTACTGTTCACCCAAAGAACCTTGTGGCAGATCAGGAACCCAAGCACATTATAGAGAAAATAATGAGGTCCAAATTATAATCACCGATGGCTTGATTCCCTATAAGCTTCTAGGGCATTTCTCAAAATTTAGTGTGCCTGAGAAATCTGAGTTGCTTGGATTGGGTCCCAGCACATTTAGTTTTTATTTATTCAACAAAGACTGGTGCACATATTGGGAATCCCCAAGAAGACTTGTATCCTCACCAAAGATTTTGTGCAGTAGGGGCCAAGAAGAGAGACAGACAGATTGTACTTATCTTCAAAGATCTTCCAGAAATCAGAAACTAGGCCAGGTGAGAGCCAGCCATTTACTAACCAATCACAAGGCACCAGGCCATCTGCATATACTTGCTCATTTAATCCTCAAGCAAGTACCATTATCCCACTTCCAAGAGAAACACTGAGGGTTTTGTACAGGTGGATTCCTTCAGTGCCTCCCACACTTTGAAGCCCACATTCATACCCACTCTCTGTCCCCTGTTGATGACCCTATTCAAGGCTGCATGTATATGATACCACACCACATGGATCAACTGGATTTCTCAGTTGGTCACTACGTTATTGTAGTGCATGGAGACAGAACCACTGAATGAAAAGAACACAGAAATTCATGTTTTTTTAAAAGAAGGCTTTGGACAGATTGTGAAGTGCATGACCACTCCCATTCCACTGACCTTTGGGGGGTGGGGTTTCTGATGGATGTCCCTTGGATCATGTGAGAGCTTGGCCACTAGAGGGCACAGTGTGCTTTGAACAATCACACACACACACACACACACACACACAC
>NW_012267383.1:2690491-2737994 GCF_000151885.1 Dipodomys ordii | reverse complement strand
TGGGGCCTGAACTCTGGGCCTGGGTGCTGTCCCTCAGCTCTTCAGCTCAAGGCTAGTGCTCTACCACTTGAGCCACAGCGCCACTTCCGGCTTTTTTTCTTTTTGCTTATGTAGTGCTGAGGAATCGAACCCAGGGCCTCAGGCATGCAAGGCAAGCGCTCTACCACTGAGCCACCTTCCCAGCCCTTGCTTAGCTTTTTTATGCAAGGCTGATGCTCTACAACTTGTGCCATACCTCCAATCCTGTTTTGGCTGATTAACTAGAGATAAGACTCTCTTGGACTCTCCTTTCCCGGCTAGCTTTGAACCATGATCCTCAGATCTCAGTTTTCTGAGTAGCTAGGATTACAGGTATGAGCCACCAGCACCCCTCTTCCCTGTTCCTGTTTTGATTATTCCTTGGTTGACCATTTTAGTCGTGGTGGTTTATCTCTCTTGCACTGATTTTTTTTTTTAATTTTGTTTGTTTTTAACCCAGGTTCTAAGGCCCTGGAATATTCCAATGGGCTTTTTGATTGCCAGTCTCCCACGTCTCCATTCATGGGAAGTTTGCGAGCCCTGCACCTAGTGGAGGATCTGCGAGGCCTGTTAGAGATGATGGAATCAGATGAGAAGGAAGGCTTGCGATGCCAGGTCCCAGATTCCACAGCAGAAGCCCTGGTTGAATGGCTGCAGAGTCAGATGGTAGATCTGCATGTTACTTTTCTAAACTATGAATCTTAAAAAAAAACTTTTACAACTACTACTACTATTATGGTGGTGGTGGTGGTGGTGTGTGCTAGTCTTAGGGCTTGAACTCCAGGCTTGGGTGCTGTCCTTGAGCATTTTGGTCAAAGCTAGCACTCTACCATTTGAGCCATAGCTGTACTTCTGGCTTTTTGGTGGTTCATTGGAGATAAGAGTCTCATGGACTTTCCTGCCTGAGTTGGGTTTGAACCAAGATCCTCAGGTCTGCCTCCTGAGTAGCTAGTCTCAGTAGTTCATGTCTGTAATACTAGTTACTCAGGAGGCTGAGATCTGAGTACTGATGTTGGAAGTCATTCCAGGCAAACAAGTACAAGAAACTCATATACAATAAGTCAGCAAAAAGCTCGAAGTACAGATACGATTTAAGTGTTAGAACACCAGCTTTGAGTAGAAAAGCTACAGAAGAGTGAGTGGCCGTGAGTTCAAATTCCAGTACAGGAAGAAAAAATAAAATGAAATTAAAAATAATATATAGTGATTTTAAAAAAAAGTGCTATCACTACTGGTTTGTTTAGTTTAGTTTTGTTTTCACATTGATAAGACCAACCATTTATTTAACTTGGGGTAACATAGCATGTACAGGTGAGAGTATAAATTAAAACAACAAACGAGATAGAGTAGTTGTTGCTAGTTACATTCACAAAGATTTAAGACAAATTACTTTTAGATTTAACAAAGATGCAGAGAAAAGCACTTGTGTACACTGCTGACAACACTGAGAAAGTCATGTGATTGAATGAATACAAACACTTTGGGAGATCTATCACATCAAGAAAACAACTGTACGGGCTGGGAAGGTGGCTCAGTGGTAGAGCACTTGCCTTGCATGCTTGAGGCCCTGGGTTCGAATCCTCAGCACCACATAAGCAAAAAGAAAAAAGCCGGAAGTGGCGCTGTGGCTCAAGTGGTAGAGTGCTAGCCTTGAGCTGAAGAGCTGAGGGACAGCGCCCAGGCCCAGAGTTCAGGCCCCACGACCGGACCCCCCCAAAAAAACAAACAAACAAAAAAACTGTATAAAGTTAACCAGCATTGTTTAGGCAATGAAAAATGTATTCTGAATGTCAACAGGGCAATAGTTATGTACATTACATACAGTATATCCATAGTATGTGATGTATAAATAAACACAGAAAGGCTTACACATTGGAAGGAATGTTGCTGTGTGCTGAATGGACCCATTGAAAACTCTCCAGGGCAACTCATATATATGGATGTTTAGAGAGGGTAGGGGAGCTAGATGCATCTAATCTGTCAATATCCTTTAAACAGATGAGGTTAAGAAAGGTTGGGCAAATTAACTTTTTTGTTTTGAACATCTTGTTTTATTTTCCTAACCAATAAACAAAAACAAATACATAAAATGAAAACTGGATTTTTAAAATGAGAAAGTAAAGAAAAAGATAAAGTTGATAGCTCAAGAAAGTGGTAAAAACAGAGCAGCAAGCACCTGAAGAAACAACACAAGGGAATTAGGGATGAGATGGTGTGAGCTTTGACTGAAAAACAGAAATAGGTAAGACGTTCTCTACAATGACTTAGCTCACATGCAGTTATGTCCTATGAGACTATCCGTCTTATGTATCTTTACCATATCAAAAGGAAAATCTAGGTACATTAAAACAGTCAAGTATATAAACATGTAAGTGACAATTATATACATCAGTTGGAGTCCCTGGTAAACTGAAAGCAGCTTAAAAACAAAAAAGATTTTTTTAAAAACCCAAAAAAACTTTTTAATATGACTTACAGGTTACCCCAGAATAGGAAGTAATGACATTTAGATGAATTAAGCTATTAAAAGCAAAAATGGCCGCATCCTTCATTAAAAACCAAGTAAATGTAGTATAGTATGTATAAGTGGCACATGGTGCCAATTTTATTTGCAGCTATTATTATAGTACTCCATCTCAAATGTACAAGTTACACCTTTGTCACAGCATTGGCTAAGTCTTGAACTAGTGCAGAATTCAGCTGTGGTAGAATGCTGATGTTAGCATGCCTAGATGTAGCTTACTTGTTCTTGATAGTCATGTGCTTTGTAAGCCCCCGATTCACCATGACTACATTCTTAGCCAGGTGCTGCATAACAGGAAGAAGAGATTCCTCAGTATAAGACAGGTAATGCTGTAGAGTTGGTGTCCATTCACCATTATCAAGAATTTTCAGGGCTGGGAAGGTGGTTCAGTGGTAGAGCGCTTGCCTTGCATACCTGAGGCCCTTGGAGTTTCGATTCCTCAGTACTACATAAGCAAAAAGAAAAAAGCCGGAAGTGGCGCTATGGCTCAAGTGGTAGAACGCTAGCCTTGAGCTGAAGAGCTGAGGGACAGCGCCCAGGCCCAGAGTTCAGGCCTCACGACTGGACCCAAAAAAAAAAAAAAAAAAGAATTTTCAGTGCTAAGCAAAAAGCTCCTGCTGCAATTTGAGAAGGAGGAATGTGCACCATTTCATAATCCATCATAGTCAGTTCCATCAGGTATTTGGCCAATGTATGCTGCTCAACATCAACCTCT
Source organism: Dipodomys ordii (assembly GCF_000151885.1). Taxonomy (NCBI): domain Eukaryota; kingdom Metazoa; phylum Chordata; class Mammalia; order Rodentia; family Heteromyidae; genus Dipodomys; species Dipodomys ordii. The sequence goes on along the minus strand of NW_012267383.1, from coordinate 2,734,737 downwards.
CCAAATTTGATGCTCTGCGAAGGAAGTGCAGGGGTAGAGGGCGGCCCAGACTAAAATTCAAAGCTCTTAGAATCTTCATTTCCATCTGTCTGGTTTGGTGCTTAGTGTAAGTATTGTTAGTTACAAAAGCAAAGTCACCAATTTCTGGAGGATACATTTCTTCATATTTGCTTGCAATAAACACGAGTCACCAATTTCTGGAGGATACATTTCTTCATATTTGCTTGCAATAAACACGGCAGTGACACCAACCAGCTGCAGCATTTTCTTGGGCACACAATTATTCTGCATGAACCTATCAATAACAGAAACAGTCATGTACATAGTCTCTTGTAGCAACTGGAATTTCATTTGAACTTGCACTAGCCAGTCAATTAGGATGGCTCTCATGTTTGCAGTGACTTCCCGACCTAGCAGGTATTTTGGTCAGACAGACTGTTCTTCCTCAAGTTGTCTCAGATAAGCATAAATATCTTTCACATATTCACTACAAAGATTTGGATCAGCTCCATCTTCTGCATCCACATCATTCACTGCAAGTATTACATCAGAGAAAGCCTGACACAAATATTCTTTGGCAGGGGCACATCCAGATGTTTCCATTGGGCTTGGAGAGGGAGTATCAACCAAAATAGGTTCAGGTGAAAGTTTTTCTTCCTTTACAGGCTCAGGTTCAGGTTCAGGTTCAGGTTCAGGCTCTGGCTCTGGCTCTGGCTCTGGCTCTGGCTCAGACTCCTGCTCTATCTCGCCCACACTCACAGGGGCCTTTACCAGGTTTTGGTAGCTTTTTAGCAACTTTTCCAGTAGCTGAAGCTTTTACTTCCTTCTTCAGAGGCACTCTGGCCTGTAGCTGTTCACTGTTTTTATTACCAATATCTCCAAGAGCAGTTCTTGGTCTCAGCCCGGGTTTAGAAGCTGCTGCAGTCGGCACAAGCACACACTTTGCGCCTGCCATGGTGACCTTGACCTTATTTTCAGCATTAATTTTCGTGTTCCTGGTGAACCGGAGCATCATGGTTCCTCTTCACCAGGGAGCTGCTCTGCGGGCAGAAGTAGAACCCAGAGCCTCACAGACCAACAGCCATTCCTTACCAGCACCGGTTTGTTTGTTTTTTATGCTGGTATTAGGGCTTGAACTTGGCCAGTGCACTCTCTTTGCTTTTTTACTCAGGGCTGGTGCTCTACCACTTGAGCCAGAGCTCTACTTCTGGCTTTTTGCTGGTTAGTTGGAGTTAAGAGTTATGAACTTTCCTGCTCATGCTGGCTTTGAACCAGCATGAGATCAGCCTTCTGAGTAGTTTAGGGTATAGACCTGAGCCATCAGCATCTGGCTATTACTTTTTTTTTTTCTAATTTTTATGGCTGTCAGATTCCGTCTAGAAACATGGACTGATTTGTGCTGATTTTGCACACAGATGCTTTAGCACAAGTAATAGAAAGTTTCCTAAGGAAAATTCACTGACAGTTCTCGATTGGAAGTAGAGTGCAAAGACTCAAAAAAATCAGTGGGGGTTTGTACTGGTTTTCTACATGAAGTGCCAGCTTAGTGGTACATATCATCAGGACCAGTCTTTCAGTTAGGTTGTAGGATTGGGCTCTTTTATATTTTATCAATTATTTAATTAATATTTTGGTCAGTTGTGGGGCTTGAACTCAGGGCCTGAGCTCTGTTTCTGAGCTCTTTTGTTCAAGGCTAACACTCTGCCACTTTGAATTACAGTGCCACTTCTGGTTTTCTGGTAGTTAATTGGAAATAAGAGTCTCGTGGAGACATTTTCTGCCCAGGCTGGCTTTGAACCTCCATCCTCATATCTCAGCCTCTTAAGTAGATAGGATTATGGGTGGTAGCCACCAGTGCCTGGCTGTTTTATTTTATTTATTTTATTTTTATTTTTTTGCCAGTCATGGGGCCTGAACTCTGGGTCTGGGCGCTGTCCCTCAGCTCTTCAGCTCAAGGCTAGTGCTCTACCACTGGAGCCACAGCTCCACTTCCAGCTTTTTCTGTTTATGTGGTGCTGAGGAATCGAACCCAGGGCCTCATGCTTGCAAGGCATGCACTCTACCGCTGAGCCACCTTCCCAGCCCCCTGGCTGTTTTATATCTAATTTAATAATTTTGTGTGTGTGTCCACACACGTGTGCGCATGCGCTAGCACTGGGGCTGAACTTAGAGCCTTGTCACTGTCCTTTAGTATTTTCGCCCCATGCTGGCGCTCTACCACCTGAAGTGCAACTCCAGTTCCAGTGGTTGGGTCTTTTTTTTTGTCAGTTGTGAGGCTGGAACTCTTGGCCTGGGTGCTGTCCCTGAGCTCTTCAGCTCTCCACAAGCTTTCTACCACCTGGGCCACAGTGCTACTTCCTGTTTTCTGGTGATTAATTGGAGATAAGAATCTCACAGACTTTCTTGCCTGGGCTGGTTTTGAAATGTGATCTTCAGATCTCAGCCTCCTGAGTAGTTTAGGATTACAGGCGTGAGCTACCAGTGCCTGGCTGAGTGGTTGGGCTTTAAATGGTGATTTTCACCAAGTGATGCTGTTTCTATTCATTCAGCTCAAAAATGGATGCTGTTTGCCAGGTACTAATTCATTCACACCTATAATCTACTCAGTAGGCTGAAATCTAAAATCTGAGGAGGTTTTAATCATGGATTAGCTGGGTAGACAGATATTAACTCTTACCTCTTATTAAGTAGCAAAAATGTGAAGGTTTGGCCCAAGTGGTAGAGTGCCAGCCTTGGATAGAAAAGATAAATGAGGACACAAGGCCTTGAGTTCAAGCTCTAGTACCAGCACAAAAATAAATAGATAAGTAAATCTAAAAAGGAAGAACACCAAATCCTAGTGAACACTTTTATATTGTACATGGATGAATTGCCCACATAAGATGATGATTCTGGGAGAGAGAATCAGCTAGTAACAAATCAATCAGGCTGTGTCTAGACTGTAACCAGGACTCAAGCTCTGGAAGTGTAGAACTGGATTTCTGATCTCTTAATGCCTAGAAGTGTTCCGTTAGAAATTTTTCTAAAGACCTTTGTGATTGTGGACCATGGTTTTCTGGCAGGCAGCCTCATGAAAAGCTCGTGCTAATTAAGATAGGCCAATATATGCCAAGTGCTTGGCAGGAGGCCAGGCAGGAAGTCAGTCCTGAAGAGTAGATCTTCTATAGAGAATATTTAAATAATCCCTGTGTATTGTGGGAAAGGGTTGGTACATTTACAAGGGAGTTGGGTTTGTAAATCACCCACACTTTATTTCCCTTCTTTTTTTGTGCATGTGAAATCGAATTTTTAGACCCCAGACCCCAAAGTCCAGAAGTCCAACCACTCACCCTATAGTTTTGCAAAATAAAAATACTTGGTAAAGGGCAGAGACAGGTCATGGCAGCAGCACTTCAGTCCATCTTCAGCCATCTGCAGGAGACAGACACTGGCATCAGGTTAAATAGGGACAAACGGAGGCAGGTAGTGAGAAAGGTATCAGGGTTCAGACATTCCCAGGTCACTGGTGCGGCTCAGTCTTTGTCCTTGGAGGAATTCTGGAGAATTGTCACATATGACTGGAGCAGATCAGGAACAAGGTAGTCTCCAGTTTTCTCCAAAAAGATAAAAAGAAGGCATTGCCTGTTTGAGGGGCACTTTGCCTTTGAAACATGATGCTTCCCAGTGATTTTTTTTTCTTTCTTGGAACCCAAGGAGGTTGCCCAGGGATTGTAGCAGACAATATCTCAGATCAAAGGAAAAACTGAGGACCTCAAGCTTCTTGGTTTTCTTCTTCCTTCTTGGCTGGCATCTACCACTTGGGCCACACCTCCACTTATGGCTTTATGGCTGGGATTTGTTTGCTCAGGCTGGCTCTGAACCTTTATCTTCATATATCAACCACCTGAGGAGCCAAGATTATAAGCGTGAGCCACCAGTGCCCAGGTATAGTTATAATTGTGGAAAAATCATCTTGAAAGCAAACACTTCTGAGAAAATTAAATTCAGAAGCAGAAAACTCAGAAGTAAAACAATCTAGAAAAAGAAAACCCAGAATAGTCTGTCCTAAACACACAGAGTTTGGGCTCAGAAAGAGCAGAATACTTCCCAGTTTGCTCTGTACTTGCCTCTAACACACATTCTGAAATCTAGTCAGCTGACATCTTGTCTGGTCCTGGGTCTAGGTGCATTTTTTGGGTATGATGATTTGGGATTTTCTTTCTTTCTTTCTTTTTCTGAACAGAGATAATGATGAGATTCTGGGGCTAAATAGAGGGCTTTAAAATATATTGCTCTCTGGCTTGGAGTTCTTACTTCATCTTGAGAATTGAAATAGAAACTTAGAAAGGGAAGTAAGTGAGCAGCTTGTAAGACCACCTTAAGTTAGAGGCACTATGGTAATGTGAGGACATAGCAGATTGGAAAGATTGTTCAAGTGGCACTCAAGGATGGCCATGGTCCCAGTATCAGCACCAAAAAAAAGTAAGTTGGTAAAATTATATCTAAGTATCTTATATACCTGTCTTACCTGTTTTAAGATAAATATGAATTCTCCTGCTTTTCATTATTAGTGACAGTCTTAATTAATTTATTTCAGCCTCCTTGGGTTAAAAATATATAAATTGATGTTAGGTACAGGTGGCTCCAGTCTGTAATCCTACTTACTCAAGTAGCTGAGATCTGAGGATCGTAGTTTGAAGCCAGCCTGGGGAGGAAAGTCCCTAAGAGTTTGTTTTTTGTTGGTTGTGGGGCTTGAACTCTGGGTCTGGGCACTGTCCCTCAGCTCTGCAGCTCAAGGCTAGCACTCTACCACTTGAGCCACAGTGCCACTTCCTCCCTGAGAGTTTTATCTCCAATTAACAACTAAAAAGTAGAGCTGTGGCTCAAGTGGTAGAGCACTAGCCTTGGGTAAAAAAGCTCAGGGAGAGGGCCCACAACCTGAGTCCTGAGTTCAAGCCCCAGTATTGGCAAATTGTATTGATTCACTTTTTCTTGTCAATCTTAGAGACCTTACCTGTATGATTTCATTTTCTTTTAGACAAATGGACATCTATCTAGGAATGGTGATGTGTATCAAGAAAGACTAGCTCGCTTAGAAAATGACAAAGAATCCCTTGTTCTTCAGGCAAGTAATTTATAAATGACAAATTTGTAATCCCTCCCTCCCTCCTTGCCTCTCTCCCTCCTTCCTTCTCTTCCGTCCTATACTGGGATTTGAACTCAGCCTTTCACTGTCTACGCGGGCACTCTACCACTTGAGCTATACCCTATCTTTTTCTTTCTTTTTTTTTTATTTTATTTTATTTGTGAAGATACTGTACAGAGGGGTTACAATTACATGGGCAGGATAATGCGTACATTTCTTACCAAGCATTGCAGCCTCCTCCTTTTGTTTACCCTTCCCATCCCTTCCCAGCCTCCCCCCCCCCCCCCAATCCCAATCTGTCTCCTTCCCCCCCCTCCCCCCCCCGCACCAACGTTGTAAAGCTCGTTTTGGACATGACAACTTGTACTTCTCATTGTTGCAACAGGTCCACCTGTATCTTTAAACAACTGGTTTTTCCCCATCTCCTCCTCAAGTTATACTGACATCAAATATAGTGAAAGCAGTACCCTATCTTTTTCAATGTCACTCATTCTTCATGGCATACAGTTGGCCTTCCTAAAATAGGTTTAAAAAAAATATTTGGTAAAGGTGCATCTGTGTGTATATCTTTTTTCTTATCTCAAAGTAGTATAACAGCTCTTTTCATAACAATTACATCCCAGCAGGTAATGTCCAGATAGTGCAAGGACATAGGAAGAGATGCAGAAGTTCTGTACAAATGTGTACCATTTTATATGATGAATTAAACATGCGATTTTGGTACTATGAGGGATCCTGGTACCTAGTACCACACATACTCCAAGGGACAGCTGTAAAGTCAGATGCTTACAACAGCCAGACTTCTGATCAAAAGAGTGAGTGGGTACCCAACAAGGAGTGGTGAGGACTGTGGTGAAGAAGGGTGAGCACACCCTGTCCAGAAGGGTCAGCTCCCCAAGGGCTGTCATCCCACAATCTGCTAATCACATCTGTCACCTGAGCTGACTGAGTATATTTTAATATGTACCAGAAATCAAGATTATATAGTAATATCAGTAGTATAAAAATCTCAATAATATATATTTCTGAGTCTGAATATGTATTTGAAGAGTGTGTGTGTGTGTGTGTTAGTACTTGGGCTTGAACTCAGGGCATTGTACTCTTGTTTGACCTTTTTCCTTTTTACTCCTGGCACTCAACCAGTTGAGCCATATCTCCACATCTGGCTTTTTTGATGATCACTTGGAGATAGGAGTTTCTCAAGTTGCCTCAAGCCTCAGATCTCAGCCTCTTGAGTAGCTAGGATTACAAGCATGAGGATGGCACCTGGCCAGGGCAGATATTTTCAGTGTTTTGATTGCTTTGTTTTGCTGGGGATTCTCTCCCTCTCCCTCACCCACTCCCTCTCTATAAATACACACACGCATGCGCACCCGCACATGCACGCGCACCCACACACGCACATGCACACACATATATATGAGTAGCTAGGATTGCAGGCTTGAGCCACTGACACCCAGCTTCTCTCTTTCTTTTTTTGGTACTAGGCATGGGGCTTGAACTCAGGACCTGGGCACTATCCCTGAGGTTTTTGGTCAAGGCTCCCACTCTACCACTTGAGCCTGATCTTTTCTTGCTTTTTCCTGGGTAAATGGAAATAAGATGGATTTGTCTATTCAGACTGGCTTTGAACCATGATCCTCAGATCTCAGCCTCTTGAATAGTTAGGATTACAGGTATAAGTGTGGTGGTGGTTGTTTTTGAGACATAATCTTGCTATAGGGCAAGAGTTTGATCCTAAGTGCTGGAATTACAGGTATGTGCCACCTGACTATTATTTTCTATTCTTTGTTTCTGTTTTGATGCTGGGAACTGAGCCAGGGCCTTGCAAGTGTTCAGTCAGTGTTCTACCCCTGCACTAACCTTATTTAGAACCTGTTTGTGATCAATATGATACTGGAAGACCTTATGGAAGTGGAATATTTTGGTATCTTTTCTTAATTCTTCCCTTTCCCATTATTCTTCTTAAGAAAGTATCTGGGAGGGTGTAGGAGTATGCTAAAGGGGATGAAATTGAATTGATTAAAATACAGTTTAAAAATATGTGATGATATAACAATGAAATTCCCGGTTTAACTGATACAAAACTTTTTTTTAAGTACCTGATTTGATACTTAAAAAACATACCAACTTCAAATATTAATTTCATTTACTCTATGAGTCCCTAATACTATGTCCTACATCCCCAAATACACAATTTATGTACATATTCCCTGTCATAAATGATTGATCAGTAAAACTTTCTTCCTTATAAAGCAATATAGAAGCTGGTGGCTTACGCCTGTAATCTTGGCTACTCAAGAGGATCTGAGGATCATGGTTCAAAGCTAGCATGTGCAGGAAAATTGGTGAGATTCTTATACCTAGTTAAACAACCAAAATCCGGAGTTAGAGGTATGGCTTAAGTGGTAGAGGACTAGCCTTGAGTGAAAAAGCCAAACAAAAACATGGGTTCAAGCCCCAGTACTGGCACAAAGAACAGAGCAATATAGAAAGCTGGGATGTATCCCAATGAAACACTTGAATAGCGCAAATGATTCCCAGTACGGCAGAATCATAAGAAAGGAAAATAAACATAAATAAGTAAATAAAAAGCAACACATAAATTGAGAGCAAAGGACCACTAGTGTGGTCTTATCAACCCTTACTTTTCCTCTCCTGCTCTGAGTGCTGAGATGGTAAGTGTTTGTTCCATTTAAGAAAGCAAAGTCTGCAAGAGGACTCAACTCTTTTCGTACTTATTGTGTTGTCTTTCTTGGGATGCAGGTCAGTGTGCTGACAGACCAGGTGGAGGCCCAGGGAGAGAAGATTCGAGACCTGGAGTTTTGTCTTGAAGAACACCGAGAGAAGTTGAATGCCACTGAAGAAATGCTGCAGCAGGTACAGATAGGAGCCAGCAGGGGTCCAGAGCATGCAGTCAGCATAGGGTCAGATCAAGTCAGCATGGGGGTCAGCATGGCATTAGCATGGATCAGCATGGGCCCAGGAGGGATAAACATTGGGTCAAGACAAGGTCAACCCAGAAGTAAAATAGACCCACAAGGGGCTCAGCCTGGAGTAAGCATGAGACTAGTACAGGGTCAGCATGGGTCAGCATGGGCTAGGACAGTGTCAGTATGGGGGTCAGCACATGGTCAGCATAGGTCAGTGCAGGGTCAACACAGAGTCATGCGGAAGACATGCGGCTCAGCCTGGGGTCAGCACAGGGCCAGCATGTACCAGCATGGGGCAGTACTAGATGTAGACCCAGGTCAGCATGGGATCAGCACAGCTGTTTCCTGCTAACCTGTTTTACTTGAAGTACTATATTACCACCTTGTCTTTACTTTGATACAACCCATTTCTAAATTCACTTAAACTGGAGCATTTTAAGCTACTTCATGTCTGTATTGCAGGGTCTCAAAATATAAAGACCCTTAATTCAGGCCCTTAATTCAAATCTTAGTATTGGGAAGTGCTTCTGTAATCAAAATAAAATAAAATATGCATAGATTATAGGTTGGCTTTCTTTATACATTAAAATGGCGCTCCTAATGCAACTATGAGAATTTACGTTATGATCCAAGATTAATACCATATGTGACTGTTGTTCTTAGGAAACACACACACGCGCACATGCACACACACACACACACATTGTGCTCTTCGATGAGACGGCTTAAACTAAATCACCTATGAATGTATACTTATGGAGGAATTACTCTTTGCCAAGTCCTCTACTTGCTTGCTTCGTCTTTATTGTCACGAATTAAAAATTCCATGTGGCCATTTAGAATAAAGTCATTTTTTGAATGCATCTCTAATTTTCTAATAGGAGCTTCTTAGTCGGACATCCTTAGAGACTCAGAAGTTGGATCTTATGGCTGAAATATCTAACTTGAAGTTAAAACTGGCAGCAGTGGAGAAGGACAGACTGGATTATGAAGACAGGTTCAGAGACACAGAAGTGAGTGACACTCGTCTGTCTGTGTTCTGTCTCTTTCACACACGTGTACTTGGGGGACAACTGAAGTTCCTTTGCAGTGTAAAGGGAAGGTAATTAATTCTGTGTGCTTTCATCCTGCCTGCTTCTGTGTGTGTGTGTGTGTGTACACGTGTATGTGTGTACATGTATGTATGGACCTATGTACTGGGGCTTGAACTTAGCCTGAGTGCTATCGCTTAGCTTTTTTGCTTAAGGCTCTGGAGCTTTACCACTTGAGCCACACTTCTACTTTTGGCTTTTTATTGTTAATTGGAAATAAGAGTCCCATGGATTTGCTTGCTTGGGTGGCTTTGAACTGTAATCTTATCTCAGGCTCCTGAGTACACTTAGGACTGCAGGTGTGAGCCATCATTGTGTGTCTCTCATCTTGCTTAGATTTCTTTTTTTTTTTTCCTCAGTTGTAAGGCTTGAACTTTGGGCCTGGGCATTGTCCCTCAGCTCTTCAGCTCAAGGCTAGCACTCTACCACTTGAGCCGCAGTGCCACTTCTGATTTTCTGAGTGGTTTATTGGAGATAAGAGTCTCACGGACTTTTCCTGCCCAGCCTGGCTTTTGAACCATGATCCTCAGATCTTAGCCTCCTGAGTAGCTAGGATTAAGGTGTGAGCCACCAGCACCCAGCTTGCTTAGATTTTGAGAATAAACTTTAGTTAGGGCTGAGGAGTGGCTTGGTGATAGAGCACAGTGTGCTTCCGATGCACAAAGTATCGGGTTCCAACGTGTACCACCTCCTAAAAAATAAAAACAAAATAGACCGATTTCATTGAATTATTGTCACTAAATGCTGCTGGAGATTTTGCTTTTGAAATTATTACTTTTTGGCAGTACTACTGCTTGAACTTAGGATCTCATGTTTGCTAAGGCACTTAACCTCTTGAACTGTGCCTCCAGCTGGAATTTCATTTGGACTTTTGAAATATTAACCCTTTTGTTAGCCTGTAGAAATACTGTTCACGTTTGGATATTTGTAGACTATCAACCTACACGGGATTTCATAATTTTGTAGGCCTCTTCTACTTTGATGCATAGACTTGGTGTGTGTGTGTGTGTGTGTGTGTGTGTGTGTGTGTGTGTCACTGGCTTTCATAATTTTATAGGCCTCTTCTACTTTGATGCATAGACTTCGAGGGTGTGTGTGTGTGTGTGTGTGTGTGTGTGTGTGTGTGTGTGTGTGCTGGTACTCGAGCTTGAATTCAGGGCCTTGCACTCCAACTTGACTTTTCTGCTTAAGGCTGGCACCTTACCACTTGAACTATACCCCTGCTTTGTAATTTTTGCTGTTTAATTGGAATCAAGAGTTTCTTAGATTTCTTTGCCCAGGCTGGCTTTGTACCTCAGTCCTCAGATTTTAGCCTTCTGTGTTGCTAGGATTGCAGGTGTGAGCTACTTATGCTGGCACTGAGGATTTTTTTCAAGGTATGAGATTTGTGTTGACATGTAATTATAAATCACAGAGCCTTTTAGAGGTCATTTAATCTTGCCTTCTACACTCAGTCTGGTCCATGCACAAATCATTCCAGTTAAGTAAAGCTCACTATCTCAAGGTAGATTCTGCAAACTTAAGTGTCTGTGCTCCACAGACTTCACACTTTTCTTCCAAGTTTATGTTAATCCAGGTTTTCTAGTTCATGGGATGGAGAGCTCATCCACTTTAAATCTATTCATTAAAAATGAAATGTAGCTGGGCACCAGTGGCTCACACCTGTAATCCTAGCTATTCAGGAAGCTGAAATCTGAGGATCGGGGTTCAAAGCCAGCCCAGGCAGGAAAGTCCATGAGACTTTTATCTCCAATAAACCACTCACAAAACCAGAAGTGGCACTATGACTCAAGTGGTAGAGCGCAAGCCTTGAGCTGAAGAGCTGAGGGACAGCTCCCAGGCCCAGAGTTCAAGTACTATGACCAAACAAAAAAGAAAAGAAAAGAAAGAAATGTAGCTGGGTGCTGGCTGTCTCATTAATTTGGTCTTAGAATTTTATAGTATCTGGATATTTTTTTGAGAGAGAGAGAGTGTGTATGTGTGTGATGTGTGTGGTGTGTGTGTGTGTGTGTGTGTGTGTGTGTGTGTGTGTGTGGTGTGTGTGTGTGTTGGGGAACTCAGGGCCCAGGCACTGTTCCTGAGCTTTTTCTCTCAAGGCTGGTGCTTACCACTTGAGCCACAGTGCCACTTCCAGCTTTTTGGTAGTTACTTGGAGGTAATAAGTCTCAGTGACTTTCCTGTGCATGCTGGCTATGAACTGCAGTTCTTAGATCTCAGCCTCCTGAATAGCTAAGATTATAACCATGAAATACCAATGCCCAGTTCTTGGACATTAATTTATAAAATTGGGAAGAAATATAGGCATTTCCAAAAACCAGTGGGTTAAAATTTAAAACCTTTGAAAGATTCAAAACTTGACTGTCCAATAATTGCCAGTGGAAGATAGATGTCTTGATATTGCCCTCTTGTGGTAAGAGCATAGATGTTAGAAACTAAATTTCTGTGAGAACTCTTTGGGGTTCTCTGAAAGCGTAAGGTTCTAGTTTCCTTTGTTCTGTTTCTTCCTTTTTTTTTTTTCTTTTTCTCTTTTCTATGCTGGGGATCATATCCAGGGCTTTGCACATCTTAGACAAGTCACCTGCCACTGAGTTGTACTCCCAGCCAAGGAATTCTTATTGAAATAGCCTTTCTTTCTCTTTTCTGCTTTCTTTTTTCTTTTCCTCTTGATTTCTTTTTTTCTTTGATGCCAGTACTGGGTCTTGAATTCAGGCCCTCACTCTCTTGCCTGCCTTTTTTGGTCAAGGATAATACTCTACCACTTGAGCCATATTTTCACTTCTGGCCTTTTGGTGGTTAATTAGGAAATAAAGAGGCTTATGGATTTTTTTTGCATAGGCTGGCTTTGACTGTGGTCCTCAGATTTTAGGCTCTTGAGTAAGATTACAGTCTAATCTTGAGTAAGATTAGGAGCCACCACACCTGACAGTCCCCAAATTTTAGGACTGAGCTTCTTAAATCCACAAGGCTTATTTTTTTTAAGCCATTCCTTTGGGACCTAGGCCTGGAGAATTTAAAGCCATGTTTTAAATGGAAAAGCACTTTAATTATTTCAGCAATACACTGCATACATTTCAGTGGTGAGGTCTGACTCACACAGCTTTAAGTTCAAGCAGTTCTGATCTAAGATTTCTTTTGGTACAGGTAACTGTTACCCTTTCCTGATAAGTTTCTCTGTTTCCTTTTGGACAGGAGCTCATGCAAGAGATCAGTGATTTGAGGCTGAAAGTCAGTGAAATGGATACTGAACGACTTCAATATGAGAAAAAGCTTAAGTCAACCAAAGTAAGTTACTCACCAGTAATTTAAAAAAAATTTTAAATAAATGTCTCTACTACTCATCTCTGGAGAATATTATCAGAAAAATATGTTCTAGTTAGTATAAGATAAAGATACTTTGTATGTCCGTGATGCTTTGAAACCTTCTAGAATTTAAATGCTACTGTTCTAAATGAAATGCAAAGCTTAACTAATCTGCCAGGATACAACCTACCGTTTCTGAGTTATCTAACCTCCTTGGAAACAGATGCTATATTTTCTTGGTGACTTGGCTTGTCTTTTTTTTCTATCTAGTTTTTCTTTTCCCTTCTGTCTCTCTCCCAGTCTTTAATGGCCAAACTTTCTAGCATGAAAATCAAGGTGGGTCAGCTGCAGTATGAAAAGCTGCGGATGGAACAAAAGTTGGAGTCATTAAAGGTGTAGTAGATTTTGGTGATGGCCCCAGGGCCTGTTTTCTGGCTTGTATTGTTTTGTTGTAGTACTGTAGTCTTCTCCTGGCATGTGAATTCATTGTGTGTGTGTGAGTGTATGTGTGAGCGTGTGTCACCTGTTCATTAAAAATACATCCCACACTGAGTAAAGACAGTGAGACCCCATATTTGTTTCAGAAATGTCTACAATAATTAGTAAAATTACCAAACAGGTAAAATAAAAGTATTAGCTTATTGGGCTGGGAAGGTGGCTCAGTGGTAGAGCGCTTGCCTTGCATGCCTGAGGCCCTGGGTTCGATTCCTCAGCACCACATAAGCAAAAAAGAAAAAAGCCGGAAGTGGCGCTGTGGCTAGAGCGCTAGCCTTGAGCTGAAGAGCTGAGGGACAGCGCCAAGGCCCAGAGTTCAGACCCCACGACCGGACCCAAAAAAAAAAAAAAAAAAAAAGTATTAGCTTATAAATGAGGTTTAACCCTCAAACTCTCTGAGCCCCAAGCATTATGAAATAATTGTAAGCACTTGGCATGAAAGCATTGCATTTCTCAGATAAGCATAGAAAGTCTGTGCTTTGTACCTTTGGGATTTTTGTTGTTGTTGTTGTTGTTATTGTTGCTGTTTTTGTACCAGTAATGGGACTTGAGTTCAGGACCTTGTGCTTTCAATTGGCATTTTCACTCAAAGCAAGTGCTCTACCACTTGAGCCATAGCTCCATTTCCGTTTTTTGGTAGTATACTAGAGATAAGAGTCTCTCAGATTTATCTTCATGGGCTAGTGTTGAGATTCTCAGAATCTCAGCCTCCTGAGTAGCTAGGATTACAGGTGTGCACATCATTGCCTGGCTTCCTTTGGGATTTCTTGAAGGTAAATGTGTATAGGAGTCAGCTATACCATGGCAGTAACAAAGTACTGCTTGATAGAAGAGGGCAACACTTCCCACAGTGCTTTTAAGTAAATACATCTAACTGTATAAAGCTAAGGGACAACATCCAGTCCCTGAGTTCAAGTCCCAGTATTGGCACCAATAAAAAATAAATAAAAATTTAGAAATATAAAGATTTAGAAGTTAATCTTCCATTTAATTATGGTATATTTCTTTTAAGAGTGAAAGTCAGGTAACAAATACAGTAGCATTGAATAGCTGCATTTTTTAGGGTTCAATACAGCCAACAAATTACAAAGTTGCTAAAGCTAATTCTTTCCTGGAGTGCTTTTTTGTTTGTTTTTTGTTTTTGCCAGTTCTAGGGCTTGAATTCAGGCCTGGGCACTGTCCCTGAACCTCTTTGTGTTTAAGCCTAGTGCTCTACCACTTGAGTCACAGCAGCACTTCAGGATTTTCCTGTGTAGTTTATTGGAGATAAGAGTCTCATGGACTTTCCTGCCCAGGCTGGCTTTGAACCATGATCCTCAGGTCTCAGCCTCCTGCATAGCTAGGATTACAGGTGTGAGCCACTGGTGCCCAGCTAATTCTTTCCTATAGTAAAACTGAAATTTAAAATACTAAAAGATAGCTCAATGGATTCAAAAGCTTGTGTATTTGTATAGATTAAATAAAGGAGACTTAAATATTTGCTACCTTTTTTTGTTTTTAAATATTTGCTACCTTTCTTTTTTTGTTTTTTTGGTAATGCTTCTAGGACTTGAACTTAGGGCCTAGGTGCTGTTGTTTGGCTTTTTTGCTCAAGGCTAGTGCTCTACCACTTGAACTATAACTCTACTTCTGGCTTTTTGCTGCTTAATTGGAGATAAGAGTTTATTGAGGGGCTAGGAAGGTAGCTCAGTGGTAGAGTACTTGCCTTGCATGCATGAGGCTCTGGGTTCTTTCTATTCCTCAGCACCACATGAGCAAGGAAAAAAAAAAAGTTTCTTGGACTTTCTTTCCTGGGGCAGCTTTGAATATAATCCTCAGATGTCAGCATCTTGGTAGCTAAGATTACAAGCATGGCCACCAGCACCTGGCCAAAGATTTTTTTTAATTCACTCACAAATGTAAAACAATTATGCCATAATTACTGTCTGTTAGACTTATGTTAACAGTCTGGTTTCCTGCTTATCACTGCCAACTGTCTACTTTCTGATATTTGTAGCTAAATTCATGCAGATTTCTTTTGTTTCATTTCCATAATCTTAATTATTGTCTTAGGTTCTACTATGGCCTCTAAATATCCCCTCTGATACCTAATCTACTGTTTTTAAATGAATGTATAATTTGTAGGAAGAACTGGCATCTTTAAAAGAACAACTGGAAGAAAAAGAATCTGAAGTACAAAGACTACAAGAAAAATTGATGTGCCAGCTCAAAGGAGAAGGAATTGAAATTATTGACAGAGGTAACAATGTCTATTTCCCAGAAATTACCTTACTTTATTAAAATTACCCAAATCTAGAAGAGAAGCGTAATCTTATCATCTGAGCAGGGTTTCCTAAGCCTAGGGCTCCGGGAAGCAGTCCAAGACTCTTCTGTGGAGCCAGCACTGGTGGCTCACACTGTAATCCTAGCTACTCTAGAGGCTGAGATCTGAGAATCTCAGTTCAAAGCCTGGGCAGGAAAGCCTGTGAGACTATTAACTCCAATAAACTGAAAAAAAGAAAGGAAAAGAAAAAAAAAGCTGGAGTGGAGCTGGTAGAGCACTGCCTTGAGCAAAGAGGCTCAGAACTCTCCTATGGGAGAATCTGCCAGCTCCCCTTCAGTAGGTGGAGAAAGGGAACCCTGTATTTTCTTGGGTGTTTATTTTAGATTATAATATGTAAATTATCATGACAGCAATATACTTGTTCAAGTTGGAATATAAGAGAATGTCAGAATAATGAGCTGAAATGCAGCTTAGGTACAGAGCTTTTGCTTAGTGCGTGGGAGGTCCTGGGTTTTATACATACACCCACAGGTGCACACAGTTAGAAAAAGTTACCATGCTGTAAGACCAAACTTGAGACAGGGTAAAAGATTTAGAAACTTATTCTGCCCTTTTAAGAGAAAAGAGGGCCAGGTGTGAATGACTAATGCCTATAAGCTATTTAGGAGGCTGAGATATGAGGATCACAGGTTCAAGACCAGCTAGGGCAAACAAATCCATGAGACTCTTATTTCCAACTAACCAGCAAAAAATCTGCAAGTGGAGCTTTGACTCAAGTGGTAGAGTGCCAACCTTGATCAAAAAAGCTAAGGGGCAACGTCCAGTCCCTGATTCTAAGACCCAGTGTTGGCACTAAATAAATAAATAAATAAAATTTTAGAAGTACAAAGAGTTGGAAGTGGTAACTCGAATTAATCTTCTGACTAGTTATAGTGTATTTGCATGATGTATTGTACTACCAGTCCCAACATCACAAAATAATGCTTTCGTACTATATTCAGGAAATTAGAGACCTTTCACTTTAGGTACCTGGAAATTAAGAGTACAGTAAAAATAGTCATTGTTGTTGTATCGATGCTAATTTGCAATGCAATGGGTTTTCCTGTACAGATGAAAATTTTAAACAGAAGTTCAAAGAAAAAAGTAAGGTTTTTGGTGTATTTTCATCTGCCTTTACATTCACCAAAAGTACTACTTTGTTCTTTGCATGTGTTGAAAAACATTTCTCTCACCAAACATATATAAAGTTGCTTCATCTGTAAGCCTTTCGTTTTTTTTCTTGAGTACCAAATAGAGGGGATTATGTTTTTGAAGCCAGCTCAGGCAGGAACGTCCATGAGACTTATCTCCAATTGACCACCAAAAGGCCAGAAGAGTGCTATGGCTCAAGTGGTAGAATGCCAGCCTTGAGTGAAAAAGCTGTAAGCAATACCACCCAGGCCCTTAGTTTAAGCCTCAATACTTGCATGAAAAAAAAATTTTATGTACTATATTTGAAAGGTCATTTTGAGTTTTTAACATTTTGAGGTCACTGTTCATCTGTATTGGAAGTTCCATTGACTATGTCCAGATTGTGTCCAGATTGATTATGTAGCTTGGATTACTTAATGACACACAAATTAAAAATCCTTCATGGACTCTTTCTCTAGAGATTAAATTATTAAGGCAGTTTTCTGTGTGTGAGATTGAGAAAAGTGTAAATGTTATGTCAGTGTTAAATGATGTACTACTATTTTTAAAAATTACCTTTAGTAGTACTTTTTTTTTGATATGCTAGTAACTTTTGCTGAATATTATTTCATTTGTCTTCTTAGATTATACAAGGGGTTTGAATTCAGGACTTGGTACTTGCTAAGCAAGTGATGTACCACCTGAGTCATGTCTTCAGCCCTTTTTACTTTGGTTATTTTTTAATAGGATCTCATTTTGCTGCTCCCCCAACTCCCATCACATCCTGGGCCTTGATCCTCCTATTTTATGCTTGCTTTTATAGCTGGATGACAGGCACTACCTTACCAGGCTTTTGCTTGAGATGTTTTATTTTTTTCCTCCAAGTTTTTACCTGGACTAACCTTGAATATTCTCATTTTTTAATTGAAGTTTCATTTTGAGATGAACTTTTCATCCTTTCAAAGGTTTTAGGTTTTTATTATTCCAGTAATATGGTTTTATATTTGGATAGTGAATTTTTAAGGAAAATTCTGTTTGGTACACTTAGGCCATTCTGTCTTGCTGTCTCTTTTACATAGTGTTAAAAATGAAGCTTATAGATGAAGCAAAGTATTTGGTATCCTTCTGTCTAAGCCTGGCCATCCTCTGAGCATGATTACTCATGTAAATACCACACATGTCAGGTTATTACTGTTTTTGTCCATCTTGGAGACTATACTCAGTATCATTTGCTCTGCTTTGTAAACCACTCATGGCTTTCACTCCCTGTGTGTAGCTTCCTCTTTGAAAACTCCATGCTCTCTCTGATTGCCATAGCTCACATTCATCCTCAGTGTTCTCATGAATATCTCATTGTTGCCTGCAGAGGGGGTGGTTGGATATCACAGACTTCATTTGTTTCTTCCTCTTCAGGATAAGACAGAAAATATGCATCTTTCTGATTTTTCCTCACAGTATTAAATGTGCCCTTTTTCAAAAAATGAATAAAATGCCAGGTGCTGGTGGCTCACAGCTGTAATCCTAGCTACTCAGGAGGCTGAGATCTGAGGATCACCAACACAGGCAGAAAAATACAAGAGACTCTATCTCCAGTTAACCAGCACAAAGCTGGAAGAGAGCCAACCTTGAGCAAAAAAGCCAAAGAAGAATGTAAGGTCCTAAGTGCAAGCCCCAGAAGTGGCACACTTAATTAACTAATTATATCGTTAATATCTTTATCTTCAAAACATGCTTGTTAACTGAAGTGACTTCTGATTGGATTTTGGGTTATTTTTCAGATGTTGAAGTACAAAAACTGAAAAAGGCCATGGAGTCTCTGATGGCAGCAAATGAAGAAAAGGTATGGGGGGGTGCAGCTTCACTGCTAATCCAGGTGCCCTGCTTGGAAAGAACATACTAGCAGCCACTGACACTAGGGGGTGCCATTTCCCCAGCAAGCATGCAGTCTCTCGAATGGCCCTTAAGATTGTGGCTCTCTGTAGAAATGCTTATGGACCACACCAGTTTCCAAGAGGCATTTAATAAAAATGTTTATTTATTTACCTATTCACTTATATTTATTTGTTGGTACTAGAGCTTGAACTCAGGGCCTGTGCCCTCTCCTTAGTTTTTTGTTGTTTAATTGGAGATGAATCTCATGAGCTTTTCTGCCCACACTGGCTTGAATTGTGACCCTCAGATCTCACCTTCTTGAATAGTTAGGTTTATAGGCTTGAGTCACTGGTGCCCTGCTCACATTTAGTGTTTTGTCCTGCTGAGAGCAGAGTGCCATTGTCCCCACTAGGACTGTGCTGCTTTGTTGCGCCCTGCAGGACTGGGAAGGTGGCTCAGTGGTAGAGTGCTTGCCTTGCATGCATAAGGCCCTGGGTTTGATTCCTCAGCACCACATAAACTATGGTGCAATGGCTCAAGTGGTAGAGTGCTAGCCTTGAGCTGAAGAGGTGAGGGACAGTGCCCAGGCCCAGAGTTCAGGCCCCATGCAGACAAAAAACAAACAAAAACACTGCAGGTGGCCTCTGCCAGGCTCAACTCCTGTCTTAAGGACTGCTCTCCCTTAACAAATACAACTGGCAACATTTTCCCAGGACAAAAGTTATTTCAAGGAATTAAAATAACAATAAAATGCCAAAGAAATAGCTTTATCTTATTCATCATAACTTTCTCTAAGTCTTGCCTAGTCTCTTTTTTTTAATCTCTTTTTTTGCCTTCCATTTTTTCCTTTCTTTTTCTTTTCTTTCTTTCTTTCTTTTTTTTTTTTTTGATGCTGGTATTGAGCCTTGAACTTAGAACCTCTTGCGCTCACTCAGCTGATACTTGGGCCATGCCTCCAGTTATGCTTTTGATTTTCTATATTTGCTCTTTATGCATGCAAATAAACTCATGACATATTCACCCACCCAATATGTTGATTATTTTTGCTAGTCTTTTCTACTGTTGAGTTAAAATAAATCAAATTATCAAGATGCCCACCACAGCTTTTAAACTAAAAAGCTCAGAAATTAATTTTGTCATAATTTATCTTTCTCAAAAAGCAACAGCAGCCAGGCACCTATGACTCATGCCTATAATCTCAGCTACTCAAGAGGGTGAGATCTGAGGATCCAAGTTTGAAGTCAAATAGGGCAGACAGATCTCAGAGATTTCTCTCTAGTTAACCACCAAAAAGTCGGAAGTTGAGCTGTGGCTTAAGTGCTAGGGTGCCAGCCTTGAGCAGAAAAAGTTAAGCAGAGTATAAGGCCCTGAGTTCAAGCCCCAATACTGGCACTCCAAACCTCCCCCTTCCTCCCTTCAACAAGCAAAACCTTTAATGCTAATGAATATTTAGTACATGCTAGACTGCCTTAAGGGCACCAAAAGTAGTATCAACTCCTGCAGAATTCTGGAAGGCCTCAAAGAGAACATATTTGAACAAATTCTGCACAGGAACAAGAAGAGTTGTTCATCAGGAAAATCAAGGCTTCCAGGCACTGGGTTTTTGATGAGGCAACCCATCTCCAAATTGACCCAGCTCCCAGCTGACAGTAATGAGCATGTGATGGGAGGAGGGCCTCTGTGAGGCTGAGCAGAGCTCTGGAGGCAGTAAACAGCACTGCATGTGCAAGGCTCAGGATTTGGGGGCCGTGCTTGACCACCTAAATTGCTTTTTTTTCTTTATTTGGCTGGTCCTGGGCCTCTAACTCAGGGCCTGGGCACTGTCCCTGAGCCTTCGTTGCTCAAGGCTAGCACTCTACCACTAAGAGCCACAGCACCCCTTCTGAAGTCTCACAGACTTTCTTTTCCAGGCTGACTTTGAACTGGGATCCTCATATCTCAGCCTCCAGAGTAGCTAGGATTGTAGGGGTGGGCCACTAGTGCCCAGCTCACCTTGTACTTCTGAGGTTAGCTAGATGTTCTTGGGACAAATAGAGCGATTTTCATCTCTGATGACTGACAGCCTGGTCTTGGTTGGTGTTAGTTGGGATGACTCATCTCCTCTTCACTAGATCTCTTTTTCTCCAGTGCACTGGCTAAGGCTTCTTCCTCTAAGTCCTCAAGAGTTGCCTCAGGCATCGCCAGGGGGCAGGTTTCTGTGTGTTTATGGTATCTCATTGGCCAAAGCAAGTCACATGGTCAGGTCCTGCCGCAGAAAAGCTATGGAGACCACTTCTTACTGTGTCACAGTGGAGGGCTTGGAAAAGAATAAGGTTAAGGACAAAATTTGAACCTCTAAATTTTTAGAATTCGGGATGGTAAATAATGGGAGTTACAGAAGTAGAATAAAAAGGGCTGTAAATTTGGAACATGCATAAAATCCTGGATTCCATCCTCAGGACTCTTCCCTCAACAACAACAAAAAAAGTGTTTCACTGTCTGATCAGGGGGCTGAACAGTTAAAACAGAAAGAGTGAACAGAAAAGCAAAGGGAGAATGAAAAGTGTGATCAGTGTAGTTTTTTTATGGAGGTTAAATCAGAAAAAGAATGAAAAATATTCCTTCTAGATGGATTATAAATTGCTTGTCACCAACCAAAGCAACTTTGGTAGTGTTTTGAGGAGGAAAAAGCCAGGTAGTTATTTAGTGATAGTTAATAAAGATGGAAGAAACAGGCTTTTCATGATTTGATATACAAATTACAGAAGAGAGTGATTAAATCTGACGTTTTTCTTGCCTTTTTCTTTTGCTTTATATCTTATTGCTTTGTCTTGTTTGTTTTTGTTTTTTAAAGATGGCAGCTGAAGGATAGACTCTCTAAATTCAGAGGTACCTTTTTCCTATCTCTGACGTACATAGGAAAAATATTAGAGCTGTTATCATTTTACTAAAGTGTAGAAGTATTCTTTAAATAATGTAAATAATTGATACCTTCTTACTCTTCTATCATGCTGCCTATACAGTTTAATATTAAAAGTGCTGATTTGTTTCAATCACAGGATAGAAAAATAGAAGATCTCAGACAGTGCCTAAACAAGTACAAGAAAATGCAAGACACAGTAGCACTGGTCCAAGGCCAAAAAGGTAGGGTATAGTGCTAAAGATTTTTTCCTTTACTTAATTTTCAGTGGCTATGAATTAATACATTTGGCTTCAGTTTTGTGTGTGTGTGTGTGTGTGTGTGTGTGTGTGTGTGTGTGTGTGTGTGTGTGTGTGTGAGTAGTGATGCATAAATTCAAGTCCTTACACCCTTGCTTGGCTTTCTTGCTCAAGGCTGATGCTCTACCACTTGAGCCAACCTCTACTTTTGGCATTTTGCTACTTAATCAGAGATAAGAGTTTCACAACTCTTCTGTCCAGGCTTGTTTCCAACTGCCATCCTCAGTTTTCAGTCTCCTGAGTAGCTGTGATTACAGGTATGAGCTACCAGGAAAAAGAAAAAAAGGTCTCAAATTCAGTCAGTATTTTGTCTCATTTTTGCCAGTGCTGGCTTTGGACCCTGATTCTTTTACATATGCTTTTTTTATAACTTTTTTTTTCTTTCTTTCTTTTTTTGGGGAGGGAGGTCCGGTCATGGGACCTGAACTCTGGGCCTGGGCACTGTCCCTCAGCTCTTCAGCTCAAGACTAGCGCTCTACCACTTGAGTCACAGCGCCACTTCCGGTTTTTTCTTTTTTGCTTATGTGGTGCTGAGGAATCGAACCCAGGGCCTCAGGCATGCAAGGCAAGCGCTCCACCACTGAGCCAACTTCCCAGCCCTTTTTTTTAACTTCTTAAATGAGTGAAGCTCTGTATTTTTTCAAAACCATTACAGGAAGGTCTTTGTAGGAAGTTTACTTAATGTCCTTCCAGTATTCATACCAAATAATAACTTTGTGTATTAATACCACTGCTGAGTTCTCAGTGTGGTCTGAACCCTGGGCCTTGTCTGCTAATACTTGAAGATGATTTTTTTTACATTTCATGTTGCTCTTTCTTGAGTGATAACAGGAAAAGTTGACTGATTTTGTGTGTGGGGGTGGGGAAGAGGCTAGTACTGGGGCTTAAACTCAGGGCCTGGATGCTGTCTCTTAGCTTTTTTGTTCAAGGCCAACACTCTACCATTTGAGCCACTTTCCAGCTTTTTGCAGTTAGTTGGAGATAAGAATCTCATGGACATTTCTGCTCTGGCTGACTTTGAACCACCATCCTCAGATCTCAGCCTCCCAAGAAGCTAGGATTGCAGGTGAATCGGTATTGCCTAGTAGAAATACTCCTGTTTGGGGCTAGAGGTTTATAGCTCAGTGGTGAATTACTGTGTTTAGAATGCATGAGGTCCTGAGTTTTAACACTAGCACCATTAAAAAAACATGCCAGACATAGGCTTCTCATCCTAACTATTCAGGAAGCTGAGACCTGAGGATAACAGTTTGAAGCCAGCCCCAGGCAGGAAAAGTTTGTGAGACTCTTCATTTAACCACAAAATGCCGGAAGTGGAGCTGTGCTGAAGTGGTAGAGTACTAGCCTTGAGCAAAAGGGGATAGAGTCTGAGTCCTGAGTTAAACCTTGGCACACACACACACACACACACACACGTAAAACAGAAATAATTGTCCACAATTGTTATCTCCTTTCAAAAATGAAAATACAGTCATAATGTATATCCTTTGAAACTAGCAAAATTGAGGGGAGTGATGGCATTGGGAGGGATAGAGGAGAAAAATGGAAAGTGTAACATTGGTGAAAATGCATTGTACTCATAAATTAGCATGTTGAGTTGAAATCCCTTTGTACAGCCACTGAAAAAATAACAAAAATAGCTGGGCACTGGTGGCTCACGCCTGTAATCCTAGCTACTTAGGAGGCCGAGATCTGAAGATCACAGTTCAAAGCCAGCCTGGGCAGGAAAGTCAATGAGAGTCTTATCTCCAATGAACCACTAGAAAACTAGAAGTGGCGCTATAGCTTACGTGATAGAGTGCTTGCCTTGAGCTGAAGAGCACAGGGACAATGCCCAGGCCCAGAGTTCAAGCCCCACAACCAACCAGAAACAAAAACAAAAAAACAAAAATATAATTAAAAAATGAAATATAAACTGAGCACTAGTGGCTCATGCCTGTAATCCTAGCTACTCAGGAGGCTGAAATCTGAGGATTTCAGTTCAGAGCCAGCCTGTGCAGGAACATCTGTGAGATTCTTATCTCCATTTAACCTCAAAAAAGCCAAAAGTGGAGCTGTAGCTGAACTGGAGAGCACTAGCTTTGAGCAAAAGAGCTCAGGGACAGCACCCAGATATTGAGTTCAATCCCCAGGACTAGCAAATAATAATAATAGTAATTTTTTAAAATACATATATATATATATATATATAAATGAAAAGCTGCAGGTACTTTCTTTCTGCTTTGTCTTGTTTTAGGTAAAGATGGTGAATATGAAGACTTGCTGCTCAATTCTAGCTCCATCTCCACCTTGATGAACACCCAGGGCTTTGGTGATCTGGAGAAGAGTCCTTCATCCACTCCAGGAACAGGATCTCCCATTCATGAGCCATTCAACACAAGCACTTCAGAAGAGGTACTTTTGAGATTTCATTCTTCACACTGAAGAGTCTGCATCATTACTGTGGGGAATGTGGACATTTTCCAGTGCTGTCACATTTTTTTCTTTTTTCCCTCATTCTACTTCCAGCTTTTTTGGTGGTTAATTGGTGATAAATGTTTCACAAACTTTCGTGCCCAGGTTGGCTTTAAACTGTGATCTTCAGATCTCAGCCTCCTAAGCTAGAATTACAGACATGAGCCACCAGCACCTGGCAGTTCTGGCAACTTTTTGTATACTATGGATCTCTTCATTTTCTTTTTGTATTTGGATGTGTGAATTCTCCCCCCCCCACACACACCCCTCTTTTTAATAAATGCTTTAGACAATGACAGAATGGCTTTTAAATTTCAAGGGAAAACCACTAGCTAGTCATGGTAACATGCTTATACTCTCATGTAATCTGGAGGTTGACACAGGAACATCCTCAGAGCCTAGAAATATTAAATATGAGATTATAGGCTATTTTTTTAAAGTAGGGAATAGGTAAAATGGGGCTAAACTGAGATTGTATAAGTGAATTTCTTTCTTTATTTTTTAGTTTTAGTTTTTACTCCAGTACTGGGGTTTAAACTCAGGGCCTTGTGCTCTTGCTTGGCTTTTTATCACTCAGGACTACTACTACTACTACTACTTGAGCCCCAACTCCATTTCCAGCATTTTTCTAGTTACTTGGAGATAAGAGTTTTATAGACTTTCCTGTCTAGACTGACTTCAAACTGTGATCCTCAGATCTTAGCCTCCTGAGTTGCTAAGATTGCAAGTGTGAGCCACCGGTGCCCTGTAGTAAATTTATTTTACATTCTTCTGATGGTGACCGAAAGATAATTGAGGAAAGATTTTATTGGTTTATTTTAAGACTTGGAGAAAAACAACCAGAGTGGAATGTACTTTGCAGAAAACTAGCACTGGCACCAGACATCTATTATGTACTGACCCGTAACTTTGTGGCTAGAGTGACAACATTATCTTGCTCATGAATCCGTCAGTGGGCAGGGTTTCACATTTAACAATCAGAGTAACTTGAAAGCTGGGCTGGAAGCAGCTGCCTGTCATCTAGAACCTCAGTTGCAGCCCTGAGCTGAACTCAGGGTGACTTGAGGCTTTCTTACAGTTCTGTCATGAGCATCTCAAGTAGGGATTGAGCAAATCTTTACAACCTTTTATGACTTTTCAGAAGTCACATAGCATCTCTTCTGCTGTGGTCACGGCTTAACTGCTTCATGAACAAGTGGCAAAAATCACATCATAAAAACATGTAAGAACTGGCCCCGGTGGCTCATACCTTTAATCCTAATGACTCAGGAGGCTAAGATCTGAAGATCATGGTTCAAAGCCAACCCATGCAGTAAAGTCTGTGAGACTCTTATCTCTAGTTAAGTACCAAAAAAGCCAGAAGTGGAGCCTTAGCCTTGAGAAGAAAAGCTAAGGGACAGTGTCTAGTTCCTGACTTTAAGTCCTAGTACTGGCTGGCAGGTGTGCGGGTGGGCGGGTGGGCTTGCATGCGTGCCCACCCCCACACACATACATGCACACACAGGATTCATGGAGAAAGCATCATTTCTGTATTTAACATCAGTAATGTAATTAATATAGGAATTCATTACAGAATAAGAGATAGAGAGTGGGGGGAAAATCCCCTACTTCTTAAAAAAATTATGTGTGTGGCCAGACACAGGTGGCTCATGCCTATAATCCTAGCTTCTTCAGAGCTAAGACCTGGAGGATGGAGGTTCAAAACCACCCTGGGCAGAAAAGTCTGTGACACTCCATTTCCAGTTAGCCAGCAGAAAGTCAGGCTGGAAGCATGACTCAAGTGAAAGAACATCAGCCTTTAGCAAGCATGCTAAACAAGTGAAAGATGCTGAGTTCAAGCAAGCTCTGTATTGGCAAAAAAAAGAAAAAAGAAAAAGCAAGAAAATTGTTCTAAATCTAGATATGAAATTTATTTTATCCTTTTACTGATTACTTATATATTAGATCTTATGTATTTTTTGTTGGATTTATTTTTTACTTTTAATAATTGTATTACAGCTCCAAACCAGCATATTGCAAGTTTCAGTTCCTTCATTATTGCCAGCAAATGTGGATGTGGAAACTGCTGAATATTCGAAGTCACCTCCCAAACAAGAAACTTCATTGCAAGAGAAGTATGTCATTTACAGCCATTTACTAGAAATGTTTAAAAATGGAGAACAACCAGAAGCTAGGGGATAATTGTAGTTAATCACAACATATGATTTTTACCCAGGGGGCAAAAGAAGGCTTGTCCTAAAGGACTCTTAAGTCAGTTGTATGTTATTAAAAGCAAAGATGTGAAGCAGGAAGTAACTGGAAACTGGAGGAAGTGATGAAAGATGTTGGAAGGAGCTTAAGGCAGTTGGGTTTTATTCTCTTGCTAGTGGGTGACCATCAAAGCATGGCAAGCAGGACAGTTCTTGTCAGGTGCCACAAGCGGTTTGGATGACTGAAGGACACAAAGATACAGTGATTTCCCTGTAGGAAAATAGAAATTTTGTCAGTATACCCTCAAATTAATTGCTTAAACTGACCTTTAGGCCAAATAAAATGTTTTAGCCAAGCATTGGTGGCTCATACTTCTAATCGTAGCTACTCAAGATGCCTAGATCTAAGGATCTGTGTTTGAAGCCACCCTGGGAAGAAATACGTGAGAGACTCTTACATCCAATTAACCTCTAAAAACTGCTTTGTGTGAAAAAGCCAAGTGAGAGTGCCTAGACCATGGGTTCAAGCCCTCGCACCACCACATAAAAATAAATAAGTTAACTAATTAATTAATGTTTTAAAATTAGGAATAACTGGGCACTGGTGTCTCATGCTTGCAATCCTAGCGACTCAGGAGGCTGAGATGAGAGTGAGGGTGAGAGACCCTTAGTTTAAGCCCTAGTACTGGCAATAAATACGTAACTATACACAGAAAAGTATTCCTCATTTTTGTGCCATTCCTGGTGCTTTTTTTCATTCTCACTGGGCTTTTTCACAGGCTGGTTCTTTAGCAGTTGAGCCACACCTTACTTCTAGCTTTTTGTTGGTTAATTGGAGATGTGTCTCACAGATTTTTCTGCCTTGAACCTTGAGAATTACAGGTGTGAACTAACTGCACCTGGTAATTTTTTATTCTGACAATTCATTTAGAATACACAATTTAATAATTATTCAACTTTACACTAGTGTTGGTTTTTAACCTTTTTTTTTTTTTTGGTCATGGAGCTTGAACTCATGGCCTGGGTGCTGTCCCTGAACTTTTCAGCTCAAGGCTAGCACTCTACCACTTTGAGCCACAGCTCTCTCTACTTCTGGTTTTCTGGTGGTTAATTGGAGATGAGGGTCTCACAGACTTTCCTGCCTGGGCTGGGCTTTGAACCATAATCCTCAGATCTCAGCCTCCTGAGTAGGTAGGATTACAGGCATGAGCTACCAGCTCCCGGCTTTTTCATTTTTAGTACAGAATTTGCTAAAGGACATAAGATGTCAACACCTTGTGACAGTTCAGGTTTTGTCTCAGGTGATTGGCCCAGCATCAGATTAACATAAGGCCCTCTGTGTAAAGTTAAGGTCAGATAGGTGAACATCCTTTCTTTGGTAGGCTAGATTTACTTAATTAAGCCATTCTAGATCTAGAGGAATTTGAACTTGCTCTGGGGTTTTGTGGACATAGCACATATGTGCAGTTTTGTTGTTGTTGTTTTTTAAATTTGTAATATTAACAAATGATTTTTTATGACATTTTAGGGATGGAAAAACAGTCCTTGGTGCTGCTGTTGATAGTCTCTCGTAAGTTACAGGACAAATGTCATGATCCAAGCCTAAGGAAAAAGGTCATCTATAACATGAACACTAAGCAATTCTAATAGCCAGTGACTGAGGCCATTAAATTTATGAATAAAGTCTAAAGGAACTGCAATGATTAGGGGAGGGTCTTAGATATTTACAAAGAAATACTAATTTAATTTTTTCTCATGCAAGGTTATTTTACATATCTTTAGGAGTTTACCAGTTATCATTTGAAGTTTAGAGTTTTTTCTTTTTGCGGGGGACAGGGTGTTTGAAACAGGGTCTCACAGTATCACCCAGTTTAGCCTCAGATCTCCCTGCAGTCATATTTCAGGCATGTGCTACAATGTGTACTTTTCATTATTATGGTTTAAAATATATACATATACATACATACATACATACATATATATATATATATATGGCTGGGAATGTGGCTTAGGATAGAGTGTTCCTTGCAGGCATGAGGCCCTGGATTCGATTCCTCAGCACCACGTACACAAAAAGAAAACCAGAAGTGGCACTGTGACTCAAGTGGTAGAGTGCTAGCCTTGAGCAAAAGAAACTCAGGGACAGTGCCTAGGCCAAAAGTCAAAGCCCCAGGACTGGCAAAAAATAATAAATATATATATATATATATATATATATATATTTTATTTGTTTATGTATTGTTATGTGATGCTTAGGATCAAACCCATTTCCTCAAGTTAGGCAAGCACTCCACCACTGAGCTATACCTCAGCCCTTAAATTCTTTTTGTTTCTTTGTTTTTTGTTTTGTGCTGGTATTAGAGCTTGAACTTTGGGCCTTGAACTTGCTTGACTCCTTCACTCAAGGCTGGCATACTGCCATCTGAGCCATACCTCCACTTCCAGCTTTTTACTGGAATTGGAGATAAAAGAATCTCGTGGAATTTTCTGCCCCATCTAGCATTGAGCTGTGATCCTCATATCTCAACCTCCTGAGTAGCTACAGTTAATTATATCATCTGACCCCTTTAATTCATTGTCAAACTGATTTCTGTTTTTGATTCCAGTAAGAATATCAGAATGTTCTCATTGGAAAAACTGAACTGGATTTTGATACTTTTAGTAGGATACTTTTAGATAGGGATGTTAATCCAAGTTAAAGTCTGGATTAAATAAGGAAATTTTTAAAATATATATCAGGGAAGTCTATTTTCAGAGCAAGATTCCAAGATGAGATTTTGTCTTTTTCTTTTTTAGCTGTTACTTTTTACTTGATTTGGTAATTAAGACCTAGCAGTTTATTTATTTATTCTTTTTTTTTTTTTTTTTGTCGGTTGTGGGGCCTGAACTCTGGGCCTGGGTAAGCTCTTCAGCTCAAGGCTAGCGCTCTACCACTTCAGCCACAGCACACTTTCAGCTTTTTCTGCTCATGTAGTGCTGAGGAATCGAACCCAGAGGCTAATGCATGCAAGGCAAGCGCTCTACCACTGAGCCACCTTCCCAGCCCTAGCAGTTTATATACATATAAGTACGGAAGAGGAAATGGCTCTGTGGCTCAAGAGGTAGAGTGCTCGCCTTGAGCTGAAGAGCACAGGGACAGTGCCCAGGCCCAGAGTTCAAGCCCCATGACCCACAAAAAAAAAAAAAGTACAGAAGAAAACTTTCAAAGTTTGTGTTCTGGAGGTGTGGCTATAGTGGTAGAATGCCGGCCTAGCAAGCACACCTCCCTGAGATCAAAACTCTAGTACTACCCCCCAAAAAGTTTGTATATTTATACTATTCTTTTTTCTTTCCTTTCTTCTTTTATTTTTTGGTAATACTAAGACTTCAACTTAGGGCTAGGTGCTATCACTTAGCTTTTTCTTTTTTCCCTCAAGGCTGGTACTGTATCACTTGAGCCACTTCTGGCTTTTTGATTTTGGGAGAGAGGTTAATTGGAAGTAAGAGTCTTACAGACTTTTCTGCCCTGGCTGGCATTGAACCTGGATCCTCAGATCTCAACATCCTGAATAGCTGGGATTATAGGCAGTGAGCCACTGGCACTAGGCTACTCTTCAATTTTTATTTTTACTTTTTGTCAGTCTGGGGCTTGGACGCAGGGCCTGGCTGTTGTCTCCGAGCTTTGAGGCACAGTGCTACTTCAGTTTTCTGGTGGTTTATTAGAGTCTCACGGATTTTCCTGCCTGGGCTGGCTTTGAACCACAATCCTCAGATCTCAGCCTTCTGAGTAGCTAGGATTACAGGTGTGAGCTGCTGGTAGTCGGCCACTGTTGTATTTTGAGAGCAGACATGTTGCATCCCCACCCCTCTTGTGAAGATAGGGATCAGACTCAGAGCATCTCCCATGTTAAGGATGCACTCTAGGTATGAAGCACAGACTCAGTCCCTCATTTTAAAAACTGATTATCTATTCCTGTGTTCAATGTTGGGTAAGATCGCCTCCAGATGTTAATTATGTAAGAGCGAAAGTGTCTGTGTATTTATAGTCTCTCCCTTTGCCTACCTGAAAATAGCAAATGAATTATTACAGTCAATGAGAAGAATTCCTGCACTACACTTTTCTCAGAAGGATGAAGTGAGTTTCTTTGCTAAGCTTCAAAAATTTCTGGCTTTCTGAATTAAGAAGTAATACTTCATTTTTAACATGAAGGATTAGATATGAACAGTAGATCAGTGTTTTAAAAGTTGCTGCTATAGCCAAGCACCGGTAGCTCAGGCCTGTAATCCTAGCTACTCAGGTAGCTGAGATCTAAGAATTGATGTTTGAAGCCATCCCAGACAGAAAAGTCTTTGAGACTCTTATTTCTAGTTAACCAGAAAAAGCTAGAAGTGGAGCCAAAATTGGCTCAAGTGGTAGATTACCAGTCTTGTTTTTGTGTGTGTTGCTCATGGGGCTTGAACTCAGGGCCTGGGCACTGTACCTGAGTTCTTTTGCTCAAGGCTAGCATAGAGCAAAAACAAGCAAAAGCGGGAAGTTTTGAATTCAAACTTTAGTACTGGCGCATACGCGTGCACAAATTGTTTCTGGTATAATTGTATAGATTCAAGTGGAGGTACTAGATCCATGGAAAATACTGGTTAATTTTCAAATATTGATCTCACAAGGGTAATCCTAAGTGGTTTTTTTTAGCTATTCTAACATATTTAGAGTATTGGCAGGCCAACAAACTGTGGGGGTTTTTTTGTTTTGTTTTTTGTTTTGGCCAATCCTGGGGCTTGAACTCTGGGCATGGGAGCTAACCCTGAGCTTCTTTTTTTGCTCAAGGCTAGCACTCTACCACTTGAGCCATAGGGCCACTTCCAGGTTTTTCTGAGTATTTTATTGGAGAGTAGAGTCTCATAGACTGTCCTGCCCGGGCTGGCTTCCAACCATGACTCTTAGAGCTCAGCCTTCTGAGTAGCTAGGATTACAGGTATGAGCCACCAGCACCTAGACATCCTTGCTTTTTAAAGAAGTAAATGTTAGTTAAGTACAGAAGTGAATGCCTGATTCTAGATTTTCTTTATGACCAAAAATTCAACCCACAACAATTTTAGTTTCTTTTGAAGATGAACAACTTAGAAACAAAAGCATCAGAGCCACATAATATTAATTTTAATTATGATTGTTGCTATTTTTAGGCCTTCAAGTCTGCAAAAGTCCAGCAGCCTGGGGAACTTGAAGAAAGAGATATCAGATGGGGTAAGTTTGGTTTTGTTTTGTTTTTTATTTTCTATTAACCTGAGGTATTTTCATTTTATCTCTTCCATTTTGCAAGTAAAACTCTTAGGAAGAACTTTTGGTTTGCTAATAGGAAGTCATAAGTATGATTATGAGCCATCAAAAGTAGTACATAAAATTAAAAATTGAAACTTAAATGAAATATTGGAATAAATATAAACATGATTTTTGTTGTTTTTGTAGTTTAAAAGTTGTCAGCTTAAAAAAAAGTTGTTAGCTTTTTTGTATTTATGGAAATGTGAACAAATTTTCAGTCTATAAAGGATTTCTATAATGGTCTTAAATATTGTTGTTTTGAATAGGAAAAGGAGTCTACTCAGAAGCCTTCAGAGGTAATTTTTTTAATTAATTCATTTTTTGTTTATATGGTACCAAGGAATCGAACCCAGGGCCTCATGCATGCTAGGCAAGTGCTCTACCAGTAAGCCACATTCCTAGCCTCCCTCCCCCACATCAGGTAATTTTTATATTCAAATTAATGTACCAAAATGTTTTCAACTTACCATTGCATATGAATTACCTAAATGTCTGTATTAGACCAGAATTCACAGGATCCCTGAAACATTACACATCTGAAAGAATGCAGACACTGGGGTCGTGCACTCTTTGGCTCCAGTTCTATGCAATGTCCTACATAGATAGGTCCATAGTGGACTTCAGACAAAGTGGAGGCTGCTGGCTATGCTGGGTGCCAGTGACTCAGGTATATAATCCTAGCTATTCTGGAAGCTGAGATTCAAAGAATCTTGATTCTAAGCAATTTAGCTAGAAAAGTCCAAGAGATTCCTCTCCAATTAACTAACAAAAACCTGGGCTGGAGGTATGGCTTCAGCAGTAGAACACCAGCCAAGCAAACAAAAGCTAAGCAAGTGGGAGATCCTGAGTTCAAAAAGCTCAGTACACCGTAGTTGGGCATCCATGTCTCAGGCCTATAATCCTAACAATTCAGGAAGCTGAGATCTAAAGATCTAGGTTCAAAACCACTCTGGGCAGACAAATCTGAAAGACTTGTATCTTTAATTAACCAGCAAAATGCTGGACGTATGACGCAAGTGGTAGAGTGATAGTATGGAGCATAAAAGCCAACCAAGAGCTCAATGACCTGAGTTCAAATATCAGTACTGGCACAAAGACAAGTTAATTTTATGTTATGTGAATTTCATGTCCATCAGTTATTAAAAGCAAAAAGAAAACTGAACTCATAATCAGGCCATTTGATGTTTTTTGTGCGTGTGCATGTGCCTGTACTAAAAGCTTAAATTCATGGCCTGGGCACTGTCCCTTAGCTTTTCCTCTTAAGATTTGCTCTATTATTTGAGCACATCTCTGCTTTTGACTTTTTGCTGGTTAGTTGGGGATAAGAGTCTCATAGACTTTCCTGCCTGGGCTGGCTTCCAATCGTGATCCTCATATCTCAATCTCCTGAGTAGCTAGGATTACAGGCGTGAGCCATTGGCACCCAGCTATCAGTTCTTAATGGCCATCCTATACTTTCTTAGGCCTCACAAGAAGGCTTAAGGTGCCAGTATTTTATTGTATAAGACTACTGTCCATCTGAAACAAACATGTCAGCCTTTTTTTTTTTTTTTTGATGGTTGTGGGGCTTGAACCCTGGGCCTGGGCACTGTCCCTCAGCTCTTCAGCTCAAGGCTAGCACTCTACCACTTGAGCCACAGTGCCATTTCTGGCTTTTTTCTACTTATGTGGTGCTGAGGGATTGGACCTAGGGCTTCATGCATGCAAGGCAAGCACTCTACCACTGAGCTACCTTCCCAGCCCACATGTCAGCCTTTTTAAAGATGTCTATCACATAGGCTCCAGTTCTTTTTGCTCTGGTTTTCAATCATGAACACTGGTAAAGGAGACAGCTGGGTAATCAAGCTGAGGTGTAGTATCTTGACTCTTAGCTCTTAATGCCTGAGTCATTATATGCAGAAGGGGCAAAGTGGGCAATGGAGATAGCTATCAATAAGATCCTGTTTGACTTGTCACTTCAATAAATGGGTAAAAGATCTGACATAAGTGTTCAGACAGATAATAACAGCACTATATTGTGCTGTCAAGATAAACTTGTAATTAGTGCAAGCAGTAGATCATATAGAGTAAAAAATCGAGACCTTGTCAGGTGCTGGTGTCTCATGCCTGTAATCCTTAGCTATTCAGGAGGCTGAGATCTGAGGATCACAGTTCAAAGCCAGCTTGGACAGAAAAGTCCCCATAGGCCTCTTATCTCCAATTAACCACTCAAAAACCAGAAGTGGAGCTGTGGCTCTAAGTGGTAGAGCACTGGCCTAGAGCAAAAGAGCTTAGGGACAGTGCTCAGACGGAGTTCAGGCCCTACACCTGGCAAAAAAAAAAAGACACCTTAAAATATCTATATGCCTTTACCTTTTTTCCATGTCTGCAAAAGAAAGAAACAGAAAGCAAAATATGTTACAGAAATGACAGCATGTACAAGATGCTGGTGGCTTATACCTATAATCCTAGCTACTCAGGAGGGTGAGATCTGAGGATTGTGATTCAGTCAGCCTAGACAGAAAAATCCACAAGACTTACCTCTAATTAACTAGCAAAAAGCCAGAAGTGGAGATGTGGTTCAAAGTGGTAGAGTGCCAGCCTCGAGTAAAAAAAAAAAAAGCCAAATGAGAACACAAGGATCTGAGTTCAAGCCCCAGAACCAAAAAAAGAAAAAAAAAAGAATTACATTGTGTTGAAGTTGTTGTAATATATGATGTAAGATATATTGTAATTCTTTCTATATTTTTTTTGGTCTTGGGGCTTGAACTTGGGGCCTGAGCTCTGTCTCTGCAGTTTTGTGCTCAATCACTGAGCCATAGTCCACTATCAGTGTTTTGGTGGCTAATGGAGATAAGATGCTCATGGACTTTCCTGCCAAGGCTGACTTTGAACCACAATCTTCAGATCTCAGCCTCCTGAGTAGCTAGGATGACAGATGTGAGTCATTAGCACCCTTGCCTTCAGTTATTCATTTGTTTATTTATTTTTGCCAATTCTGGAACTTGAACTCAGGGGCCTGGGCACTGTCCCTGAGCCTCTCTGCTCAAGGCTAGTGCTCTACCACTTGAGCCACAGTGCCACTTCCAGCTTTTTCTGAGTAGTTTATTGGAGATAAGAGTCTCATGGACTTTTCTGACCAGGCTAGCTGAGAATCACTGTCTCAGATCTCAAACTCCTGAGTAGCTAGGATGGGAGGTGTGAACCACTAACATACAGCTTCAGTTATTCTTTAAATAAAATAAGCACCATGTTCCCTTGAGCCTGGCATATCCTAATGGTTTCATATGTTAATACGCTGTTTTCCTCATGACTCCCCTCTCAGGAAAAAGCCCCAGGAGAAGGCCGCACGTGTGGGACCCTCCCTCCCAAGATTCCCAGACATGTTCCTTCTGTGGATGACAACCCCTTTGGCACTCGAAAAGCGAGATCTTCTTTTGGCCGGGGCTTTTTCAAAATCAAAAGCAACAAGAGGACGGCAAGTGCTCCCAACCTGGGTACGTGTGGCCATGAGGCCTGCAGCCCGACTGCTTGGTGGCAGCAGGGCTCAAGCTTGATTCTCTCTTCCAAGGTTCCCATGTGTTTCTCCTCAGAAATGAACAGAATGACTTGGGGGAGAGCTTAGCAAAAAATGTTTCAGTGGGTGTTTTGTTTTGTTTGGGCCACTGCTGGGTCTTGAATTCAACCTCACTTGGCTTCTTTTTGCACTCTCCCACTTGAGCCACACCTCCACTTAGAGCCCTTTGCTGGTTCATTGGAGACAAGAGCCCCAGATTTTTCTGCCCAGGTTGGCCTTGAACTGTGCTCCTCAGATCTCAGCCTCCTGAGTAGCTGGGATTACAAGTGTTAATTACTAGCACCTGGCTACTTAGCAGTGTGAAGATGCATTGACTCATCCTGCTCAGTGTCCTGCAACCTCCACTTAAAGCCTGGATTCTTTGTGATTTCATTCTGGAAA
Source organism: Dipodomys ordii (assembly GCF_000151885.1). Lineage (NCBI taxonomy): Eukaryota > Metazoa > Chordata > Mammalia > Rodentia > Heteromyidae > Dipodomys > Dipodomys ordii. Next base: position 2,699,414 of record NW_012267383.1, on the reverse strand, counting down.
TTTCCTTTTTGGTGGTTGGTTGTGTGTTGTGGACAGCTGTGCTAGAGTTGGTGTGTAACTGTCAGCATTGTGCATGCTGCTCCTCCACCGTGTTTCATCTGTGTTTCATTTTATCATCCATCCCCTGTGTTCTCTCCGTGGGGCTGCGTGTGATTGTGTGCGTTGTTTGGATATCGGAAGATCGTGAACGAAGTGCCAGTGCACCCACCTTAGGTATTGTACCCGTGCATGCCAGCCTCATCAGCACTGTGCTCCAGACCCAGCTAATTCCTGCTCTAAGCCTCTCTGATTGCTAGAAAGTGAGCTGGCAGCAATCAGAAAACATTGTTCACTATTTCATAGTATTCCATCTGCTGCTATAATAGACTTCTTAGACCTTTTACTTCAAGCCTCAATGCTGTTTTAAAGCTCATCTACAGAGTGTCGGGAAGAAGTGTTCTGTCATTTTTCATCCTACTCTTTCTCTTTCCCTGTCCTAGGAGCACATCTCCACATGAATATTTTCCTCTATTCACAAAGGAACTGCATGTTGCCATCTGCTGTGACTCACTCCTGTAATTCTAGGTACTTAGGAGGCTGGGATCTGAGGATCAAGGTTTGAAGCCAGCCTGAGCAGGAAAGTCTGTGAGATTTTTATCTTTCATTAACCAGCAAAAGACCCAAATTAGAAGCATTGCTGAAGTGACAGACTGTAAGCCTTCAGGGAAAAAGCTAAGGGGCAGTGTCCAGGCACCAAAATAAAAGTGCCAGTCACTGGGTAGAGAATTTTATACAGGAGACTTACAGAAGATAGTTTAGATTCTCTTCTCCTAGGGAACCGACTTCTGACCTTTAATAGTTTTGAAGATGAAGATCATATTTATTGATGCCAAAGCTAACTTTATATGTTATAATTTGGATAGTTAACCCAAAGTAATTTTAGGAGAAAGGAAGATGAGTTTTCTTCTTTGTTGTGCCTAGCATACAGTGGGGTAAACAAGTCCTCAGAAGGAGGATAGGATGTTTTTAAAATGAGGCGATAGCAGCATGCAGATGGCCCCTGCCTGGACTCCTAGGTGCTCAGAAAGCTGAGATTTGAGAATCCCAGAAGTCATCTCAGGTAGGAGAGTCTGAGAGACTCTCATCTACAACTTTAACCAACAAAAAGCCAGAAGTAGAGGTGTGGCTCAAGTGGTAGAGCACCAATCTTGAGCAAAATAGCCAAGTGAAAGAGCAAGACCCTGAGTTTAAGATCCTGAGTTCAAGACCTAGTATCAGCACACAGACAAAAAGTAAATAAACAGATAAGTAAATAGAATGAAATAAAATGAGTATAAACTAGACCATATTTTCAAAGACACTTGTACCTATCTTGGCTTTAGGGTGTGAATGAGCAGATTTCTGTGGATCTTTTAGTAGGTCCTGTCCCCCTACGTAGATGTCTACCTGTCTACTTGTGTATGCCGGCTAGGTGATTTGCTCTGTGGCCATACATTCTAAAATGAGCACTGGATACATAAACAGATCTAGTGAGACAACTATGATCGTGTCTTCTCTGTCTTTCTAAAGAATTGTAGATGATGCTTTGAAACAAACGGTGCTTACTATAACCTATAATCACAGCTCTGCTTCATAGAAAAGTCAGCTTTTGCAATTTATATTTCTTACTGAAACACTTTGTTGAGATTTTATTTTTTGTTGTTTATATGTTTGTCCTTTTTTTGTTTGTGTTGATACTAGAACTTGAACTCAGAGCGTAGCCACTGTCAATTAGCTTTTTTGCTCAAGTCTGACACCCTTACACTTTAGCCATACCCCTATATCAGGTTTTTTGCTGGTTAATGGAAGTTGAGAATCTCTCAGATTTGTCCTTCCCAGGCTGGAACCTTTAAACCTCCATCCTCAGATCTCAGCTTCTTGAGTAGCCAAGATTTCAAGTGTGAGCCACCGATGCCCAGCTCTTGTACGTGTGTGTCTGTGTTTTGGGTTTTTTTTTTTTTAGCAAGTTTTAATTTATAAAATGAAAAGTCAAGCAGCAGTCCTTGTGTTCAGTAGTGTACAATTGTCTACTAAAGGACAACTCAACTAAAGCAGTTTGTACTTGGAGATCTGGCAAGTTATTCTTTCTACACAAAATCATGCGGAATTCTTTTTTTTGGGGGGAGGGTCCAGTTGTGGGGCCTGAACTCGGGGCCTGGGAGCTGTCACTCAGCTCTTCAGCTCAAGGCTAGCGCTCTACCACTTGAGCCACAGCACCACTTCTGGCTTTTTTCTTTTTGCTTATGTGGTACTGAGGAATCGAACCCAGGGCCTCATGCATGCAAGGCAGGTGCTCTACCACTGAGCCACCTTCCCAGCCCTGGAATTCATTTTGTATCAGAAGAAAGACTAGCCCAGGCATCTGTGACTTACGCTGTAGTGCTAGCTATTCAAAAGGGCTCAGATCTGAGAGTCGAGGTTCAAAGCCAGCAAGTGCAGAAAAATCTGGAGACTATTATCTCCAATGAGCCAATAAAAAGCCAGAAGTTGGGGTGTGGCTCAAGTGGTAGAGTAACACCATTGAGGGAAAAACATGAAGCCCTGAGTTCAAGCCTCAGGATTGGAACAAAAACAAAAAAGATAACAATCCTGAAGGGTGCTGGTTGCTCACGCCTGTAATCCTAGCTACTCAGGAGGCTGAGTCAGCCAGGCAGGAAAATGCATGAGACTCTTATTTCCAATTAACCACCAAAAAAGCTGGAAGTGGAGCCGTGGTTCACAGTGTTAAGAATGCTGGCCTTGAGCACAAAAGCTCAGGGATAGTGTTCAGGCCCCAAATTCAAGCCTCAGGACACACACACACACACACACTCACACACACAGAGTTGACCTTTCATAATCTCAAATGAGAGGTTAAATTAATTAACTTCATACATAAGAGAAAACTCAAAATAGGACATTTATATTCCATTTATCATATTTCAGGGTACTATCTAACTCACAGATTTATAAACCAATAGAATTCTTAACAGTTGCAAAAGCGAGAAGGTTAATCTAATCATGCCATAATTTAAATCTCATCAAGTCTCCATTCTTCTTTGGAATAGCTGAAACAGAAAAGGAAGCAGCAGAGCACTTAGATTTGGCTGGTGTGTCTTCTCGGCCCAGAGCTTCACAGGGGACCGGCCCCTTCCAGCTATCTCCACCTTCTCCAGACTCCAGAAAGAAATCCCGAGGGATCATGAGACTTTTTGGAAAGTAAGTGCAGTGAGTCTCACACGTTATTCAAATGGGAAGAGGAATGGGCAGATAAGCACCAAATTAGAAGATTTTGTGTTTCTCTTTTTGTTTTTGGGGGGTCCGGTCCTGGGGCCTGAACTCTGGGCCCAGGCGCTATCCCTCAGCTCTTCAGCTTAAGGCTAGCGCTCTACCACTTGAGCCACAGCACCACTTCCGGCTTTTTTTCTTTTTGCATATGTGGTGCTGAAGAATTGAACCCAGGGCCTCATGCATGGAAGGCAAGCGCTCTACCACTGAGCCACCTTCCCAGCCCTGTGTTTCTCTTTTGAGAGAACTTGGGGATTCCCTAATTGATTGGGCTTCAAGTCAGTGTTTCAATTCAAATGTTAAGGTGTGTTTTTTTTTTCTGATACAGAATTAGTGCCACATGGGGCTGGGAAGGTGACTCAGTGGTAGAGCACTTGCCTTGCATGCATGAGGCCCTGGGTTCTATTCCTCAGCACCACATAAGCAAAAAGAAAAAAGCCGGAAGTGGTGCTGTGGCTCAAGTGGTAGAGCGCTAGCCTTGAGCTGAAGAGCTGAGGGACAGCTCCCAGGCCCAGAGTTCAGGCCCCACAATCGGACCAAAAAAAAAAAGAAGAAAAGAAAAAAAGCCAGAAGTGGCACTGTGGCTCAAATGGTAGAGTCCTAGCCTTGAGCTGAAGAGTTGAGGGACAGCGCCCAGGCCCAGAGTTCAGGTCCCACAACCGGACCCCCCAAAAAAAAAAAGAATTAGTGCCACGTGATTTTATCTGGAAAGAATAGCCACTAGCTGGGTGCTGGTGGCTCACACCTGTAATCCTAGCTATTTAGGAGGCTGAGATGTGAGGATAATGGAGTTCAAACCTTAGGACCAACACCAGAAAAAAAAAAAATAGCACTGCCAGACATTTGAATGTAAACATTATGTCTGGCATAAAAAGAAAAGTAGTTCAAATGTACCCACCAGTTAAAAAGATTTTTTATTAACTGTGAAGTCTAAATTGTCCTTGTATAATTCTTGGCTCCATGAGTTATATCTTCTTCAGACTTAAGAGAAGCCAATCAACTACCTTCAGTCCAGATGACTTGTCTGAGCCTGAGTTCAAACGAGGAGGGACCCGGGCGACTGCAGGCCCCCGACTCGGGTGGTCTCGAGATTTGGGACAGTCCAACAGGTAAGAACAGCTGTGTGAGTGGACTTTATCTTTAGTTCATTTGTTTGTATGATTGATTGGTTAATTATGCCAGTACTTGCACTCAATGGTTAAACCCAGAGCTTTGTGCTCCCCCTTGGATTTGTTGTTCATGGCTGGCAAGCTATCACTTGTATCACACTTCTATTTCTTGCATTTTTTGCTAGTTAATTGGAGATGAGTCTCACTGGATTTTTCTTAGCAGACGGGATTACTGGTGTGAGCCACAGCCTCCTAAGTAGCTGGGATTACAAGCATTACCACCAGCATCTGGCTTGGACTTTGGTATCCCAGTTGTCAAGGCCTTGTAAACAACTCTGTGTTAGTCTTGTGGCTGGGTTAACTACTGGGTGCTGTTAAGTTCAAAGCTCCGGTACCAGCACAAAATGGGAAAAAAGTATGTGCTAGCTTGTGGCTCAGTAGTGAAGCTCTTTGCTAACATGCATAGGGTCCCCTCTCCAGCACAAGAAAAAACAACAGTATAATCTAGAATCACATTGCGTAGATTTCATTTCTCACATTATCCCTTTCTGCCAGCCGGGTGGGCAGCCTTGAGCAGTGACTGTACTGCAGTCTTCCTGTCATAATACTGATAAGGACTGCCTACCCCCAAAAGGCGATTCCAGAGACTGAGTTAATATGTGCTAAGTATCTGGCAAATAGTAACCATTGCCTAAACATTAGAGATTGAATCTTTGAAAGCCAGTAGAGGTATGCTATCAGAATTCTTAGACCTATCAAGAGTAGATAATGATTTATCTATTAAGGCACCTAGAACTTTTCTTAACTGCCTTGAGGGTGCATGGAGTATAAGAACATAGAAGGGAGGAGTTGGTACACACACCTTTCAAGCATTGATGACCAATCTTTTAAGATAATGAGTAGACTAGAAACCTTTTAAACTCAGGCCCTCCCATATAGGCACTTCACTGGTAAGGAGGGAGCTCTGTGGCCTTCTTCAAACACCAAATGGTTTCATTTGCCATATGTTGCCTTTAAATATAGTAAATGACTTCCTTGTAGTATTTAAAAAATAAAATGCTGGGAGCTTGCGAGCCATGATTGTAATCCCAGCTACTAAGGAGGCCTGAGGACCCAATTTGAAGCCAGTTGGAACAGAAGTATCTATGGGACTCTTTAAGTTAACCAGCAAAAAGCCAGGGGTAAAAGTGTGACTCAAGAGGTAGAGTGATAGCTTTGAGTGAAAAAGTAAAGAGAAAGTTCAAGCCCCCATACTGGCACACACATATGTTCATCTTCACCCTTTTTTCAAACAGGAACATTATTTGTATGGCTAGGTAAAAGGAAAATAGGTATTTTGTTTTGATTTCTCTTTCCTCCATGAGGTGAGGGCATTGTGTCTTCCTCTCATCTTGTGCCGACTAGAAAGAAACCACAATTCTGCCAAAGTTAACTCAAATTAGATTTAGTTATTTTTTTCAGTAATGCTTGAGTATTACCTGTTTGGGAATGTACTCTTCAAACAACAGGGTTTCAGGTTAATGACTTATAGTGGTTCAACTTGGTGTTCTTCTGTAGAATATATTCTTTTATTGAGTGTGTGTGTGTCGGGGAGGGAGGGGGTGCTGGTTCTAGGGCTTGAACTCAGGGCCTTGCACTTTTGACTTTTTTGCACAAGTCTGGCACACCACTTGAGCCACAGCTCCACTTCTAGCTGTTTTTGCTATTTAATTGGGTATAACAGCTGTTCAAAGTACACAGTTGGAGTTGATTTCTTTCTCATGCAGTTGTCATTTTCCTATAGTAACTTGGATATGCCATTTGCCAAGTGGACCAAGGAGCAAGTTTGTAATTGGCTGGTAGAACAAGGCCTGGGGTCTTACCTGAATTCTGGCAAGCACTGGATCACCTCTGGCCAAACCCTTCTGCAGGCTTCCCCACAGGATCTGGAGAAGGTAATCTTCTCTTGTTTACAAAACACTTGAGAGAAGGAGAATGCAAATGTAGGATTGTTTCTTATGGTAGAGAACAGGCTGGTTAGGGCCTAGGTAACTTCTCCTGATGAAGTTGGGGTTCAAGCTTCAAGACCAGAAGGAACAAAAACAGAAGTTTCAGTTTTCAAGTATTTCATAATTACTTATTTCATCTCATAAACTTAAAAGGAAGGATTTTGCTGGGCACTGATGCCTCACACACCTATAATCCTAGCTACTCCGGAGGCTGAGAGCTGAGGATTGTAGTTCAAAGCCAGCCTGGGCAACAAAATCCAAGAGATTCTTACCTCCAATTAATGACTAGAAAACCAGACATGAAACTGTAGCTCAAAAGTGGTAGAGCACTAGCCTTCAGCAAAAATGCTCAGGGACAGTGCCCAGGCCCTGAATTCAAGCCCCAATACTGATTGGGTGGGGAGCCCAGGCCCTGAATTCAAGCCCCATTACTGATTGGGTGGGGAGCAGGGCCTCCTCTTGATGCTTTTTTTTTCCCCCCTGTGACCCAGATTTGAACTTAAGGTCTTATTCTTACTTGGCTGGTTCTCTATCAATTGAACCATGCTTCCAGCCATAATTTTTTTGGTATTGATACTGGAGTTTAAACTCAGGGCCTGGTTGCTTTTTCACTCAAAGCAATCATTTTACCAATTGAATCACACAGCTTCACTTCTGGCTTTTTGCTGGTTAATTGAAAATAACTCTTGGATTTGTCTGCCCTAGCTGGCTTTGAAACACTGTTCTCAGATCTTAATGTCCTGAACAGCTAGGATTATAGGTGTAAGCCACCAGCACCTGGCTTTGTCTTGATGATTTTTGTTTTTTTTTTAATTAAATGGTTCTTTAAGCCATAATTGTTGGCTTATGTAATTATATGTCCATGATAATAAGCCTTAAGCTTACACATCTCAAAACCATTGGGGGCCTTATTGCTGACTTACCATCTATGTGCCATATATAATTCAGTAACAGCAACAGAAAAACAAAAAAGCCTCATTTGCCAAGCACTGGTGGCTCATGCCTATAATCCTAGTTACTCAAGAGGCTGAGATCTAAAGATTGTGGTTTGAAGCCAGCCTGGGGAAGGAAAAGCTGTAAGACTTATCTCCAACTAACTACTCAGAAAATGCTCAAGTGGTAGGGCATTAGCCTTGAGCAAAAGAAGCTCAGGGATAGCACTGAGGCCCTAAGTTCAAGCTCCACAAAATTCCTTATATATTTTGTGTCCCAATAATTTAATACTTTGTACAGGATAAGGGTGAAATTATTATTGCTACATTTACTGTCTTACAAAGAGAATGAGTCAGTAGAGAATTTCTAACACACACTAATTGTGGTAGTCTTGACTCTTGAGAGTCCTCTTATTCAACAAGTTTTCACTAGCCTTGGTTAATATTATTAGATCTTAGTGTGATGCAGAATGTGGTCTTGTGTACATGCATGTGTGTATGCATGCGCACATGTGTGTGCATGTGTGTGTGTGCTCACATACACTCTGATACTAGCGTTTGAACTCAGGACCTTTAACTCTCACTGAGCTTTTTCTACACAAGGCTACTTGAGCCATACCTTCACTTCTGGCTTCTTGTTGGTTCATTGGGGATAAGAGTCCTACCGACATATTTTTCTGGCATGGTTGCCTTAGACCCTGGATCCTCATAGCTCAGCTTCCTGATCAGTGACAGGGGTGTGAGCTACCAGTACTTAGCATCAGCATCTGGTCTTCGATGATGCTTCACCTAGGGGAATCAGCATCCTTTGCCAGTGAACACAGTGCATATAAACAAGAATGAGAAGATTGATCTTTCTGCTGATGGTTTCAGGAACTTGGAATTAAGCATTCACTTCATAGGAAGAAACTGCAGCTGGCTTTGCAGGCCCTAGGATCCGAAGAAGAAACAAACCATGGAAAGTTGGATTTCAACTGGGTCACTAGTAAGAGGTTTTTATGCTTAAAAGAATATTGCTGCTTTTTTTTTTTTTTTCCTTTTCAGTCACCAAAACAGATATTCTGTGGCACTGGTTTCTGTCTTTCAGGATGGCTTGATGATATTGGCCTCCCCCAGTACAAGACTCAGTTTGATGAAGGACGAGTGGATGGCCGAATGCTACACTACATGACTGTTGTAAGTGATTGTCAGTCCGGATCTGGGGGAGTAATACTTTTTTCTCTGAGAAGAATGTGAATAGGGAATTGCCTCCAGAGTGGGGGCTTCGCCTATCACCCTAGCTACATCTCAGGAAGCTGAGATCTGAGGATCATGGTTCAAAGCCAGCCTGGACAGACAAATCCAAAAGACTCTTAGTCTTCAATGAACTACTGAAAAAATGGAAGTGTAGCTATGGCTTAAGTAGTAGAATATTGGGCTTGAGGAAAAAAGCTAAGGGACAGCACCCCCCCCCCAGTTCAAGTGTAAGTACTGGCACAAAAAAAAATAGAAATAATGGGACTGGGAAGTTGGCTCAGTGGTAGAGCACTTGCCTTGCATGCATGAGGCCCTGGGTTCGATTCCTCAGCACCACATAAGCAAAAAGAAAAAAGCCGGAAGTGGTGCTGTG
>NW_012267383.1:2682779-2690181 GCF_000151885.1 Dipodomys ordii | reverse complement strand
AAAAAAGCCAGAAGTGGCGCTGTAGCTCAAGTGGTAGTGCGCTAGCCTTGAGCTGAAGAGCTGAGGGACAGTGCCCAGGCTCAGAGTTCAGGCCCCACGACCGGACCCAAAAACAAAACAAAACAAAACAACTAAGCTTTCCCAAAGGTTGATTTTTATGTATAACCAACAAGATAAATATTGGAGAGAACACTCTCATGAGTAAATTTATGGTATGTGAATAATACCTCATAAAGCTAGTTGTTTGCTTTTTTTCCTTATGAGGTGCTGGAGGTTAACCCAGGTCCTCATACAGGATAGGCCAACAATCTACTACTTGAGACCTGTCTATAGCCCTTTTGTATTTTAGTGTCTCAATGCAGCCTTCTTCAAGGCTGGCTTCAAACTCACAATCTTCCTGCTGCTTTTTTTTTTTTTTTTTCAGTCATGGGACTTGAAGAACTCTGGGCCTGGGTGCTGTCCTTCAGTTCTTCAGCTCAAGGCTAGCGCTCTACCACTTGAGCCACCGTGCCACTTCCGGTTTTCTGGTGGTTTATTGGAGATAAGAGTTTCAGTGAAAGACTTTTCTGCCCGGGCTGGCTTTGAACTGCGATCCTCAGATTTCAACCTCCTGAGTAGCTAGGATTACAGGTGTGAGCCACTGGCACCAGCTTGCTTTTTTTTTTTTTATCAGTCCTGGGGCTTGAACTCAGGGACTGGACACTGAGCCTATGCTTTTTTGCTCAAAGCTAGCATTCTACCACGTTAGCCACAGCTCCACTTTTCAGTTTTTTGGTGCTTGACTGGAAGGAAATAAGAGTCTCATGGACTCTCCTGCCTTGGCTGGCTTCATACTTGGTCCTCAGATCTCAGCCTCCTGATAGCCACGATTGCAGTTGAGCCACCAGTGCACACAGCCACCTCTGCCTCTTTGAGTAGCTGGAATTATAGGTATTAAACACCTTTCCTGGCTTCATTAAGATCTTTCAAAGACAGAATATGGAGTTTTAAAGCTCTCGTGGATTCTATATTAAGTGTTTCTATGCAGTGACCATAGAAACTGCATAGGCAGTTTCAGAAAGGGCTACCTTTTGACTTAAGGTACCAGAGACTTTTCCCTTCTTTTCCCGGAAAACTTACTGAAACATTTCCCACTTTAACCCAATTGTAGTGGGCAGGAGTTACTAGGACAGAGTTGTTGCACAACATGGATAGCTCACACCTTTAACCCTAGCTACTCAGGAAGCTGAGATCTGAGGATTGTGATTCAGAGCCAGTTCAGGCAAAAAAAATCAGAGATTCCAATTTACTAGCAAAAAGCTGGAAGTGGAAATGTAGCTCAAGTGTTATGGTGCCAGCCTTGAGTGAAAAAGCTAGCTAGCTAGATGGATGGGTGGATAGTTTAATGGATTTTTTTTTCTATTATCACAGAACCAAAGCCCTTACGTTGGCAGGAATATGGTGTAAGCTTGTATAAATAAAACTGTACTATGTTGCTTGTTTAATCGTCTAAGAAGTCTTTTAGCATTTTACTTATATTAATATTCAATTCCACTAATTTTGAGTTAGTGCTATTACTCTTTTTTAATCTTTAAGTAGTTGTATATGGATTTTCTCTTCCAGCTTATGAGTACAATGCATCTTGGTCAATGTGTCACCTCTTTCATTGTTCTCCATCTCTCTCAATCCCACTCCTCCCCTCTAGTTCCCTGGTAACATTTTCACATATGTACATTGAGTATTATGACTGTATTCACCTACCATCCTCTCTCCATTTGTCTGTCTTCCTCCCTGTCATTTGAAGGGGAATGGAGAAACCTGGAAAAATTATGGTAAGTGGCGTAACTAAGGCTCAGAGAGACAAAGTACACATTTTATCTCATACATGAAAGTCAATCTAAATTATAAACATACATGAAAACATATACAGGGCCATATGTATCCTAACACATTGACTAAAGGATGGTATACTCAGGGGGATCCCAATGGTGGGATTCCTCAGAACTACTAACTGTTTAGCAAAATGAATACCAGGAAGCTGAAACAGGTTTTGTTGTGGGGCAGGTAGAGTGCTATTATTCTTCAATAGGAAAGAAAAGAATCTAGAGATTGGGTGACTTAACCAAGTGTCTTTGAGCAGTGAATGATATAAAGCCCCAGAGGCCTGACTGAGGGCTGTTTGGAATCCTTTCCATAGCTGCCTGGTATATGCCAGTAACACTTGAGAGTCTGTTCTAGAAATGTAACTGATTCAGGTTTAAAAATCTCAAGGAGGGGCTGGGAAGGTGGCTCAGTGGTAGAGCGCTTGCCTTGCATGCTCGAGGCCCTGGGTTCGATTCCTCAGCACCACATAAGCAAAAAGAAAAAAGCCGGAAGTGGTGCTGTGGCTCAAGTGGTAGAGCGCTAGCCTTGAGCTGAAGAGCTGAGGAACAGCGCCCAGGCCCAGGGTTCAGGCCCCACGACCAGACCCCCCCCCAAAAAAAAAATGAAGTATAGGCTGGGAATGTGGCTTAGTGGTACAGTGTTTGCCTAGCATGCACGAAACCCTGGGTTCAATTCTAGTACCACATAAACAGATAAAGCTGAAGGTGGTGCTATGGCTCATGTTGATAAAGCTCTAGCCTTGAGCAAAAGTAGCTTTAGGGACAATGCCCAGGCCCTGAGTTCAAGCCCAAGGACTGTCAAAAAAGAAAAAAAATGAAGTATATAGCTCAGTAGTTTACTTAACTATTTGTGTATGTATACTAATCCTAAGGCGTGAACTCAGGATTTGCTCAAGTCTAGCTCTCTACCACTTGAGCTGCAGCTCTACTTCCGGCTTTTTTGCTGGTTCTTTGGAGATAAGAGTCTCTTGAACTTAATCCTCAGAGCTCAGCTCCCTGAGTAACTAGGATTACAGGTGTGGGCCACTGACACCTGGCAAGTATTTTATTGTCTCTATTAATTTCTCAGTTATAAAAAAGATATCACAGCTTTATAAGATGATAATATTAGGGAAAGCTGGGTAAAAAGCATACAGAAGTTTTCTACTATAATATCTAGCAACTTTAAGCCTGAAATTATTTGAAGGTAGGTTTTTAAAAAATACAGAAGTGCCGGGCACTGGTGGCTCATGCCTGTAATCCTAGCTACTCAGGAGGCTAAGATTTGAGGATCGCAGTTCAAAGTCAGCCTGGGCAGGAAAAGTCTGTGAGACTGTAATCTCCAATTAAACACAAGAAAACTGGAAGTGTGCTATGGTTCAAGTGGTAGAGCGCTAGCCTTTAGCTGACGAGCTGAGGAAGAGTGCCCAGGCCCAGAGTTCAAGCCCCATGACAAAAAAAACAAAACACAAAAACCACAAAACAGAAGCAATAACTGAGTGCTGGTGGCTTACACCTGTAATAGTAGCTACTCAGGCAGCTGTGATTTGAGGATCCAGGTACAAAACCAGCAGGCAGATAAATCTGAGAGACTCTTATCTCCAGTTAACCAGAAAAATCCAGAAGTGGAGCTGTAGCTCAGATGGTAGAATGCCAGCTATGAGTAAAACATCAAGACATCAAGTGAGAGGATGGGGCCCTGAGTGCAAGTTCAGTGTGCACACACACACACACACATACACACCGATGGGGCCCTGAGTGCAAGTTCAGTGTACACACACACACCTGACCGAAAATAATTTGTTGTAAGATCTTAGTTTTAAGAAATAATTTAGAGGGGCTGGGAAGTTGGCTCAGTGGTAGAGCGCTTGCCTTGCATGCATGAGGCCCTGGGTTCGATTCCTCAGCACCACATAAGGAGGGGAAAAAAAGCTGGAAGTGGTTCTGTGGCTCAAGTGGTAGAGCGCTAGCCTTGAGCTGAAGAGCTGAGGGACAGCACCCAGGCCCAAAGTTCAGGCCCCACAACCGGACCAAAATAAAAGAAATAATTTAGAAGCCAGGCACCGGTGGCTCACACCTGTAATCTTAGCTACTCAGGAGGCTGAGATCTGAGGATCGAGGTTCAAAGCCAGCCCGGGCAGGAAAGTCCGTGAGACTCTTATCTCCAGTAAACCACTAGAAAACCAAAAGTGGTGCTGTGGCTCAAGCGGTAGAGCACTTACCTTGAGTTGACGAACGCTGGGACAGCGCCCAAGCCCAGAGTTCAAGCCCCATGACCGCCAAAAAAAATAATAATAATAATTTAGAGAAAATTCAGGAAACTATTTTTGCTTAAGGAGATAACATACTATCTAACTTTTTTAATCTTAGAAATATTTTATATTAGATTAATGTTCTCCACTTCCTCTTTCTCACTTTCATAAAATATTTGTTATCAGTAGGTTGTGCCTAAAATAAGTTTTCTGTATTTATTTTCAGGGTGTGTTTGAAAGTAGACTGTGTGTCAGCTTCTGAATGATTGCTTTGGTGTGCCTGTCACATTACAAATATCAATGTTGGGGCTGGGAAGGTGGCTCAGTGGTAAAGCGCTTGCCTTGCATGCCTGAGGCCCTGGGTTCAATTCCTCATCACCACATAAGCAAAAAGAAAAAGCCAGAAGTGGCGCTGTGGCTCAAATGGTAGAGCACTAGCCTTGAGCTGAAGAGCTGAGGGACAGCGCCCAGACCCAGAGTTCAGGCCCCACAACTGGACCAGAAAACAAAACAAAACAAATATCAATGTTGAAGGCATTGACCATTGACATTATCATATTTATAATTCCTGTGGTAGTACTAATGCTTGAACTCAGAGCTTTATACTCTTGTTTAGCTTTTTCACTCATGGCTAGTGCTCTACTTGAGCCATAAGAGCTCCACTTTCAGCTTTTTGCTGGCTAATTGCAGATAAGAGTCTCATAGGCTTTTCTGCCAGTGATTGCTTTGAATTTTGATCCTTAGATCTCAGACTTCTGAGTAGCTAGGATTACAGGTAGTAGCCATTAGCACCTGGTCACAGATGTATTTTGTGACCCAGCAAGTTCTTTTCAATAGAATTTTAGAGCACTAAGATTCTATTATCCAGTCAGAGCCTCAGGTACAGAAGGGAAGAATTGACAGTCATCATTGTAATGCACAACATTAATTTGGGGACAATCCCCACAGGAAAATTTTGTTCATAATAGCAAAAGGAGTTCTGTCATTAAATAATACCTTTAAAATCACTGAGAAGGTCTTGTGGGTCTATTGACTTGTTTTGTTTTGTTTGGCCAGTACTAAGGTTTGAATTCAGTGCCTCACTTATTTGCTCAGCTGGTACTCTACCACTTGAACTACACCACCAGTCCTGCTTTTTTTTTTCTGGTTAATTGGAAACAGTCTCATGGACTTTTCTGCTTGGATTGGCTTTGATCTGCAATCCTCAGATATCAGCTTCCTGAATAGCTAGGATTATAAGCATGAGCCATTGATACCCTTTGAGAGGCATACTGATTTAAATGGTTCTCCTAATTTCATTCCAGTTTTCTGTGATTTCCCTAGGGAGATCTTTCTAGCATGGCCCAATCCATTGAGTATTTCCTTTTGTCCTCTTTTGCAGGATGACTTGCTGTCTTTGAAGGTTGTGAGTGTCCTGCACCATCTCAGTATCAAGAGGGCCATCCAAGTCCTAAGGATCAATAACTTTGAGCCAAACTGTCTCCGGAGGCGGCCGTCTGATGAGGTAGTGTATCTGATAGGTGTTACTGCATATGCATGTCCATACATGTGACTTCTGGATCTGCAAGAGTGAGGCCTATTTCCTCTTGGGTTTTGTCATGAAAGTCTCAATTTGTCATGAAAGTCTCAATTTACTACTTGTTTTTGTGGTCCTATGTCCCTTCTTTCCTTAGGACAGGTCTGCTTGTAACTAAAACAAACTGAAATGGTCTTCATTTGTTCTACTTCCTTTTCATAGGTATATTCCTCCTGCCTCCTTACTTTTCACAGCTGAATATCACTATAGAGACTTGGCTTTTCTTTTTCATACTAGTGTATAAGGAAGCACAGTGGGCCATAGTGACTGAAAAGGCAGACAAATCTGAGAAACTCTTATCTCCGATTAACCAGCAAAAAGACAGAAGTGGCTCAAGTGGTAGCGTGCCCACATTAGTCAGAAAAGACAAGTGAAAGCACAAGTCTCTGAGTCTAGCACACACTAGAAAAAAGGAAGGAAGCTTAGTCAAGTGCCAGTGACTTCTGCCTATAGCTACTCAGGAGGCTGAGATCTGAGGATTGTGGCTTGAAGTTACTCAAGAGGCTGAAATCTAAGGATTGCAGTTCAATCTAGCCCAGGCAATAAAGTCCAGCCAGAAGTGGAACTGTGGCTCAAGTGATAAATGCAAAACCTTGAGCACCTAAGCTGAAACAGTGCTTAGGCTCTGTGTTCAAGACTCCAGACTGGCACCAAAAAAGGCGGGGGGAGGGGGAGTGTGGGGGGGAAGTGAAGTAAGCCAGGCCCAAAGAAACATAAGTTCCATGGTTTCCCTTATTTGCAATAACTAGTACATGTCTAGGACAACCAAAAAAGGTCAAAAGCTATGTACATATGACCATACAAGATGATGCTAAGCGAAATGAACCCCAAGATAGGGACATAAGAAGTTTTATCATTCTTGCTGTTGTTTTTAATGGACTTATAATGTATTATGTGATTTTTTTTGTTCGTTTCTTTTGTATGTTCTTCCCCCATAGTATAGCCCCTGTTTTCACTGTATTTGATTCCAGTGTCCTGCATCTTGTATATACATTTTTTTCTAATTTGGGGAGGGGAAGGGAAATAACAAAATGCTGAAATAAGGATACAGGTTGACCCATTGTAACAATGAGATGAACAAGACACTATGTTGAAAACTTTGGTGGGGGAGGGGAATAGTAAGGGAAAAACAAAGGAGGGGGTAACAATGCTTAATAGGAAATGTACTCACTACCTTACTCATGTAACTGTGTAACTCCTCTAAACAGTATCTTTACAATAAAAAAATATGTATTAAAAAAGGAATTTGAAATGGAAAAAGAAGAAAATAAAAGGAACCCTAATATTTGAGTATAAATTCTGTCAGAGAATTCAGGGTGCAGATAGAAGGGAAAACTGGGAGTGAGGGAAGAGGTAACATTGTCCAAAAAGAAATGTACTCTTTACCTGACTTAAGTAATTGTGATCTCTCTGTACATCACCTTTATAATAACGATTTAAAAAAATTAAAGAGAATTCAAGTAGTGTGCTGGTGGCTCATGCATGTAATCCTAGCTTAGGAGGCTGAGATCTGAGGTTCAAAGCCAACCTGGGCAGGAAAGTCCATCAGACTCATCTCTAATTAACCACCCAAAAGCTGGATGGAAGTAGCATGGTGGCTCAAAGTGGCAGAGTGCTAGCCTTGAGCGCAAAAAGCTCAGGGACAGTGCCTAGGACCTGAGTTCAAGCCCCATAATTGACCCCCCACCCAAAAAAAAGAATTCAAATTAGAATTCTTATTCTGTCCCACCAAA
>NW_012267383.1:2679905-2682709 GCF_000151885.1 Dipodomys ordii | reverse complement strand
TGCAATGCTTGGTAAGAAATGTACGCATTATCCTGCCCATGCAATTGTAACCCCTCTGTACAGTATGTTCACAAATAAAATTAAATTAAATTAAAAAAAATACCGTATAGAGGGGTTACAATTACATGGGCAAGATAATGAGTACATTTCTTATCAAGCATTGTTGCCTCCTCCTTTGTTTCCCCTTCCCATCCCCTACCATCTCTATCCCCCCACACACACACTTGGAAGGGATTTTCTAGATGGACAGGACATGGTCCACTTGCTGATCCAGTGGGCCACAGTAAAATTCTAGAGGACAGTTCATATGATACCTCAAGTAGTCTATAACAGTCATTGCTTCTGTCTGTTAGAGTTTCCATCTGAGAGGGAAGAAAGGGGAACTGTTACTAGGTAAGGATAGAAAATGATGGACATGGGCTGGGAAGGTGGCTCAGTGGTAGAGCGCTTGCCTTGCATGCATGAGGCCCTGGGTTGGATTCCTCAGCACCACATAAGCAAAAAGGAAAAAAGCTGGAAGTGGCGCTGTGGCTCAAGTGGTAGAGCGCTAGCCTTGAGCTGAAGAGCTGAGGGACAGTGCCTAGGACCTGAGTTCAAGCCCCATAATTGACCCCCCACCCAAAAAAAAGAATTCAAATTAGAATTCTTATTCTGTCCCACCAAACATTTCATGGGCTATTGTGTGCTGATGTTCTAGGCCTGTTAGAGCACATGTGCATGGTTAATACTGAAGTTCATGTCACCGTCAGCTGAAGCTTGTGGCATCTGTTGTTGCAGAATAGCATCTCCCCTCCCGAAGTGCAGCAGTGGACTAATCACCGGGTGATGGAATGGCTGCGCTCTGTGGACTTGGCAGAATATGCCCCTAACCTCAGGGGTAGCGGTGTCCATGGTGGTCTTATGGTAAATTTAACCCTTATTTTGTTTCTCTAGTCTAATGTGTTAGGGTATTACAAAGTTGGGGATTCCTAATCTGAAATCTGAACAGCTTCAAAATTTGGAAATCTTGCCAGGTGCTGGTGCTTCATGCCTGTAATCCTAGCTAATCAGGAAGCTGAGATCTGAGAATCACAGCTTGAAGCCAGCCTAAGCAGGGAAGTCCATGATTCTCTAACCAGCAAAGAAAAGGAAAGGGAAGTGTGGCTCAAGTGGTAGGGTGCCAACTTTGAGTGTAAAAGCCAAGAACACAAGGCCCTGATTTCAAGCTCCAGTACCCTTCTCCTACAAATTCAAAAAAGGAAAAGAAGCAAAAACCAAAATGCATAGCATTTTAGATAAAGGGTACTCCTTCTTTTTCCATTTGCCTGTCATAATCCTTAATTCAAGTTTCACAACCTTCTGCATTATTTCTAGTGACTTTTGGTTTCAGGGTATTTTTATTTCTACTGTGGAAATAAAATTTTAGATTACTTTCAAGCACTAATTAAAGATAAAAGCCATACCTACTGGGTGCTGGCTGGTGGCTTACTCCTGTAATCCTAGCTACTCAGGAGGCTGAGATCTAAAGAGCAAGTTCTGAAGCAAGATGAGGCAGGAAAGAGATTCTAGCAAAATGCAAACATACATAAACTATGAAAGCTTTTAACAATATTCATTTTTATCACAGGTTCTCGAACCTCGCTTTAATGTGGAAACCATGGCTCAGTTACTGAACATCCCCCCTAATAAGACCTTGTTGAGAAGACATTTGGCCACTCATTTCAACCTCCTGATTGGCTCTGAGGCCCAGCACCAGAAGCGAGACGCCATGGAGTTACCAGATTATGTACTTTTGACTGCCACTGCCAAAGTGAAGGTTGGTTCAAATTTGTACCTTATAATGCTTGTGGGAAGTTTACAAAGGCTTTTAAAGATATATCTAGCTTTAAAAAACAATAGAGAGGGGCTGGGAAGTTGGCTCAGTGGTAGAGCGCTCGCCTTGCATGCCTGAGGCCCTGGGTTTGATTCCTGAGCACCACATAAGCAAAAAGAAAAAAGCCAGAAGTGGCGCTGTGGCTCAGGTGGTAGAGCGCTAGCCTTGAGCTGAAGAGCTGAGGGACAGCGCCCAGGCCCAGAGTTCAGGCCCCACAACCTGACCCCCCCAAAAAATTAAATAAAATAAAAAACAATTGAGAGCGCAACACTAGTGACTCACGCCTGTAGTCCCAGCTTCTCCAGAGGCTGAGATCCAAGGATCAAGATTGGAAGCCAACCCAAGCAGTCAAAGACTCTTATCTCCATTGACTAGCAAAAAGCCAGAAGTGAAGTTGTGGCTAAAGTAGTAGATTGCCAGCCTTGAACAAAAAGGCCAAAGTGAAGTGCAAGGCTCTGAGTTCAAGCCCTAATACCAGCACAAAGAGAAAAGAATTTTTTCTCCAAGAGTGGGAATTCTTTTACTCAGTCACTAAGTCAGTTATGGAAGTAGAACAGGCAAATAAAATAGTCATAGCCTTACCCAAAACAAATAAGAACCATGTTTTTCTGCTGAGCTTATATAGAAAAACTTTGCTATATTGGATTTGGCTCTGAAAAACCCTACTGTGTTAAATCCTTTTTAATGGACTTGGTGTACCTTGCTTATCCAGTTAGTGAGAGTGGATAAGAAGAAGATGGTTGTCTTCTACAAGACCACAGAATGGGGATGGCCATTTGGTAGGGATTTTCTTTTTCTTTTTTTTTTATTGTAAAAATACCGTATAGAGGGGTTACAATTACATGGGCAAGATAATGAGTACATTTCTTATCCTCTATCAGAAAGAATGACATTGCCCCATTTGTTAGGAAATGGAAAAACTTGGAAAAAATTATATTAAGTGAAGTAAGCC
>NW_012267383.1:2670073-2678950 GCF_000151885.1 Dipodomys ordii | reverse complement strand
GTAGAGCGCTAGCCTTGAGCTGAAGAGCTGAGGGACAGTGCCCAGGCCCAGAGTTCAGGCCCCACGACCGGACCAAAAAAAAAAAAAAAAAGATGGACATAACATGGCAGACAGCATGTAGTACATCATGGTGCCTTGGGCTGTTACTCAAATACTTCTTTCCATGGTGGCTTGGGCTCTTGCTCATAATGGCCTTTTTTTCCCCTTGTCCCAGCTTGAACTCAGGGCCTGGGCACTGTCCCTAAGCTCTTTTTGTTCAAGACCAGCACTCTATTACTTGAGCCATAGCACCACTTCCAGCTCTTCCTGAGTAGTTTATTGGAGATAAGCATCTCACAGACTTTCCTGCCCTGGCTGGCTTCAAATTGCCTCCGCTTCCTGAGTGGCTAGGATTGCAGGTGTGAGCCACTAGCGCTCAACTATAATGACCTTTCTTTTTAATGACCTTTCTTTTTCCCACAATGCTTCAGGCTCCTGTTCAAATGCCTCTTCTATCCACAATGCCCCAGGTTGGTAGTGAGGCAGTCCCTGGTGTGTTACTGGCCTTGACCAATCTGACTTATTTCCATGCTTCTACCCTGTGGTAGGGACCAATGAGGGATCCAGGTTCCCGCATGGATCGTCATGCTCATTCATGTCCTAGGATAGGAGGAGAATTAATAAACACAAAGGCTACTTTCTTGGGGACTTCCTTGGACTCCAGCCCCTGAGACACCCTTTATGGAGAGTCTATACTTCCACTTTTAATAAACTTATTACTTTACTACAAAAAGAAAAATTCATCTTCTGAGATTCATGGCAAGGAATAATAGGATATTTGATGTACTGTTCACATGTGCTGGTCCTGGGATTTGAACTCAGGGATTAGGCATTGTTCCTGAACTTTTTTTTTTTTTTTTTGAGCCACAGTTCTATTTCTAGTTGGTTTTTTTGCTGTTGTTGTTTTTTTTTTGTGGCCATGGGGCAGCGGGGCATTGATAGTAGTTGGAGAAAAGAGTCTCACAGACTTTCCTGCCAGGTTGGCTTTGAACAATGATCATCATAACTCAGCCTCCTAGTAACTAGAATTACACGCATGAGCCACTAGCACCTGGTTTCTGGTGCTCTTTTTGTTATGCGATATAACCACGTGGTTGCTTTTCTCTCTGAGGCGGGATGAGCAACTTAACCACATCTGTTCTCAGGCCCCTGCCTGTTCTCAGGCCCCTGTCCTGTGATTTTATCAAATTCCTGATTCTCTTTGTTTGCATTTCAAGCCAAAGAAACTGACCTTCAGCAATTTTGGCAATCTGAGAAAGAAAAAGCAGGAAGATGGAGAAGAATATGTTTGTCCAATGGACCTGGGACAGGCATCAGGCAATGCCTCTAACCAGGCCTGTAATACTGACCTGGACCTACACTTGTATGATGAGGATGATTTGGACCGGCTAGAGCAGGTAAATAAGGCACTGCACAATGCTTTTCAGCTGCACAGATGCTGAGAGGGAAATTTTCATCTACTACCTAAAACCCTCTTGTTTCCATTTCACATAACATCTATTAACCAGGATATATGTTCTTCAAATGCCTACAAACACTTGCAGTTGCTTACTTCATTCTATCTACCTATGATCTTCATTCTATTATCACAGCATATAGTTTATATTCATGTTTGCTGTCCACATTGTAGAGGTAAGAAAACAGCATAATTGTGTTCTATTGCTCTGGCCCCAGTGTCATTCATGTCAATTCTGCTTAGTTTTCATGAGATAATGGATATGAATAGGTACAGTGTGATTTGCTCTCTGCAGATGGAAGATTCTGAAGGGACAGTAAGACAGATCGGTGCATTCTCTGAAGGCATCAACAATCTCACAGTAAGTTTGTAAGACACAGGTGAATGACTAGAAATGTGACTCTAATGATTACTGCTAAAATCACTCCAAAGAACTACATGGCATGGGTTACTGGTGGATCCCACCTATAATCCTAGCTACTTAGTTGACTGGGGTTTGAGGATCAGAGTTCAAAGACAGCCTAGGAAGGAAAGTCCATGCATGAATGAGTAAATACTTAAAAAAAAAAAAAAAAAAAGCTTGCACAAGACTAGGTGTTGGTGGCTCACACCTTTAATCTTAGCTACCTAGGTTAAAGTCTGGATAGGAAAGTGTGTGAGACTCTTAACTCCAATTAATCAGTAAAAATCCAAACGTGGAGCTGTAGCTCAAGGGATAGAGTGAAAAAGCCAAGTGAAAGGATGAGGTACTGAATTCAGTCCTCCCCAAAATAAGTAAATTATCCTAAAGAACTTCATGGGGAGAGGCCCTAGTGGCTCACTGCTCAGTTCCCAGCTACTCAAGAGGATGAGCTCTGAAGATCATAGTTCTAAAGCTCCCCTCCCTAGGAAAGACCCGCACACATACCCTGAGACTCTTATTTCCAATTAACCAGCAAAAAGACAGAAGTGGAGGTATGGTTCAAGTGGTAGAGTTACAGCCTTGAATAAATGACACCAAGTAAGTGTGTAAAGGCCCTGAACTCAAGCCCCAATACTGGCACATGAGTGAATGAATGAATAAATGCTTTAAAATATATATATAATTGCCTGGGTGTTAGAGGATGGGTGATGCTGTCCGAGCACAACGTGTGTCTCCACAGCGTGTGGTAACCATCTGCTTCCCCTAGTATATGCTGAAGGAAGACGACATGTTTAAGGACTTCGCTGCCTGCTCCCCTAGTGCCAGCATTACTGATGAAGACTCCAATGTCTGACGCCGCCCCAGAGCCATTTCCTCTTTCTTCCACTTAAGCGTTCAGATGCAGCCCCCACTGACACATTGTATATTGTTCATGGTTCAAGTTTCACATCTACAGGTGGAGATGAAAAGCAGGGGACCTGGGCCTATTTTGAAGATGCCATGAAAAACAAGACACAGGCGAATAGGAGCGTAATTGTTTTCACTCTATTTAATGTAAAAAAAAAAAATCTGTATCTGTGAAATATCCCATGTAAAGTAGTGCATTTAAGGTGAGCGTTTCTACTCCCTGGCATGGAGGTGTGGGGGAGAAGACATAAGCATGTGTGACTGTATGTGCCTGCCAAATTACAAGGGCTCTGCCACTTGTCTCTTACTGGCTTATTTTTATATATTTTTCTAAATGTATATATACCGTGCATAGAAACTAAATCTTTTATTTGTGACCTAAGGAAGGTAATGAAAGGATCATATGAAAACAAAAGCAAAAGGCAGGAATCTAAATTTTCATATGCCAGCAGTTCCTGAGGAGGGCAGGTGATCTTTTCTTTCTCCACAGCTGTATGTCACAGCCATGGTCCTCCAGACTCAGTATACATGAAATCTACTTCTCTGATAACCCATTAAATTGGTGATAGTTTATAAGAGATTTACCCTAAAAAAAAAGAATTTTGGCCTCAATCTTGGATCCATTCGCGCACGCGTGCATGCGTGCGTATGTGTATGTGCATGCATGCACGCGTACATGCGCGCGCACATGCTAATACTGAGACTTGAATTGGGCCTAGGTAACGTCGCTAAACTTTTTCACTCAAGACTGGTACTCTACCACTTGAGCTACACCTCTGTTTCTGGCTTTTTGTTAGTTAATTAGAGATAAGAGTCCCATAGACTTTCCTTCCTAGACTGGCTTTGAACCTCAGTCCTCAGATCTCAGTCTCCTGAGTAACTAAGATTACTGATGTGAGCCATCAACACTGGGAGATCTATTTGCTTTTTTTGAAATAACTTGAGTGGCATTCATAGAACATCATTTTGAATGCATCCAGAAGCATTCAACAGCTTCCTTTAAAAAAAAAAAAAAAAAGTGTACACACAAGCCAGGTGCCAGTGGCTCATGCCTGTAATCCTAGCAACTTGGGAGGCTGAGATCTGAGGATCCCAGTTCAAAGCCAGCTGGGGCAGGAAAAATACGTCAGACTCATCTCCAATAAACAATTCAGAGCTGAGGGACAGTGCCCAGGCCCAGAGTTCAAGCCCAGACTGACAAAAGACACATACACATACACACACACATGCACGCACACACACACGAAATAATTTCTAATAAAATCAGAAGCAAAACAAAAACCTTCACAGTAATTTCTTATTTCCTCTTTGCTGGATAAGAACATTAACTACTAACAGTTTGCCTAAACATATTCATTGTACATTTCTCAACTGCCAATGAATGGGGCTTTTATTTCTTTTTTTGGGCGGGGGGATCTGGTCATGGAGCCTGAATTCTGGGCCTGGGCACTGTCCCTCAGCTTTTCAGCTCAAGGCTAGCACTCTACCACTTGAGCCATAGCGCCACTTCCGGCTTTTTTTTCTGCTTATGTGGTGCTGAGGAATCCAACCCAGGGCCTCATGCTTGCAAGGCAAGCGCTCTACCACTGAGCCACCTTCCCAGTGGGGCTTTTATTTCTATCACTTTTCAAAAAAAAATTTTTTTTTTGGTCGCTGGTGGCTTGAACTCTGGGCCTGGGCACTGTCCCTGCACTCTTCAACTCAAGGCGAAAAGCTCTACTGCTTGAGCCACAGTGCCCACTTCCAGTTTTCTAGTGGTTTATTGGAGATAAGAGTCTCATGTGGACTTTCCTGCTCGGGCTGGCTTTGAACCATGATCCTCAGATCTCAGCCTCCTGAGTAGCTAGGTGCCTGGCCACAATTCAAATTTCTGAGGCTGAAAATTTAGTTTTTGCTTGTTTGGTTGTATGCATGTGCGTGTGTGTGCACGTGCGCGCACACACACACATGCACACGCTACTCTTGGAGCATGAACTTGGTCTGGGCTCTGTCCGTTAGCCTTTTTGCTGACACACTACCACTTGAGCCCTAGTTCCACTTTGGAGATAAGAGTCTCATGGACTTCCCTACCTAAGTTGGCTTCAAATTGTGATTCTCGATCTCAGCTTCCTGAGTTGCTAGGATTACAGATATGAGCCACTGATGCCCTGCAAAAACTTGTTTTATAATGGCTATTTTATTAGATAAAATATAGTTCATGTTTTTCTGCAACACAAGGCCAAATATTCTTTATAAAGCAAATTGAAAGCTGCAGCAAAAAAATGTTACCATTGTGTTTTTTAAGAGATATTAGGAAAAAATACCTATTTTTCATCAAGGGCTATTCACATTAGCCTATTGTGGAAAAGACAGTTTCATACATTGGGATGTTGGTGGGCAGTTGAGTTTATGCCAATGAACTTGGCTATAAACTATTTTTGAATATCAATGGATTATTATATTGTCGGCAGTTTACCAAAGTATTCATCAAGGAACTTGTAACATTAGGTTATTTATGGATAACTAAAATGAGTTCATGCTAACAATGATTTCCTTTTATCATTTATTGGATAACTATTGGGTTCTTTATTGGGGTTTTTCATGCAAATATGTGTTACCATATGAAAAAATGTGTTCTTAGAACCTGGTCAAAAATACCAGGAGACTGTTGTACATGCCAAATATTCTTTATATCTTATGACAGTATGAATGCCTGATGAGATGTGATTAGGTTGAAAACATTGGCAATGTATTCTTTACCACATATAATATATACTGGTGTTACCTTACAAAAAGAAATAAAGCCAGTTGATAATTGTTTCATGTTTTTAATTGTCATTATTCATTTATTTTTTGTTCACAATAACATAGGAGCCAGGTGCTAGTTTTTCACACCTATAATCCTACCTATTCGGGAGGCTGAAGCTCTAAGGATGGAGGTTTGAAGCCAGCCAGGGTAAAAACATCTGAGAGAATCTTATCTCCAGCAAAAAGCTGGTAGTGGAGGTGTGGCTAAATAAGTTTGAAAAAAGCTAAGCCACTATGAGGCCCTGATTTCAAGCCCCAGTTCTGGCACAAAAATAATAGATTTGGTTTTTGTTCTAGAAAATGATAATACCAACTCTTTGTAGTTGTAAAGTCCATGAATGAATTTGAGTTGGGTTCATAATGTATCAACAGAGAGAAAATTGAGGTCTTTATTGAGCTAACAAATGAGGTATTATGATAGAAGGGATGTAAGGAAATCAAACGAATGACGCACAGATTTGATGAGATGAGCTCTACCTGCATGCTTTCTAGAAACAACAGCCCCGACATGCTGTGCTCACTGAGTGCCAGAAGGGGAGAGACAATCGAAAGTATTAAAAGTACAGTGAAGCTGGGTACTTGTGGCTCACCCTTGTAATCCTAGCTAATTAGGGTCCTGGTTCAAAGCTAGCCTGTGCAGAAAAGTCTGTGAGACTTTCATCTCCAGTTAATCAGCAAAAATTGGACTGGAGGTTTGATTCAAGTAGAAGAACACTAGCCTAGAGTGAGAAGGCTGAGAGTTCAAGGCTTAGTATGTGCACATGCACACATTACAGGGAGTAAGGCCTAGTGCTGAACAACAGATGTTTTTGTGAAATTTATTATGTAACTTAATAAACCAGCAGGAATCTGTATGACACACTCCCAGTTCTCAAACAGAATACTCTCGTGTTTGTTTAGCCAAATGTCTATATGCTTAGCTCCACAGAGGGACCCAGGCACTTAGCCAACTGGGATCATATTTAATAGATGGGACTTGGTAGCAGAACTTTCATTCTGTAAAAGAAGCAATTCTCCATGTGTGCGTCCTAGATATTTCAAAGTGGTGTTGATTGGGCCCAAACCATGGGACAGAAAGCATCTCAGCCACTGGCCTTGAATGACAGCATTTGTGAGGGATCCAGTGAGGCCATCGTCCATGCAGCTCAGAAACTGAAGGAATATCTGGGGGTCGAGTATCCCTTGTGCAGCCTATGCCCTGCTTTGAGTACACTCAATGAGATCTTCTTAATCTCCTTCATCACCTTCTGCCAAGAAAGGGGGCTTGGAGAGTGGGTCACCACCACCAAAATGACCAAGCATCAAGCCTTCCTGTTTGGGGCAGACTGGATTTGGACCTTTTGGGGATCTGATAAACAAATAAAGCTTCAGATTGCAGTACAGACTCTACAAATGGCGTCCCTTCCTCCCGTAGGACCAAAGCCTTGTAATTCCTTCAATCCAGATGCCCAAGTGCAAGAGTCTTGGAAGAAGAGCAGGTTTGACCAACTGGAAGAGTTTTGTGATCTGATTGGAGAGGATTGTCTGGGCCTGTTCATCATCTTTGGTATACCAGGAAAACCCAAAGACATCCGGGCAGTGGTCCTGGACAGTGTCAGGAACTGGACAGTAAAGAGTCAGCTGCCAGGAAGGAAGGTTGTAGAACATTTTGTCTTAGAAACCAATGACTGCGTCTCTATCAAAGAGCTTCTTGGAAACTGTCTGAGTAAGAAAAATGGGCTGAGAAAGGTGGGCAAGGTGTATATTAGCATCCTCTGAACTGGGTATGTGTGTTGGGTGTGGCTGGCCCTTAAGGGGGAAAGGGCTTTTTATTCTTTTAAGCAAAAAGTCATCTGTTAAGCCAGCATGGGATTTTTTTCCTTCCTCAAAATGATGTACCTGGGTCAAAACAGGCTCGAGTCACAATGATGGAGAGAAACAAAAGCTGGTTAATTGAATTTTAGGGAAAAAAGAAAGTTGAATCTTCATGTATTTGTTCAATAATAAGAATGGGAGACTGGGGAGGTGGGGAGGGAAGTGATAGGGCAAAAACAAAGGAGGGGGTAACAATGTTTGACAGGAAATGTACTCACTCATGTAACTGTAACCCCTCTGTACAGTATCTACAATAAAAATATTTTAAAAAAAGAATGGGAGAGAATAATAAAATTTGATTTGCCACACATATTTGTTGGAAATAGTCTAAAAGATGTAAAAAATATGGGAAGTGTAGTTGTGGCTCAAGTGGTAGAACACCAGCTTTGAATGAAAAAGTCAGATACAGACCTGGAGAGACCCTGAGCTCAAGCCCCAGTACTGGTACACAAGAAACAAAAAGAAACATTATCATTGTTTTCTGTGTCCTGTTGAATGCTGACTTCTGAAATTCTAACCTGACATAACAACCTGAGTCAATGATAGGATATGCACACAGGGAGCTCACTGTACGACTCAACTCCGTGTTGGTGGCTCAGGCCTGTAATCCTACCTACACAGGAAGCGGAGATCTGAGATTTCTGGTTCATTGCCAGCCCAGGCAGGAAAGTCCGAAAGACTCCATTTCCAACTAGCAAAAAAAAAACAGACTGGAAGTATGACTCAAATGGTAGAGCACCAGCAGTGAGCCACAAAGAGAAAGTGCAAAGCCCTGAATTCAAGTCAGAAGACTTGAAAAAATTACACATCCTAGAGAAGGTAAGATCAAACTTTAAACTCTCGTCTGGTTTAAGAAGCCATCCGTTCAGTGTGTGTGACAGTTGTGGAGCTTGACCTCAGGGCCTGGGCTCTGTCCTGAGCCTTTGCACTCAAGGCTGGTGCTTTACCACTTGAGCCACACCTCCACTACAAGCCTTTTGTTGGTTCGTTAGAGAGGAGTCTCTCCTGCCGGGGTGGCTTGGAACTGCGATCCTCAGATCTCAGTCTCCCGAGTAGTTGAGGTGACAGGCGTGAGCCGCCTTGGCGCCCGCGCACGTGGGCAATCTCCTGCCCTGGGCTATCTCAGGCCATCACCAGGCAGCAAAAGAGCAGCAGCCGCAAAGGATGTGGGGCCTGGGTCCGGAGATCATCCGCCGCCAGCCTTGGAGCCACAGCCCCAGTTGGTGCGGAGGTATTCGCTGGGCTCTTTCAGATTCTTGGTTTGTTTTGTTTTGTTTTAGCCTTCCGAGGCCTATCTCCTTAAACTCCGAATACTCAAACCCAAGAACTTCCGGCGTCCACGCCCAGAGTAGAGGCCTGGGCCTCCCAGCCCCGCCCCTCGCCACGTCGGCCCCGCCTCTCCACTCGGCCCCTCCCCTCGCCACGTCGGCCC
>NW_012267383.1:2661691-2669575 GCF_000151885.1 Dipodomys ordii | reverse complement strand
GACGCCGGGCGTGAGCCACCGGCGCCCAGCTCGGAAAGCTTTCTGTTTGGCCGGCGATCTAAGTCTCCTGCCTTCGTCTGACTCCAGTTTCATTACGATGCTTTCAGCTCTGAGCTGACGGGACTTGTTTAATGTCTATTTCCCTGAACATCGGGAGCCCTATCAGGACTATGGGGTAATGTGGGGTACGGAACAAACCTGCCTTATAAAACTTTGTGCCAATATTGTGCTATCGTTTAGGTACCGCCGAAAGAGCACCCAGAAGTGACGGGCAGATGAGAAGAAAGGTAAATCATTCGCGTACTTTTCTAAATTCTGTCTTAATGGTGTCTGAAATGATTATTTTTTCTTTTTTTCTTTTTGTGGTGCTGAGGACCAAACTCAGGGTCTTGCACTGGCTAGGCAAGTGCTCTTCCACTGAGCTAAATCCCCAACCCAACGTCCAGAATTATCGGGTGACATAAAAGGGAACTGATGGAGATCAGGTCAAAAGGGCCAGACCCTGTAGTGTTGTCGTGTGACCTGTGTGTATTTGTATGCTGGCTCTGGAGCTTGAATTTAGGGCGTAAGTGCTAGTCCTGAACTTTCTTTGCTCAAGACTAGCATTCTACGATTCGAGTCACATATCCACTACTGGCTTAGTTGAAGATAATTGGCTTTTTTGTTTGTATGTGTTGGGACTTGAACTCAGAACCTCGGTGCTATCCCTTAATTTTTTTCTCTCAAGACTGGCACTCTACCATTTGGGCCATACCTCTATGTCTCACTTTTTGATGGTTAGAGATAAGAGTCTATGGACTTTCCTATCCAGGATGGCTTCAAACCATGATCCTGAGAGACCTCAGCATCCTCAGTAACTAGGATTACGGGCATGAAGTCCCAGCTCCCAGTGTGGACTTGTTAAAAACAATACTGAGGGAATGGTTCACCTCTAAGAAGTAGATGCACTCATCTACTCCCAGGAAGCAGGTGTGAGGGCATAGAACTAGTTTTGGTAGTGGCATAGCACATATGCATATGTATGC
This sequence comes from Dipodomys ordii, assembly GCF_000151885.1. Lineage (NCBI taxonomy): Eukaryota > Metazoa > Chordata > Mammalia > Rodentia > Heteromyidae > Dipodomys > Dipodomys ordii. The sequence continues at coordinate 2,668,550 of NW_012267383.1, read as the reverse complement.
GTTATTCTAACTCATCACACGCCTGTGGGCATCTCTCCATCATTGGTTTGTCACTGAGGAATTAAAACAAAGCCACATTAATTGGAAGGGAAATGGCACCAAGTGAGTGTCACATGAAGGAGTAATTTCATGGGAACACTATCTCCTTCTATGATGTATTCAACACTGATTTTGAGATTGTATGGATGGTTATTTCTGGATTTTGACACCTCCTTAAATCTTAACTTTTGTATATTGACCATATTCTATTTATGTATTTAATAGTTGTGTTAATACTGAGGCTTGAACTCGGAGCATTGTGCTCTCTCTTGTCTTTTCCAGTCAAAGCTGGCATTCTTAAGCCACACCCCCACCTTCAGTTTTTTTACTCATTTATTGGACATAAGAGTCTCTTGGATTTGTCTGCTCAGGCTGGCTTTGAACCTTGGTCCTCAGATCTCAGCCTTCTGAGTAGCCAGGGCTATAGGTATGGGCCACTGGTGCCCAGGTATCTCCTATTTAATACCAGGACCATGTATAGAAACATATATACATGTGGTTATATATTCTTTGATTTCCATCAAGCAATATATATAAATTATTTCAGAGTGTACTGTTAGCAAAAATGTAAGAGTTTTGAAAGTCAAAACAGTTTTTAGTGAAGGAAATATTAACACCAGAAATGGATTTTTGCCAGGAATCATTGGCTCATGCCTGTCATTTTGGCTGCTCAGGAGGCTGAAAACTGAAGATTGCAGTTCAAAGCCAGCCCAGGCAGAAAATGAGACTATCTCCAGTTAACCAGCAAAAAAGCTGGAACTAGAGGTATGGCTCAACTGTTCTCACATGGCATGAGATTTGAGCAAAAATGCTAATGAACAGTGCCCAGGCCCTGAGCTCAAGCCCTAGTACCTGACACAAAGGGCCAAAAAAAAAAAAAGTGGGGGAGGAAGGGTGGGGTGGGAAAGTGTTTGCCAAAAAGGAATGAAATAATGAATTAATATTACAGAGATTTAGAGCTTGTGTTTTTTGATTTTTGTTTTTTCATATGTACAGCAGCTGATTTGTTGGAAGTCAGATTTTATGTATTATACTCTTGCTTTATACTTCTTGTAATTGTATCTTTTGCTTTAAAGTTAAAGAATATAGCCGGGCACTGGTGGCTCATACCTGTAATCCTAGCTACTCAGGAAGCTGAGATCTGGGGATCATGGTTCACAGCCAGACTGGGCAGGATAGGACATGAGACTCTATCTCCAGAAAACTGGAAGTGGTGCTGTGGCTCAAGTGGTAGAGCACTAGTCTTGAGCAAAAGAGCTCAGAGACAGCTCCCAAACCCTGAGTTTAAGCCCCATGATTGACCAAAAAAAAAAAAGTTACTATGTTTAACTTTGAAAATACTTGTGTATTTTGTATCTCAGGCCCTGCCTCCTAGGACGGAGAAGATGACAGTTGATCAGGACTGGCCTAGTGTTTACCCCGTGGCAGCGCCATTCAAACCCTCGGTGGTGCCTCTTCCTATTCGAATGGGTTATCCAGTAAAGAAGGGTGTGCCACTGGTAAAGGAGGGAAATATAGAGCTCTTGAAGGTAAGGGAAATTGCTGGTTCATGGGCTAGGATTGATACCTGAGTGAATTCTGACTTTCCCTTTTTATCTACCCTCCTATAGCTCAAGGCTCAGCACAGAGCAGCCTAACCACATTTTAATTACCTTTTTTTCAGGTAATAAGAAATGCTGTGTTTTTATTTGTCATGGTGAGGAAGATTCAAAGTAGCTTAGAATTAAATTAATTAGATAAGCACTAGTGGCTCACTCCTGAATTCCTAGCTACTAAGGAGGCTGATGAGAGAAGACACAATAGGATGAAGGGGTACTGTGCCCCTAGAGACAGAAATCAATGAAATTTGGAAATGAGAACGTTTCATGAAACAACAGGCAATCGAATATTGAAGAAGACAATCTTTCCAAATGAATGCATAGCAGGTTTGTAGTGAGGGCAACAGTTGTGAATGGGTGTTAAAATCTGTACATGTCCACCAGTAAGTATTGAGTACCTTCCATCTATTCCCAGTAAGTCATCAAATAAGCTTTATTAATTATCAATTATTAATATCTACTGTCAAAACAATTGCATGGTGATTAATTAACAAATCGTGTCAGATATCAATCTTATTAAATATGTCTATATTAATCACTAATGATATAAATAGCCTATTTGTTAATTACTAATATTAAGTTACTTTTTAAAAAAGATTGAATTTTCCTTTTTCTTGCCCTTCTATGTGCCATCACAGATATATCCCTAACATCATTCAATTACTCAGTTAAGATTTGCTAGCTTTTATTCATTTATCCAAGTCATAAAATGTTTATGGTTGAAGCTGGATGCTGGTGGCTCACACCTGTAATCCTAATTGCTCAGGAGGCTGAGATCTGAGGATCACGGTTCAAAGCCAGCCCCAGCAGGAAAGTCTGTGAGACTGTTTATCTCCAGCAAACCATCAGGAAACTGGAAGTGACGCTGTGGCTCAAGTGGTAGAGAGCTCACCTTGAGCTGAAGAGCTGAGGGACAGCGCCCAGGCCCAGAGTTCAGGCTCCACGACTGACAAAAAAAAAAAAATACTTATGGTTGACAAAGTGAAATGCCACTGTGTGAGACTTTGTAGACCTTTGGGACTATGTAACAATGATAAGCATCCTTTGTTGTTCTCAGTTTCCTGTGGGACTCTACATGGACACCTGGATGTTCATGGCCAAAGAATATAATCAAAACCAGGTTGGCATTTCCAGCATAAGTGTCACAAGATGCGTGGTAAAAAGTAAATGATATACACTGTATGAAGACACTGGAGAGTATATTAGTACTGAATCTCTATTTTAAGAAATTTGATTCTTCAATTGACAACATATTGACATTGAACTAATATTGTAAAACTATTATCAGATTTTATTTGCTACATAAATAAAATCTGTGGGGCCTACAATTTCGTTCTCTGAGAAAATTGTCTTTTTCATATTTTTAGGACATTTAGCTAGCCAAGTAAGGTGACGCATACCTGTAGTTCCGGCTATGGAAACTGAGGCAGAAGGATCAGCTGAGCTCATGAGTTTAAGATCACTTTGGACAGCATGTATCCTATTTCAGAAAGAAGAGACATTTGGCGATGGTTTTTTATATCTTTTTCTATTTTAGATTCCCAACTTTCTCCATTTGACACCTGTAGCTATCAAGAAGCACTGTGATGCTCTTAAAGGCAAGTGACTTGTTATATAAACTTCATTGACATTGAGCATGAAATTGAAGAGCTCTGGTTTGAAGAGATTCAGCCTTGTCTTTTAAAGCTTTGTCAATTTCTCCCTTTTTTTTCAAAAGACTTTTAAGCTGTTCTCTCAGTGAACTGTTAGATCTTAAATCTGCACCAATTTGCTCACTATTCTATAAGGCATCATGAATATTAAAGTGAAGCCATAAGCCAACTGGCAATGGGTGCATGATTATAGTCCCAGGTTGCAGGAGGCTGAGGCAGGTGGCCTGGGAATTGAAGGCTAGCAGCCTAGGCCTCACAATGGAGACCTTGTCTCTGAAAACCAAAAAAAGGGTAAGTTAGGGACTTAATGTTGGGTTATTGAAAGTCATACATGAGCTAGGCACAAAGGCTCGCTCTATAATCTTAGCTATTCGTCGGGATTATGGTCCAATGACAACCTAGGCAAAAAGTTTGTGAGACCATATCTCAACAAACAAGCTTGGTATGCTGATGCTCACCTGCCATATTCAAGGCCAATTTGAACAGAAAATGAGATCCAGTTGGGAAAGTGAAAAGGCTGAGGGCATAGAGGAAGGGGTAGATCGCTGCCTATAAAGTGCGGTGCCATAAATGCAAAACCCAGTACTGCCGGGAAATAACAATACAAACGTGCATATGTGATGAGGCTGAAGGAAATACTGTGGTGGTGCTGAGAAGGTAGAAAGCAGGAGAATTGCAGTTTGAGGCCTGCTTGGGTCCAAAGTTGGTGAGAACCCCATCTCAACCAGTGAAAAGCTAGGTATGGTGTTACACCTCTCCAGCTCTGCAGGAAGTATAAATAGTAGGGTCACTGGCTAGGCCATCCCAGATGTAAATGCGAGACCTGTTTTGGAAAAAATAAAGCATAAAAGATTGGAGGAGTGGCTCAAATGGTTGAGTACTTACCCAGCAAGTGTGGGGCCCTGGTACTGCCATACAAATAGTAAGAGTTTATGATGACAAACAAGTCACCTACTTCTCTTTTACCCCTAAGCTTCATCCTGAAATGCAATTATTCTAATAGTTGCTTGTTTATGCTTACGTTTCACATGTGTCTGTATATGAGTAACTAATAGAAGTAATCCACAGAGTGAGTGCACCTCCAGGTCATGGTCTGTTGTTTTTGAATAATGTTTGTTTATTTGGTTAGTTGGTTTTGTGTTGGTACTGGAGCTCAAGGTCTTGTGCTCTCATTTGGCTTTTTTGCTCATAGCTGTCATTCTGTCACTGGAGCCTTGCCTCCAATGCAGTTCTTTGCTGGTTAAAAGATGAAATCTGTTGTACTTAGCTCTCTGACCTGGCTTAGAACCACAATATTCCAGATCCCAGACTTTCTGAGCAGCTAGGATTACATGTATGAACTATTGGTGCCTAGCTTGAACATATGTTGATCCCTAGGTGTAGATTTTTATGTATTTTGATGTAACGGATACTAGACTGTGTGGGATAAATATGTACCAATTATTTCTGTGTCACAGAAATAGTAGTCATTGCTGCATTTAATTCAAGAGTTAGAACCTTTGAATAAAGTCTCATGGATTCATGCCGATTTAAAGGTATCATGAAATAGCACAATGAAACCCTTTTATACAATCAATTTGTGCTGATGAAATTATCAAACTTAGCCTGGCTCCAGTCACTCATGCCTGTATTTCTAGCTTCTCAGGAGGCTGAGACCTGAGATGGCAGTTCAAGGTAAGCCTTGTGTTCTCCCTTGGCTTTTTTGCTCAAGGCTGGTGCTCTACCACTTGAGACACACCACCATATTGGGCTTTTGCTGGTTAATTGGAAATAAGAATCTCGCATTTATCCACCAGGGCAAGCCTTGGGCTAGCTTTATGAACCATGATCTTGATCTCAGCCTCCCAAATAGCTAGGTTTACTGGTATGAGTCATTCACTGAAGCCTGCTATTCATTGTTTTAAATGTCAAAAGGTAGCCAAGCACTGGTGGCACACACCTGTAATCCTAACTATTCAGAAGGCTGAGATCTAAAGATCATAGTTCAGAACCAGCAAGGCAGGAAAGTCCAAAAGACTGTCATCTCCAGTTAGCCACCAAAAAACCAGAAGTGCAGTTGTGTCTCAAAGTGGTAGAGTGCTAGCCTGAGTTCAAGCCCCAAGACTGGCCAAAAAAAAAAAAAAAAGCCAAAAAGTTCCTAATTCCAAAAATACTGCTTTTTCATTAAAGTAGCTAGTTATAGATCTTATAAATAGGATGGTTAGGGAGTGATATGAACTCTACTTAATTTCTGAGCATTGATTTTAGTTCTCAATATCAAGGGAGTCTTTGTAACCTAGAATGACATGTTACTGACTCTAGTTTTATTTTTTTGTGCCAATCCCAGAGCTTGAATTCAGGACCCAGACATTATCCCTGAGCTTTTTGCTCAAGGTTAGGGCTGAATCACTTGAGCCACAGCTCCACTTCTTTTTGTTGTTGTTGTTTTGTTTGAGTAGTTAATTGGAGATAAGAATCTCATGGACTTTCCTGCCCTGGCTGGCTTTGACCCATGATCCTCAGATGTCAGCCTCCTGAGTAGCTAGGATTCCAGGAGTGAGCCACCAGTGCCCCACTCTGACCATGGTTTTACAATTAAGCCTAAAGCTTGATTTTATATCAGCTAAATATCATCCCTGCTGTTAGGAAACTTTCAACTTAGGTAAAGTCACCTCTCACTGTCACTTTGGTGGTCACATCTGGCCGCCCCTCCTGCGGTGAGATTCATTACAGGAAGGGGCTCCACTAGGGCCAACCAATTGCTTTAGCTCTTCTTAGAGTATGGGGCTTGTTGAGGAAGGAAAGAGGATTCTGAGACTGTCAAAAGTTTGTCCCCAAACAGGGCCACAGAGGTGGCCACTAGCACTTGAGGGGTGCTGGAAGCTCCCACCCTTTCTTCCTGTGTACACACATGTGCCCACATGTGTTGCTGTTGGGGTTTAAACCCAGGGCTTAGAGCTCTTCCTTAGCTTTTCCATTTGAGGCTGGTGCTGTGCCATCTGAGCTCCACTAGAGTGAGTCTTCATTGCTCTGCTTGGGCTGGCTTCAAACCGCAGTCCTCAGCGGCCTCCTGAGTAGCTAGGATTACAGACCTGAGTCTCTAGCATCCAGCTTCCCCACCTTTTGTCTAATTTTGGTGTTAGGAGTTGAACCACCAAGCTCCAATCCAGTGCCATTGTTCCTTTTAGCTGAATGTACTATTCCCCACTACACCTGAAATATTCAGAATCATTTTCTTGATAAAATTCTCTACTTAGAATGGAGTTAAGAAGAAAAGGGATGAGGGTTGTGATTATATATGTAAAATGCAAAAGAGATTCCATGCTTTCATTTCCTGTGACCTGAGAGTAGGTTGCACTCATTTGACATTGTCAGGTAGCACGCATTTCAACAAGAATTTACTTGCCAAGGGGCTGGGAAGGTGGCTCAGTGGTAGAGCGCTTGCCTTGCATGCATGAGGCCCTGGGTTCGATTCCTCAGCACCACATAAGCGAAAAGAAAAAAGCCGGAAGTGGCGCTGTGGCTCAAGTGGTAGAGCGCTAGCCTTGAGCTGAAGAGCCAAGGGACAGCGCCCAGGCCCAGAGTTCAGGC
>NW_012267383.1:2625981-2661340 GCF_000151885.1 Dipodomys ordii | reverse complement strand
GAGGAACAGCGCCCAGGCCCAGAGTTCAGGCCCCCCGCCCGGACCCAAAAAAAAAAAAAAGAATTTACTTGCCAAATATAATTGATACTCTTTTAATATTCAGATTTCTGCACTGAGTGGCCAGCTGCACTAGACAGTGATGAGAAATGTGAGAAGCATTTTCCTATTGAAATTGACACTGCTGACTATGTGTCATCAGGACCATCCATCCGGAACCCCAAAGCCAGAGTAGTAACATTAAGGGTAAGAGGTGTGTGCATGGGGGGGTTGCGCAGGGTTGGTACTGGGGCATGAACTCGGGACCCCGTGCTATTTCTTAGGTTTTTGTTTGGTTGGGTTTTTTTTTTTCTCAAGGATGCCCTACCACTGGATTTTTGCTGGTTAATTGGAGGTTAAGAGACTCTTAGATTTGTATGCCCAGCTGGCTTCCAAGTGCGAGGCTCAGATCTCAGCTTCCTGAGTAGCTAGGATTACAAGTGTGAGACACCAGTGGCTGGTAAGAGGTTTTTTTTTAAAGATAAGAATCACCAGTGTGGACTGGGAAGGTGGCTCAGTGGTAGAGCGCTTGCCTTGCATGCTCGAGGCCCTGGGTTCGATTCCCCAGCACCACATAAGCAAAAAGAAAAAAGCCGGAAATGGCGCTGTGGCTCAAGTGGTAGAGCGCTAGCCTTGAGCTGAAGAGCTGAGGGACAGCGCCCAGGCCCAGAGTTCAGGCCCCATGACCGGACCAAAAAAAAAAAAAAGAATCACCAGTGCTGGTGGCTCATGCTTGCAATCCTAGCTATTCAGGAGGCTGAGATCTGAGGCTCAGGGTTCAAAGCCAGTTCCAGCAGAGAGACTCTTACCTCCAATAGACAAAGGCCAAAAGTGGCTTGATGGCTCAAGTAGTAAAGCACTGGCCTTGAGAAAAAGCAGTTCAGCCACAGCACCCTAGGCCCTGAGTTCAGCCCCAGCGCACACACACACACAAAAGATAGATCATAGAAATATAGATTATGGATGATAGATTGATAGATGATAAATACCTATATAATATGCATAGAAATGTACATGTCTACGTACATAGAGACAAATGTATTTCCTTACTTGATCTCCCTACCCCCAGCCCATTTCTCTCCTGAATTCATCTCAGGACCCTCTGCATGGGAGCAAGTGCTCTGTCCCTTGAACTACATCCTCAACCTCAATACTTTGCTATTTAGAAATGAAATGAATATCCTCAGGATTAATATTTGTATATATTCCTAAAATGAATGGAAAAATGCAGGTCAAAGGATATAACTCTTGTAGTTTTTGCTATCTATCACAAATTTTCTGCAGGATTTTTTTTTAAGGCAGATTGCTATAAAGTCCTATTTTCCTATGCATTCACAACTTTGATAAACTGCCATTTGGTACACTAAATTTTTTATAATTGATAATCAGCATTTTGCAAAGGATTGAAACATGTGATTTAGTACTAGTGAGGCCGATAATCTGTTCTGTATCATTGCCTGCTATGATGGCTCTCCTCTGCCCTGGGACTCACCCCTGCTTCCTGACAGTCAGGCCTCAGTGCAGTGCCGTGTAGTGTAGTGCTTCCTGTGGTGATAGCCACATGCTCAGGGGTGGTCATGAACATAGGCCCAGCGTTGCAGCCCAGCATACTGAGGCAGTGTAGTGGTGAGAAGCAAATAGAATAAACATTATTGGGAGATACTTACCTGGTAGAAAATTTGGTTGTAATATTATTGTGCTTCACATCAGTCTACCATTGAGGGAAATTAAAAAAGAAAGTGGGCCCCTGACAAGCCATTTGAAAAGCAGTTAAAAAAAAAAAAAGACAATAAAAAAATCAAGAGATGTGCCCCAGGGCTTAGGGTTCACACCTGTAGTCCTAGCTACTGAAGATGCTGGTTCAAAGCCCACTGGAACAGGAAAGTCCATGAGACTCAAAAAACAAATTAACAAGCAAAAAGCTTGAAGTAGAGCTGTGGGTCAAGTGGTAGAGTGTCTTTCTTAACTGAAAAAGCTAAGGGAAAATGCAAGACCCTGAGTTCAAACCCCAGTACCTGCACCAAAGGCAAAAAAACAACAAGAGTTACTACTAGCAAAAAGTAATACTAGTGGGGAAAGCATTGGAAGCACTTTGTTAGAATGGCAGAATCCAAATTAAATTTTAATTCGTTTCTCATTATGAACATATATATGAGTACATATTACATCTTGTGATGTATCCAAATGTGTGTAGAGTGCACCCCATCAGACTCCCACTCCACATCTCTCCCCCAACCCCTCATGGTGCTTCTTAAAACAATTTCAACAGGTTTTTGGTTTGGTTTGGGTTTTTTTTTTTTTTTTTTTTGGTCATTTGTGGGGCTTGAACTCTGGGCCTGGGAGCTGTCCATGAGCTCTTCAGCTCATGCAAGTGCTCTACCACTTGAGTCACAGTGCCACATCTGGTTTTCTGGTGGTTTATTGGAGGTAAGAGTCTCATGGACTTTCCAGCCTGGGCTGGCTTTGAATCACAATGCTCAGATTTCAGCCTTCTGAGTAGCTAGGATTACAGGCATCAGCCACTGGTGCTCAGCACAGGTTTCATTTTTTTCTCTTTTTGTTGTTTGTTTTTGTGCTGGTGCTGGAGTTTGAACTTGGGGCCATTCTCTCTCATTTGGCCTCTTTTGCTCAATGCTAGTGCTCTTCCACTAAAGCTCCACTTCCAGCTTTTGTTTATTAATTGGAGATAAGGATCTCACAGACTTTCCTGCCCAGCCTGGCTTCAAACATGATCATTAAACCTCAGCTGCCTGAGTAGCTAGGATTACAGGCATGAGCCACAGGCACTTCCCTTTAAAAGTGTTGCCATTCTGATTTACTTCTGGCAAAAAGCCTGTGTATGAACTTACTCCGCGGAAACTGAGTCTTGGGGAGGCTTAACCCTGTTCCTGTCTTACATGCAATACCAGACTTGCACTAACTACATCCAGTTGGCATATAGATTTAAAAAAAAAAAAAAGTGCCACTATCATGTTACCTTCTCTTGTAATTTGAAGCATCACTGTTATTTGGGGGATATTATGGAAATAGCATGATATATATCCTTGAAAAATAACAACTTGGGAAAAAAGTGTCTTGAGGATTCTTTAGAATTTTGATGAAAGAAGGTGGCACACAGCCTTTATGTCAGGGGATCCCCAATTAAGGCTAGTTTTGTAGTACCCATGCATCCACCAGGGGGCAGACTGTGCTACAGTTTCTTGAACCATGGAGTTTCTGGCATAAACTCTAGTTTTTAACATCAAGGTGTTTATATGAATATGAATGTTAAACAGATATTACAATAAATACTAGCATTGCTACCACTTTTTTTTAATGTGTTGCTAAACGCTAGTGGCCTTATGCTTATAATCCTAGCCACTGTGGAGGCTGAGAGCTGAGGATCACAGTTCAAAGCCAGCTCAGATAAATCCATGACTCTTATCTCTAACCAACAAAAAGCCAGAACTAGAGATATCTCTCAAGTGGTAAAGCACCAACCTGGAGTGAAGTCCCACCTAGCACTGGCAAGAAAAAAAAAACCCAAATTTAGAATTGAGTGTGCTGGGGGCTGAGATAGGCCTTTCCTGATCAGTCAGTTCCAGATCAGCCTGGCTACCTTGTCTCAGGACATGACTTTTTAAAAAAGAAAAAAAAGGAATAAAAGCTGGGCACCCGTGGCTCACGCCTATAATTCTAGCTACTTAGGAAGCTGAGATCTGAGAATTGTGGTTTGAATCCAGCCCAGGCAGGAAAGTCTGTGAGACTCTTATCTCCAATTAATTACTAGAAAACTGGAAGTGGAAGAGCACTAGCCTTGAGCTGAAGAGCACAGGAGCAGCGCCCAGGCCGAGTTCAAGCCCCACGACCTAAAAAAAAAAATTTTTTTTTCTTTTGTTCCAGAAATTGAACCCAGGGCCTTATTTGCTAAGAACACCCTCTACCCAGTCTTTAAAAAATTCTTAGGTCTGAGATTAGTTTTAACTTTTGAAAAATGTTGAGCTGAATTATTTTTAAATGTTTTGATCCTTCCTTTATATAATATTCCAACCTTCAAGAGATATCTGTATGTTTTAAAAGTAAATGTCCCAGCTAGGTATGATGGCACACACCTATAATCCCCACACTCAGAAGATTGAGGGGAGAGAATCACATGTTCAAGGCCAGCATGGGCTACATGGTAAGGCCTTCTCAGCAAACGTCCCCTAACTGTTGGCAGTGATGTATATTTCAGAATTGCACAGCAGAGGATTTCCCTTGGGGTATTGTGCATTACATAAACTCAGGACCTCAGGCATTCTACCTGCTTGCATCCTGAGCCATATAGCCAATCCTTTTGTTTTTGTTTTTCGTTTACTAGTATTGAAAGGTGAACTCAGGGCTGTGTGCCCTTACTTGTCTTTTTGATCAAGGCTGGCACTTGACTCCTTGAACCATGCCTCTACTTTGGGCTTTTTGCTGATCCATTGGAGATAAGAGCCATAGATTTGTCTGCCTTGCCTGGCTTCCAAGTGCAATCCTTAAATAGGATTTACAAGCATGCCACCAGTGCCCTGTTCCTCTTGATTTTAATTTGTTTTTCAGGTAGGATCTCACACCAACTTTGTCCTGGCTAGCTTCCAACCAGGATCTTCCTGTCTGACTCCTGAGTAATTGGAATTATAGATGTGTACCAGCATGCCCAGCCTTAAAGCAATTATGTTTTATCCACTTATTTCTATAATCCACCTTTGTTAGTTAAACTCTATTGGTGCATCTCAGATGTCCTTGAGTTTACTTACTTCAGAGGATTACCAGTTCTTACAGGAAAGATACTAAGTTCACTTCTAATGTTTTTTGGTTTTTATTCCCCTTTTCTGTTAGGAAAATCAGCTTCATAATGTATTCAAACCACTAACTGTATAGAGAAGGGTTTGGAGAGGTTTGTTGTTTGTTTTTTTTTAGTGGGTTTAATTTTATTTATTTATTTTTTGGGTCTGGTCGTGGGGCCTGAACTCTGGGCCTGGGCGCTGTCCCTCAGCCCTTCAGCTCAAGGCTAGCGCTCTACCACTTGAGCCACAGCGCCACTTCCGGCTTTTTTTTTTGCTTATATGGTGCTGAGGAATCGAACCCAGGGCCTCATGCATGCAAGGCAAGTGCTCTACCACTGAGCCACCTTCCCAGCCCCTAGTGGGTTTAATATTAATACAAGTAGGTAATATAATACTGCTACTTGTTTTCATTACATGAAATTACTGTTTCAATAATTGTTTTTCCTGTTTTGTTTTAAGGTTAAACTTTCCAGTTTGAATTTAGATGACCACGCAAAGAAGAAACTTACTAAACTTGTAGGAAACCAATATTGCAAGACCACGGATATACTTACTATCAAAACAGATAGGTAAGAAAAGAAGAAGTAGGGCAGTGGCTCAAGTGGTAGAGTGCCGGCCTTGAGTGAGAAAGCTTAGAAGAGCACCTAGTACCTGAGTTCAAGCTGCAGTTTAAGCACACACAACAATAATAATAACACCAGACTTTTTTAATCCTCAGTTAATGAGCTACCCAGACTATTCTAAAAACAGCATTTTAGTAGATGACCCCTTTGACAAATGTGCTTAGGTACTGAGTTTGTAGAATTTGACTTTCTTTTCCTTTTTTTAAAGGTGCCCTTTAAAGAGACAGAATTATGATTATGCAATGTACCTGCTGACAGTTTTATACCATGAGTCTTGGGTAAGTGTATGTGTACATTTAATGATTTTGTAAGTATAATTTAGATCACGTTAAGGTCTCAGGTAAGCCAGGTGCCAGTAGGTCATGCCTGTAATCCTTGCTACCTAGGAAGCTGAGATCTGAGGATCATGGTTCAAAGCCAACCTAATCAGGAAAGTCTGTATGAGACTCTTATCTCTAATTAACTACCAGAAAACCAGAAGTGGCGCTGTGGCTCAAAGTGGTACACTACTAGTCTTGAGTGTGAAAGCTCAGGGACAGCACCCAGGCCCTGAGTTCAAGCCCCCATGACCATCAAAAAGAACAAAAAGGTGTCATGTAAGTACTCAGTTGGGTATTTTGTAACCACTAAGAACGCATGAAATGTCCTACAGAGCTTCTGGCACCAAAAGCAGGCATCTTGAGTTAGATTATTCACTCACTCACAGGACTGGACTGCCATATGCCTAAAGACCCTTAAATGATGTTTCTCACTTTTCTTGGAAAACGTGTAAGTTTTTATTTGATTAAAAAATTATTTTAGGGCTGGGAAGGTGGCTCAGTGGTAGAGCGCTTGCCTTGCATGCCTGAGGCCCTGGGTTCGATTCCTCAGAACCACATAAGCAAAAAGAAAAAAGCCGGAAGTGGCACTGTGGCTCAAGTGGTAGAGCGCTAGCCTTGAGCTGAAGAGCTGAGGAACAGCGCCCAGGCCCAGAGTTCAGGCCCACTACTGGACCCAAAAATCAATAAATAATTTAGGCTGGGAATGTGGCTTAGTTGGTAGAGTGCTTGCCTTGCATGCATGAAGCCCTGGGTTCAATTCCTCAGTACCACATAATCAGAAAGGTCGGAAGTAGTCTGTGGCTCAAGTGGTAGCCTTGAGCAAAACAAAACCCAAGGACAATGCCCAGGACCTGAGTTCAAGCCTCAGGTCTGGCAAAAAATAAATAAATAAAATTTAAAAAAATTAAGGTGAAGGTTCTGCTAGAGAGTGCATGATTTTTCATGTTAACATACTGATTAAAATTTTTGATTAGAATGTAACATTGACTTACATATTAGCATCAGTTAAGGTCAGTTCGGTGTTCAGGTAGTTAGAGTAGTCCTGTGTGTGAACAAAACAAGTTAGTGCAGTGCATATATACACTCACAGGTCATTTCCACAGAAGCACCAGCTCTTCATGCTTTAAAAACGCCTCAGAATCACCATTCAAAGCCAACCTGGACAGGAAAGTCTGAGAGTCTTATCTCCAAATAACTACAAAAGGCTGGTAGTAGAGTTGTGGCTCAAGTGGTAGAATGCTAGCCTTGAACAGAAAAGCTCAGGGACAGTGCCCAGGCCGTGAATTTAAGCCCCAGGACCAGTGCATACACAGACTCGAGATAGAAAAAATGTATAATTCTCTGAAATTTTCATTTTGTCTTAAAAGAAATAACATGCTATCCTTTTTTTTTTTTTTAATTTGTCAGTCATGGGACCTGAACTCGGCCTGGGCACTGTCCCTCAGCTCTTTAGCTCAAGGCTAGCACTCTACCACTTGAGCCACAGCACCACTTCCAGCTTTTTCTGCCTTATGTGGTGCTGAGGAATCGAACCCAGGACCTCATGTTTGTGAGGCAAGCGCTCTACCATTGAGCCACCTTGCCAGCCAGAATGATTAGTTTGGTGTCTATATATTCATTTTATAGTTTATGATGAACTATCGTCGTAATTAATCAACTTTCTATGCAATATTATATTGGCTGTAATCACTATGCTTTTTTGACATAAAAATGATAAATTGATTTTACTATTTTTACCTCATTGGACATTCTTTTCCATTTTAAACTGAAACTAGAAACCCATTGCCAGGAATAACATGCTAAATAAAATCTAGAATGTGGGGGAAAAAAAATGCCTCAGAGCCCGGCGGTGGCTCACACCTATAATCCTAGTTACTGAGGAGGCTGAGATCTGAGGATCACAGTTCAAAGCCAGCCCTGGGGGCTGGGAAGGTGGCTCAGTGGTAGAGCACCTGCTTTGCATGCATGAGACCCTCGGTTTGATTCCCCAGCACCACATAAGCAAAAAGAAAAAAAGCCAGAAGTGGTGCTGTGGCTCAAGTGGTAGAGCGCTAGCCTTGAGCTGAAGAGCTGAGGGACAGCGCCCAGGCCCCACCACTGGACCCAAAAAAAAAAGCCAGCCCGGGCAAAAAAGTCCTTGACACTCTTATCTCCAATTAACCACTAGAAAACCGGAAGTGGTGCTGTGGCTCAAGCCGTAAAGTGCTCGGTTTGAGCTGAAGAGCACAGGAATAGCGCCCAAGCCCAGAGTTCAAGCCCCATGACCAACCAAAAAAAAGAAAAAAAAGCCTCAGGGCTGTGCTCTCTTCCTTAGTTTTTTTCTCAGAGTTGGAGCTTTACCACTTGAGCTGTACCTCTACATCCAGCTTTTTGCTGATTAATTGTAGATAAGAGTTTCTTGGACACATCTGCCAGGCTGGCTTTGTACCAGAATCCTCAGCTCTCAGCCTCCTGTAGTCCTCAGCTAGGAGTACATGTGTGAGACACAGTGCCTGGCCTCGAAGTTTTAAACATTAATTTTTTAATTTTAAGTAAATATTAATATTACTTAAAAATTAGTTTGCATTCCAAATACCTAGGCACTGAGTAGCATTTTATATTAGGAACATTTTAATAGAGTTAACCGGAGAGACTCTCTTCGATGTATAGAGAACTTAGATTTAGATAGAGAAGTTGAGGCAGGGTCTTTCTATGTAGCTAGCCTAGACCGGCGCTGAACTCATGATCCTCCTGCCTCAGCCTCCTAATTGCTGGGTTTCTGTGTGTGTGTGCCACCACACGGGCTTTTGATTTGTCTTCTTGTGAACCTTAGAGCTACAACAATGTGGAAGTGGTAGTGAGACAAAGATGCGATAGACTACTATATAGTGGTAAGAATGTCCCATGTCAGCCTGGTGCGTGCGCTCTGGCCTGTAATCCTCACTACTCAGGAAGCTGAGATCTAGAGGATCATGGGTCAAGTCAACCCTGGTAGAAAACTCTGTAAGACTCCCATTTCTGAAATAACCCACAGAAGGCCAGGCTGGAGGTATGGCTCAAATAGTAGAGCACCAGCTGAGTAAACCAATCTGAGCTGCCACAGGCTCTAAGTTCAAATCCTAGTATTGGCATTCACAAGTACATGCACGGGTGCATGCAACTATTAGCCATTTAGTGAAGAAACTAATTCCTAGGATTCAAGCCTGAGGTCTTGTGATAGAGCTGTTCTTCAGACTGCTCAAGGCATCTTCATTGGTGTTAAACAAAGCCATTTAACACAAAGGCAGTAGCAAGTGGAGACGGAAAAGTTTTATTTCAAATTATTTAAGAGAGAAGAAAGAGGCGACATTGTCCAAAAAGAAATGTGCTGTTTACCTGACTTATGTAACTCTAAGTCTTCTGTACCTCACATTTATAATAATAAAAGAAAATATTTTTTGCATATTAGAACAAAAAGTAGCTGGGCATCAGTGGCTCACACCTATAATCCTAGCTATTTGTGGCCCTGTGGGTCACAGTTTGAAGCCAGCTTGGGCAAGAATTTTCCAATTAACTGGGAAAAAAGCTTAGGAAGTAGAGCTGTGGCCCAAGTGGTAGAGCACCTAGCCTTGAGTGAGCTAGCTAGGCACCTAAGAAAAACATACATGGGGCTGGGAAGGTGGCTCAGTGATAGAGCACTTGCCTTACATGCCTGAGGCCCTGGGTTCGATTCCTCAGCACCACATAAGCAAAATGAAAAAAGCCGGAAGTGGCGCTGTGGCTCAAGTGGTAGACTGTTAGCCTTGAGCTAAAGAGCTGAGGGACAGCGCCCAGGCCCAGGGGTCAGGCCCCATGACCGGACCCCCAAAAAAAGAAAGAAAAACATACAGACAGCAGGACTTGCTTTTGTGGGGGAGGAGGGGAGTGTGACGGGGGGGGGGGAGTATTCTCTTTCCTCTCATTCCCCTAGCTTCAGGCAGTCACGCTCCCTTTCAACCAGCAGCGTGGTTGCATGAGCTATAGCTCCATAGCTGCTGTTTCTGAGAGTTAATCACAAGTAATCAAACCAGCCAGTTTCCATTCTTGCCGTGCAGCCTGTAAAATGCATCCCTCCCCCTACAAAAGGAAATGGCAGCCATAAATGAACTCAATGAAAGTTGACTGACTGGGTTCTTCTTGGGAAATCTGTGACTTAGGACCCAACCAGCCCTTATTCTAGATTCATGCATGAAATCTACCGTGCTAATGACTTGAGGCGAGAACAAGGAGCCCCATATCACTGTCCCAGATACACATAATTAAAGAATTCCTACATTAAGAGCAACTCGTAGGCCTTTCTAAACAAGCACCATCAGGGAAGAAGCTTTAAAAGAATGCAGATCAGCCATGAAGGTTTGCAGAACAGAATTTTTATTGAATCAGAATTCTTTTTTCCTTCACCAGCAGGGAATTCAAGCTTGATACTGGTGTTACACTTGGCATCCAATCCTGTATTTATAGAGAGCCCTGCTTAATACATCGTTGCATTATTATTTTTTATATGCTAGCCTCTGAGCATTTAATCCTCAAATATTTGTGTCCCTTGGCTTCTTCATTGTTCCATGGTCGCTTCTAAGTAGCATTGAGAGGAAAGTAGTTGGGACTCAGCTGAAAAAGCATTCATGGAAGCTTCTGTACAGGAATGCTACTGCTGTAAATTCTTCAAGACTATAGCATCAAAGCTTACTCAAGTGGGCGAACCTTTCACAAAGCACAGGCTTCTGCTGGAGGGGCCCAGCGATGCCTCAGAACCCCGTTATGTCAGCACTGAGAGGGCACTAAAAGACACTTACTCTCAGAAGTCTAAGGAAACAGACACTAAACTGGATGCTTGTGGCTTATCTCTGACATCCTAGCCACTCAGGAGGCTGAGATTTGAGGATTGTGGTTCAAAGCCAGTCTGGACAGGAAAGTCTATGATAGTCATATTTTCAGTTTACCAGCACAAACTTGGACATGTAGCTATGTCTAAAGTGGTAAAGTACTTGCCTTTAGCAAAAGAAGCTCAAGGACAGGGCCCGGATCCTGGGTTGAAGCCCCAGGACTGGGTACATACACACAAAAAAGATACTTACGGTCAGTTATTTCTTAGTTACAAAGGTTGAGACCTAACAGGAAAAACAGTCCCCAATTGTGGAACATGTCAGAGGAACCCAGCAGCTCCTAGACTGTTACACTGTCTCACATACTAGCATTCAGAAAAACGTCTAAATTAATGCCAGGCACTGGTGACTCTTGCCTATAAACCTAGCTACTTAGGAAGCTGAGATCTGAGGATCTCAGTTCAAAGCTAACCTGAGCAGATGAACTCTAGACTCTTAAAGCATTGTGCTATAGATGTAGGAAAACTGTTTAATCATTTAAAAAAAAAAAATTCTGGGGCTGGGAAGTTGGCTCAGTGGTAGAGTGCTTGCCTTGCATGCATGAGGCCCTGGGTTCAATTCCTCAGCACTACATAAGCAAAAAGAAAAAAGCCGGAAGTGGCACTGTGGCTCAAGTGGTAGAGTGCTAGGCCTTGAGCTGAATAGCTGAGGGACAGCGCCCAGGCTCAGAGTTCAGGCCCCACAACCAGACCAAAAAAAAAAAAATTCTAGGGGCTGAGAATGTGGCTTAGTGGTAGAGTACTTGCCTAGCATACATGAAGCCCTGGGTTCGATTCCTCAGTTCCATAAACCCAGAAAAAGCCAGAAGTGGCACTGTGGCTCAAGTGGTAGTGTTAGCCTTGAGCAAAAGGAGCTCAGGGACAGTTCCCTGGGCCCTGAGTTCAAGCCCCAGGACGGGCAAAAAACAAAAACCTCCAAGCTGTGTGCCAGTGGCTCATTCCTGCCTATAATCTTAGCTACTCAGGAGGCTTTGCATTCTTTCTGGAAGAAAGCCAAACAACAGCACGAGGACCTGATTTCAATCACACATAAGCACGCACGCACATACACACATCTAAATAGAATTGAGTTTCTTGGCGTACTAGGTTAGAATTTAGCATTGTAATAACTTTTGCTTTTAATCCACTATAAATATTTTTCTCTACCTGTGTTTTCTGATTTGCATGTTTTTTGAGAGAGAGAGAGAGAGAGAGAGTGTGTGTGTGTGTGTGTGTGTGTGTGTGTGTGTGTGTGTGTGTCTACATACACTGGGGTTGAAATTAGGTCCTCGTGAAATTGTTTTTTCCCCTCAAGGTTGGTTGGTGCTCTACCACTTGAGTCACACCTCTCCTTCTGGCTTTGTGCTAGTTAATTGGAGAGATGAATCTCCAGCCAGCTCAGGCTGGCTTCAAACCATGATCTCTAGATCTCAGCTTCTTGAGTAGCTAAGATTACAGGTGTGAGCCACTGGCACCCAGCTTAGAATTTTTTTTTTTTGGTGGTGGGGGTGGGGGGTCCAGTCGTGAGGCCTGAACTCTGGGCCTGGGCACTGTCCCTCAGCTCTTCAGCTTGCGCTCTACCACTTGAGCCACAGTGCCACTTCCAGCTTTTTTTTTTTCCTGCTTATGTGGTGCTGAGGACTCGAACCCAGGGCCTCATGCATGCAAGGCAAGCATCTACCACTGAGCCACCTTCCCAGCCCCTAGAATTTTTTTTAATGGCTTAACAGTTTTCCTCATGGCACAGTGCCTTGTTTGTAGTCATGAATAGTGGATCATGATTCATGTCTTTACCAAATGGAGTGGTACATGAGATCTTAGTATGTTACTTTGTTATTACAGAATGTGCTGACTTTATCACTTAAGTTAGTTAGCAGAAAGCCAGAAATGGAGCTGTGGTTCAGATGGTATAGCCCCAGCTTGAGGGAAAAAGCTCAGCAAGAATGGGAGGCCTTAGTAAGTACTAGTAGCTCCCTCCTACTCAGGAGGCTGCAATCTGAGTATCATGATTCAAAGTCAACCCAGGCAGGAAAGTCTGTGAGGTTCTTATCTCCAATTACAGAAAACCAGAAGTAGTGCTGTGGCCCCAAGTGATATAGCACTAGCCTTGAACAAAGGAGCTCAGGGACCAGCACTCAGGCCCTGAGTTCAAGCCCCATGACTGACAAAAATAAATAAATAATAAGAAGAAGAATGTGAGACCTTGAGTTCAAATTCTACTACCAGCACAAAACCAAAAGAAAAACAAAAACAACTTTCCTCTTTTAACACCTAAAATACCAATTGACAATTAACTGTCTGTCTCTCATCATGGCTATTAATAAATCTCAAGTGCAGATGCTTCAAAAAAACAACAACAACAACAACTTTCCTACCAGACAAAGAAAGGACATAGGATTGGTTCACCTGGACATGTTCTGGACAGCCTGGGTGCTGTCCCTCACTCTTCCACTCAAGACTAGCACTCTATCACTTGACACACAGCGCCACTTCTGGCTTTTTCTGTTTATGTGGTTTTAAGGAATCGAACCCAGGGCCTCATACATGCGAGGCAAACACTCTACCACTGAGCCACCTCCCCAGACCTGGACATGTTTTTGGGTGTTTTTTTGGTTGGTTGTAGGGCTTGAACTCTGCGCCTGGGCACTGTCCCTTAGCTCTTCTGTTCAAGGCAAGCGCTCTACCACTTGAGCCACTTCTGGTTTATTGAAGATAAGAGTCTCATGGACTTTCCTGCCCAGGCTGGCTTTGAACCATGTTCCTCAGATCTCAGCCTCCTGAGATCTAGGATTACTGTGAGCCACTGGCGCCCGGCTCATGTTATTTCTTAAACATAAGCTAGGCTATTATCCCTAACTATAAATTCAGTTTGAGGGACAACATGGCTCAGGAGCAAGAGAACAGACTCTCCCACTTGGGCTCAGGAATTTAAGAGTCAGAGTAGAGACCCTCCAGATATCCTGTGTCTTTACTGATTTCTCTAAAGGACAAATACTGAGTCTGAGGACTCCAGGGGATTTCTTCTGACCATTTCTGGGTCCTACTGATTTGATCCTCTGCCTCTGCCTGGACCCACTGTCCCCATGGTTCTTTCTGGATGTTTGGGTAGAGCCTGGGCTCAGGACTCAGGGTGCTTTTGCCCCTTTGCTCGTACTCTACCAACTGACTCATGCCTCCAAACCCTGTCTTTGGGGATATTTGGTTTTGTTTTTGTTCGTTTCAATAGTACTGGAGATCAGTTCAGGTCCTGACTTTGCTAAGCAAGCACTCTTCCCCTAGCTATGTCCTTGGCTTTTGTTTTTTTCTTCGTTCATGGGCTCCTGTAAAAGGGGGACTAAGGCTGGGAATGTGGCTCAGTGGTAGAGTGCCTGCCTAGCATTCATGAAGCCCTGGGTTCGATTCCTCAGTACCGCATAAGTAGGGCGAGAGGGGGAAGCTGGGGATGAGCAGGATCTTCGAAGAGCCTGAGTCTTGTACTCCTGGGGCTCCTTCAATGGGATTCTTTTTAAGAGATAATACAGTATTTCTTGCTTTGCTTTTGTATTTTGTTTCTAAAGTAAGGCCTAACTTTTCCTGAGCTGCATAATCCCCATGTCTCCACCCTCCTGAGTTGCTGGGATTATGAGCATGCACCACTATGCCCAGTTATGGATATACCACTCATAATACCTTCAAGAATCCTTACTCAGGCTAGGGGAGGATTCTTCACCACCTCATAGCTCTGGACATGATGTTAACATGAAAAGAATGTGCCTGTTCTCCAGCACGCCTTGACTAGAGCATACGAGCTGTGTTGCTGATGTTCTCAGAATGTTACAGCTCCAGTTCAATCACCAACCTGAATAATCTGCCGTATGCCCTAGAATAGCATGATATTTTTTTTTAAATCAAGACTAAACAAGACATTCTTTGTCCTGTGGAAACAGAAAATAAAGAGTATAATAAAACAAAATTCAGGACGGCAGGAGGTCATTATAACAAAAGCCACCTATTGTGTACAAATGTGTACATGTACTTGATACTTTAATTTCATTAAACTTAATTGTAGCCAAGTGTGGTGGCTCACACTTGTAATTCTAGCAACTCAAAAAGTTGAGATCTAACAATCTGGGTTTGAAGCCAGCCCAGGCAGAAAAGTCTGTGAGACTCTTAGCTGAAATTGGCCACCAAAAATCTAGAAGTAGAGGTATGGCTCAAATGGTAGGGTGCCAGCCTTTTGTTAGCCAGGCACCAGAAGCTCACGCTTGTAATTCTCACAGCTCAGCTAGCTGAGAACTGAGTGTTACCATTTATATTCAGCTCAGGCAGACAAATACGAGAGATACCACATAGCTTCAGTTAACTAGCAAAAAGCCAAAAGTGGAACTGTGGCTCAAGTGGTAGAGCACCAACCTTGAGCAAAGAAGCTAAGGGACAGCAGCTTGGCCCTGAGTTCAAGCTCTAGTTCAGGCAGATAAACAATAACAACAAATAGCCCATAGCTACAGATACTACTTCTCAGAATTCAGAAGCACTCCCCCCCCCTTTTTTTTTTCTTTCTTTCAGAAAACTGAAGAATGGGAAAAAAATAAGACAGAAGCAGACATGGACGAGTATGTATGGAAAAATAGCTCTTCGGAAAGAAATGTCCTGGAGACACTGCAACAAATTAGAGCTGCAGAGAAGGACGGGGAAGTGACAAGGGAAGAGCTGCTTGGCACCCAGGAAGTGGAAGAGTACATGAAGTGTGTCGTGAGCCTGAAGAATGACGGGGAGAGTGAAGCAATCCTTTCCCAGTACAAAGAATCAGTGAAGAGACTATTAAATTTGACATGAAGAATGAAGTCGAAAATAGGCTTTGCTTTGTACATTTTAGGACCCAGGTAATCAGTATATAATGAAAAGATTTAAAAATCACAGTTTCATAAATCCCATCCAGCCAGGTACTGGTGCTCGCACCTGTAATCCTTGCTGTTCAAGAGGCTGAAATCTAAAGGATCGTGGTTCAGAGACAGCCCAGGCAGCAAAGTCTGTGAGAATCTTTATGTCTAACTAGCAAAAGTCAGAAGTGGCACTGTGGTTCAAGTAGTAGAATGCCAGCATTGAGTGAAAAAGTTCAGGAATTGCTCCCAGGCCTTGAGTTCAAGCCCCAATACTTGCACAAAAATAAAATTTCTTTCATGTTTATGTACAGTGACAACAATTATTTCAAAGTTTTCTACTCTGTACATTGGAATAATTCAAATAATGAGAGGGTCACTTTGATTTCTCTGGCTCTGAAGTGTTTTTAATTTTTTTCTGTAGGATGAATTTAATATATATTTTTGTCACTGACATGTTTTTATCCTCATATATTGGTATTGCTTTTTTTGCTAGCACTAGCCTTGAGCAGAAAAAGCTCTGAGACAGTGCCCAGGTCCTGAGTGCAAGCCCTAATTCAAATAGAAAAAGAAGCCGGGCGCTGGTGGCTCACCTGTAATCCTAGCTACACAGGAGGCTGAGATCTGAGGATCGCGGTTCAAAGCCAGCCCTGGCAGGAGAGACCGTGAGACTCCTATCTCCAATAAACCACCAGAAAACCGGAAGTGGTGCTGTAGCTCAAGTGGTAGAGCGCTCGCCTTGAGCTGAAGAGCTGAAGGACAGCGCCCAGGCCCAGAGTTCAAGCCCCACGACCGACAAAAAAAAAAACAAATAAAAAAGAAAACAGAGGAATTTAAAGTTGGGCATAATACACACACCTGTAATCCTTGTTTTACAGGAAGCATAAAGAGGAGGATCATAGGCCAGGCCAGCCTAGGCAAATGTGAGACCTTATGTGAAAAACAACTAAAGCAAAAAAGAGCTGGGAGAATAGCTCAAGGGCTAGATCACAACACAGCAAGTGAAAGGTTCTAAGTTCAAGTCCTAGTACCGCCAAGTAAAAAAGAAAGAAATTTTGAGTTCGTTTACTAAAATATTTGTATATCTGGGAAGTGGTAGCTCACACCTGTAACTTGGGAGGCTAATATCCTAGGATCAAGGTTCAAAGTCTGTGATCAGACTTGTAAATAGCCAGTAGTGAAAGAGGGATGCAAATGAGAGCAGAAATGCCACATGAGAGAAGGCCCAGAGCTCAAGCCTTGTTTGTTGCCAGCTTGCACACACACATACACACACATCAGCCAGGTATGATAGATACTTGTAACCCAGCATTAAGGAGGCCAAGACAGAAGGATCTGGGGTTTGAGGCCAGCCTGGATTATATTACAAGATCTGTTCGCTTATTTAAAGAAAACCCACAGAGGTGGTGAGAGGAGCATTTGGGGACACAGACGCTGGGGTGATCCTGAGGAGCAGGTTGGAGTGACTATGCCATCGCAGCAGTACAGACGAGATTAAGAAGCAGTGACATAGTAGAGTGTGGACCCCGGGCATGGTAGTTCAGTAATTCCAGATCATGGGGAGGGATATGGGCAAAAGTAACCTGAGGTCCTGAGTTCAAGCCCTGGTACTAGCATACACACACAAATAATTGATAACTGTAATTTTAGCAACAATTAAGCAGCAGTCATTAATTACATCCTTTCCTTTTAAAATTTGCTAGTCGATACAATATATACAATGAGTATTACCATATTTATCCTGGTAAATAAAAATTCTAAACGGTGCAAGCCGTATTAGTAAGTGTGTGTGTGCTGTTCCCCAGGCTTGACCTCAGGCCTCCCACTCTCACAGGGTTTCTTTGCCCAGGGCTGTCACTTTACCACTTGAGCTACAGCCCCACTTCTGGCTTTTTGCTGGTTAATTGGAGATAAGAAGTCTCATGGATTTTTCTGCCTAGGCTGGCATTGAATCTCAACCCTCAGAACTCAGCCTCCTGAGGAACTAGGATTACAGGCATGAGCCACTAGTGCCTGGCTTATTGCAATCATTTCTCAAACTGAGTAGTGAGGCTCAAAAGTTTAAAGTTTAAGCATGTGACAAACTGCCCAAACCTGTGTTTGTGAGTTGCTTCAGTCCTCAACCACTTTTGGTTTTTGTGTGTCACAATACTGGACATGAGACTTTTTATTAAAAAGTATGATCTGTAGTGTCAGGGATTTTATGGTTCCTAACTGGGTCCTGAGTTGTTTTTTTGTTGTTGTTTTTTGTTTGTGTATGTGTGTTTGTGCTGGTCCAGGGACTTGAACTCAGAGCCTGGACACTGTCCCAGGGTTTATTTGCTCAAATCTAGAGCTTTACAGCTTGAGCCTCAGCTCTGCTTCCAGCTTTTTGGTGGCTAATTGGAGAGAGTCTCATAGACTTGCTCAGACAGGCTTTGAACTCTGATCCTTAGTTCTCAGCTGCCTGAGTTGCTAGGATTAAGGGTGTGAGCCAGCTGAGTTGTATTCAATTCTTTTTGGTCCCTCATCCAGTTAGGGTATGGTTTCTAGCCCACTTAGTTTTCCTTCTTCACCTGACTGACTTGGGTTGCCTCTCCAGGCCAAGGTCAGAAGGGCAAAAGCAGAGGCTGAGGAAGAGATGGAATGTGTTGTCTTGATCAGTAAATGTGTTTCTCCATCTTCAAGGAAGTAGTAAAATTCTAAACCTTGTGGAAGATTTCCTCTCTAGTAGCTCTATTAGAAAACGTCTAAGCCATTCATACATATTTAAAATGAGATTTTTAGCAAGAAACTTGGTGGCTCACACCTGTAATCCTAGCTGCAGAGACTGAGATCTGAGGATCATGGTTTGAAGACAGCCCAGGTAGGAAAGTCCATGAGATCATGTCCATTTAATCACCAAAAAGCTAGAAGTGGAGCACCAGTCTTGAGCACAAAAGATTAAGGACAGTGCTTAGGCCTCTATTCAAGCCTCAGTAGTGGCACACATACAAACACACACAAGCCACAAATCTAATTTTATGCTAATTTAAATCTTAATGCCCTTCCCACTAATGTTTTTTCCTCTGATATGTTAAGAAACAGACTGATAAAAATCTATGATTCTTTTTTGTTTGGGGGGGTTTTTGTCGGTCATGGGGCTTGAACTCGCCGTGGGTGCTGTCCCTGCTCTCTTCAGCTCAAGGCAAGTGCTCTACCACTTGAGCCACAGTGTCACTTCTGGTTTTCTAGTGGTTTATTGGAGATAAGAATCTCACAGGCTGGGCACAGGCGACTCACACCTGTAATCCTAGCTACTCAGGAGGCTGAGATCTGAAGGTTGAGGTTCAAAGCCAGCCTGGGCAGGAAAGTCCATGAGACTGTTACCTCCAATAAACCACTAGAAAACTGGAAGTGGCACTGTGGTTCAAGCGGTAGAGCACTTGCCCTGAGCTGAAGAGCTCAGGGACAGCGCCCAAGCCCAGAGTTCAAGCCCCATGACTGACCAAAAAAAAAAATAGAATCTCACAGACTTTTCTGCCTGGGCTGGCTTTGAACCATAATCCTCAGATCTCAGCCTCCTGAGTAGCTAGGATTACAGGTGTGAGCCACTGGCACCTAGCAAAAATTTATGATTCTTAATACCATGAATGGACACAATTAAGGTGAGTGAGCAGCCATCTGTGTGTGGTTGGTACTCCACCAGTAATGATGGTCCACTGCCACACAGAAAAAGGAAATGAGTTGTCTTTAAAGCCCCTGGACTGTTTTTATCTGAAGAAACATGCTATTAATCTCATGATTTATTCTTTATGCTTACTAGCTATCTCTTAGGGATGGCATGGAACTGCCTAACGCATGGGTCATTAGAGTGGAATTACAGTTTTCTACATTTAAAAGTCTGAAGGTAAGATTAAGGGAATAAATCTGCTGTAAGACTTGAACAGAGTCCTAACCCAGGAGACTGAGTTCTGAGGATCGCAGTTTGAAGCCAGCCCGAGCAGCAAGGCCAAGGTGCTTCAGTTAACTAGCAAAAAACCAGAAGTGGAGGTGTGGCTCATAGTAGAGCACTAGCCTTAGGCAAAAAAGCTTAAGGACAGTGCCCAGGCACTGAGTGCAAGCCCCAGACCTTTAACACAAACACGTACACAAATGCATGTGCACACATGCACACAACACAATTTGGACAGAGCAGGGTTGCTCATGTAGCTTCATTATGTGAATACTGCATCCTGCGCATGAGGTCATGGCTTGATCTCTAGCATTAACCCCAGCCCTGGCATTCCACAGAATTGCAGTAGCTGAAGATACATCCAGGGATTGTACAGAAGCCAACTGAAAACCCAGTGCCAGTCATAGAGAGGCACCACAGCCTTAGAAAACTCAAAGCCGGCGCTGGTGGCTCACGCCTGTAATCCTACCTACTCAGGAGGCTGAGAGCTGAGGATCATGGTTCAAAGCCAGCCTGGGCAGGAAAAGTCCATGAGACCCTTATCTCCAATAAACGACTCAAAACCGGAAGTGGTGCGGTGGCTCAAGTGGTGGAGCGCTAACCTTGAGCTGAAGAGCTGAGGAACAATGCCCAGGCCCAGAGTTCAAGCCCCTGACCAAAAGAAAAAGAAGAAAAAAAAACTTCTCAAGATGGATTGGGATTGAGAAGGATTTAATCAACTGAGCACAAAAATTAGCAGGCATTTGTTTCTGGATTAGTAACTGTGACAATGCTCTTTTGCTCAATGTTATCATATGCGGTAATAATTGGAATTGAACTCAGATAAATCTGATGCCATTATAGCATTTTTTTCTGGCACAGTCTTCTGAACTGGATTGCTTATGTAATTAATCTTGGCCTTGCTATTTACTTTCTGTGTGAATTGAGTTGAGGTCTCCCTCAATTTCCCCATCTGTCAAACACAATACTAACTGCTAATAATCATATAATTTTATTCATAGTAATAGTTAATAACAGTATACCTAACTTGCAGAGTGTAAGTATCTAATTGGCTAATGTACCAAAAGCACTTAGAACTATCTTTTTTTTAAAATGCTGGTGCTGGGGCTTGAACTAGTAACCCCATGCTCTGCTTGGCTCTTGGGGGTGGCACTCTACCACTTGAGCTGTAGCTCCACTCTGGGTTTTAGGTGATTAATAGGAGATACGAGTCTCATGGGCTTTCCTGTCTGGGCTGGCTTCAAAACATGATCCTCAGATCTCAGCCTTGGGAGTAGCCAGGATTACAGGCATGAGTCCAGCAAGAACTGTCCTTAACAGTAGTCAATAGCTTCTGGGACTACTAGACTTTGGAAAGTTGGCAAAGGGAGAAATAGGAATATCAACAAGATGGTTATGTTTACCAACCATTTACCTTTTAGAGTGGAAGGGTGGCATTCTGGGTCAGATTTTGAATACAAATTCCTCATCTTTTTTTTTATTTTAAGTTTGGTGCCAGTACTGGGCCTCGAACCCAGGGCCTTGTCTCTTACTGGCTTTTTCTACTCAAGGTTGATGTTCTTCCACTTGAGCCACACCTCCACTTCCAAATTCCACATTTCTTAGATATAAAGCAGAAATGATACCTTTGAAAGTATCTGTTTAACCTTGCTTCAGTGTTTTAAGATTTCTCCAAGGGATGGTACTTTTTCCTCGGCCCAAATCCTGACTTCCTCTGTCCTGGTTGATATTGACCCTGCTGCTTACCGCAGCGTCCCAAGACCAGGGCAACTACACAGAAGCAAAGAAAGAAGAGCAAGGCACACCAGGCCAGGGGAGCCAGCCACGGCTTCGGAGTCACCTGTGGGTCCCCCCAGGTCTGGTTCTCATTCTCAGATGTGTGGTTCCTGCCATCAGATCCCTTTGTTCTGTTCAATGATTGTTTGCTGATGTTAGATCGTGAAGGAACCGGCATATGGGAAAGCCTTGTGTCTCTGGGCACAAAGAAAGGCGAGATGGTCTTGTTATCTGGGTTGCTGACAGAGTCAGAACTTGGTGGTGACAGCATATTTACCTTGGGGGTAATGAACTCCTTCAGAGAACTGTATTTGGCCCCAGAATCTGTGGTGAGTTCCTGGGGACTACCAGTATCCTCTGTGTTTGCAACCAAACCTTCCTGTGTGGTTGCTGATGGATTTTCTATTAATGGCAGAAAATAGCTCGGCCTAGTAGTTGGTTGGTGATGTAAATTCATAGTTTTTAAGAACCTTAATCTGTCCCTTCCATCAGATGAAGAACGAGTGTTTAGATAGGTGGAAGGTGACTGCTCGAAAACCATCAAGTCTGGATCTTTACCTGAAAGATAAATAAAATACCACTGATTTGATTTTTGAAGGTTTTTTTTTTAACTGTATTTTTTTTGTCTTTTCTTTTTTGGTACTGGGGATCGAACCCAGGATGTTGCGCTTGCTAGGCAAGCGCTTTGCCACTGAGCTACATCCCAGCCCTGATTTTTGAAGGTTTTTGTGTGCATATGTTGGGTGCCAGTCATGGGTCTTGAACTCAGGGCCTGGACACTGTCCCTGAGTTTCTCTGACTCAAGGCTGGTGCTCTACCACTTGAGCCACAGCTCCACTTCCAGCTTCTTGGTAGAACGGTGATCCTCCTATCTCAGCCTCCTGAATAGCTAGGATTACAAGTGTGAGTCAACCAGTGCTTGGCTCATTTCAATTTTTAATACCAAAATAGCTTTAAGGCACAGTTTGGAGAAATGTTGAGTTTTCAACATTTGAACAAGGTTGAAAATGTGCCACTGTGAACTTCTGAAGGGCATACACAGAGCACTGGGTGTATTCCATGTATCAAAATGCTGGAAGTCTCTCTGCTGGGAGCATGTTTGTCTATACCACAAGCAGGCCTTTCATGTTCAAGTGCTACTGAACAGCAGTGGGTGTTTGTGTGAGAAATGGAAACATAGTGAGGTGCTCTAGAACATTTTCAAATAGAACAAAATAAGCCGGGGTGCTGGTGGCTTTGTGCCTGGAATCTTAGCTACTCAGGGGGCTGAGATCTGAGGGTTGAGGTTCAAAGCCAGCCCAGGCAGAAAAGTCTGTGAGACTCTTACCTCCAGTTAACCACTAAAAAGCTGAAAGTGGAGCTGTGGCTCAAGTGGTAGAGCAAAAGAGCTCAGGGACAGTGCCTAGGCCCTGAGTTAAGACTGGCAAAAATAAAAATATAATAAAATAAGGACCTGAGTAGGGGAGTGATTCAAAAATAACAATCCCTGAGGTGCTCTGCTCTGCTTTACTCTTTTCTCTTTGTATACTAACTCCTTTTCCTCTGACTTAAGACATCTTTAAACAATGGCAAGATTAAAACAAGAGCCCTCCCATTGTTCCTGCTAGCAACCCCATTCTCTCTCTCCATTTCTTTTCTGACTATCTCTGTCATCTTACTCTACTCCTCACCATTCTGTTAAAATCTGGTTCTTCTCCCTGGCACTAGTGGCTTATATCTGTAGTCCTTGAGATCTGAGGATCTAGGTTCAAAGCCAGCCCAGGCAAAAACGTCTGTGAGACTCTTACTTCCAATGAACCACCAAACTGCTAGAAGTAGAAGTGTAGTTCAAGTAGTAGAGTGTCAGACTTGAGCAAAAAGGCCAAAAAAGGGGTTAGAGTTATGGCTGAGGTGGTAAGGTGCCTGCCAGTGAGCACAAAGTGTCAGATGTGTATACATATCTATGGATATATTTATATACAAATATACCTATTTATATATCTTTCAATTATATGTAAGGATATATATAACTTTATATATAAAAGATCTACTTATCTATTTGATAGTTCCTTGAGCAGTTTTCTACCTTGTAGCCCTGAACATTTTCCTAGATTAAGGCAATCCAGTTCATCACTTTAACTGTCTTGTTTCCACATTTGTTGAGATAGGTCTCTCTGTATAGTCCAGGTTGGCCTTAAACTCACAATCCTCTTCCCTTGGCCTCCTGAGTGCTGGGATTAAAGGCAGGAGCCATCACACTTGGCTTGATTCCCTAAGTGCTGACAAAGTCATCCCAAAAGAATCCACACCTTTCACATGGATGCCCAGCCCTGTTCTCTCTAGGTCAGCTTTATTTTCCAGTCCAACTTCTCAAGGTAGCAGGCAGATTTTCTCATGTTCCTGCAGGAAGACAGAACTTCCCCTGGGTAAAGTTCACCAAAAGGATAACACCACGTGGTTCAGGCAGAAAAGAGTTTATTGGGGAGAGAGCAAACTGCCATCCCACACAAGATGGCGGCATGCAAAGAGGAGAGAGGGAAGAAGAAGGGAAGAAGAGAGGAAACGTGGGTGAGTGGAATTCTATAGGGAAAGGTGGGAGGTGTGACCACAGCGGATGTGGAAGTGATCACAGAGCCTGGGAACCCTCTGGTTCAGGAAGTGACCTCAGAGCCTAGGGTCCTTTGCTCACCCACAGTCAGGTGATTGACAGGTGAATACTGCTTTCACGCAGGTGATTTCTGGTCCTTTGCTCATTCACAGTCAGGTGATTGACAGTCAGGTGAATACTGCTTTCAGGCAGGTGATTTCTGGTATGGCTACCTGCTATCTTTCACTAAGAGGAAGTGGGGCTGTTCTCCTGGGCAGGCCTAACCCCTCTACATCCTTGTGGACCACTCTGTCCTCACAGACCCCCTCTAAGTCCCAGGCAATCCCTCTACATCCCAGGGAAACCCTCTAGGTTCCCTCTTGAAGGCTAGCCATTCTGGACTTGAAACCAATTTCAAATCAAAAGAAACATCCACTTAGAAATCTGGCTTGTAGCAGTCTCTCCCCCTCCCTCCTTCCCTCTCCCCTATCTCTCTGTCTCTTCCTCCCCCTCCTCCCTCCCTCCCTCCCTCCAAACTGGAGATGATTTGCCTTTGGATCACGTCCATACCAGCCAACAGCCCTTTGGCTCGTGCCCTTTAGAAGTAAGATGCAGGCTGAGTCCTGGGGACCCCCTCTCCTCCCTCTAGTTCCCCCCTGAAGGCTTGTCCTGGGCTTGAATTCTCCTAGCTAAAGCCGTCTGTCTCTCCTCAAGAGCACCCACACTGTTAAAAAAGAGTGTGCCCCTGCCTTTCCCTTCCTTCTGCTTGTCTGTCTGCTTTGTGTTTGTTTGCTTGCCTACTTCATAAAGCTCTGCCAAATTTTCTTAGCATCGTGGCTTGTCCAGAAATTCACCATCTTGGCCACATGGTGGGTTAAGGGTTTAACCTTGCCCAGCCCCTACTCTTCCACCAAGCTTACTCTTCCACCCATCCAGGAAATATTCTATGATTAACTCATATGCTAATGTGCCTTCTAACAAAGTTGTTACCTCTCTTCACAGGCACTGGAAACAGGGTTCCTCCATCTAATTGCTGGCAAAGATGCCTAAACATATTCTGTTCTTGCTTATTTAGGTCTTGGTTATCTGTAAGAGATTCTGTCTGTTGTTAGCAAAAGTTTTGTGTCTTGTTTTGCCTTGTATTTTGTTTGATGTTCCCTGTTTTTCTAGCATTGACCATGTGGTTCTAGCATGCAGTGGGCAAAAATGTCTTTTGCCACTGGAATTCCAGAAAACCTATGGCCAGTTTCCTAGCCTCTTCATCTCCCCCCAAGAAACTAGCCCCCACCAGTACTCCTTCTTACAGTATTTGTGTGTGTGTGTGTGTGTGTGTTTGTGTGTGCACGCGCGTGTGCGCACGCGCGCCAGTCCTGGAGCTTGAACTCAGGACCTCATGTTCTTTTTTAGCTTTTGTGCTAAAGGTTGGTGCTCTACCACTTGGGCCATATCTCTACTTCTATCTCTTTGCTATATATATACATATATATATGTATAGATAGAGAGATCTATAATGATCTATATATTGATAATCTATACTTATATAGGTCTATATCTAATTGGCTTTTTGCCTTGATCCTCAGATCTCAGCCTCTAGAGTAGCTAAGATCACCAGTGGAATCATATAAATGACCAAGGCCTGTTGCTTTGAGACCAATGAAATGAGATGCTGATACATGTTCACAGTGGTCCCTGCCTTTCATCTTTGTACTTATATGCAATGCCCATAGACAGTTGACATTTACTTTTGGCTTTGCCCCTTACCCTTTTTGGGAGCAGGATCTTTCTCTGTACCTCAGACTGGCTACAACTCAAAATCCTCCAAACCACAGACGCCCTGGTGAATCTCGCTGGAATTATAGGCATGCACCACTACACCTGGCTTTATAATTCTTTTTGTTGTTGTTACTGTTGGTTATGGGCCATGAACTCAGGGCCTAGGTATTGTCCCTGAGCTTTTTTGCTCAAGGCTAGTGCTCTGCCACCTGAGCCACAGTTCCAATTCCAGTTTTTGAGTGGTTAACTGGTGATAAGAATCTCACAGGCTTTCCTGCCCAGGCTGGCTCTGAATGGCAGTTCTTAGATCTCAGCCTCTTGAGTAGCTAGGATTACAGGTGTAAGGCACCAGCACCTGGCTTTATAATTCTTTTTATTGTTCTAGTGACATATTCATTCAGTTCAAGTACCTACTTTAGGTTTTGTTGAGGGCTCCTGAAATAAAGCACTTAAGTTCTTGTAAGGTTTATCATCTGGAGTGAACTTCTCATAGTTGAATTTGCCAAGCCAAAAGGAATTTCCTTGCCACTTTTTCACACAGAGGGCACTGAATGACTTAGGGATTGATAGCTGTGTGACAGTTGCCAGCCACTTTGCAGGCTATCCTCCTCTACTAGAGTATTATCAACACCTTAAAACATCTTGAATATAAGCCAGGCGCTGGTGGCTCACACCTGTAATCCTAGCTACTTAGGAGGCTGAGATCTGAGGATCACAATTCATAGCCAGCTCAGCCAGGAAAGTCTATCAAGACTCTTATCTCCAGAAAGCCACCTGAAAACTGGCTCAAAGTGGTAAATAAAATGCTAGCCTTGAGCAAAAAGAGCTAATAGGGTCATCACCCAGGCCATGAGTTCAAGCTTCAGAACCAGCACACACACACACACACACACAGAGTCTTGAAATACTGATCTATTACCATCTGTTATGTTGTACAAGATAGCGCTGGTTCCAGGTTTTAATATGCAGCTCTCTAGTGTTGGGCAGTGGATGTGGAGACAATTGACGTTGTCATGAATTGGGTCATAGAAGAAGACTGCCAAATTACAGGACACTGAAAAAAAAAACAAGAATAGGCAAAGTATATCAGGTGGTCTTGATTTCTACCAGTTTTTGTCTGAGGATCTGGCTATCTAACACAGGCTGGCGTCAATCTCCTCTTTGCTTAGCCTCCCAAATACTGGGATTATAGGCATATGCCACCACACTCAGCCCCACTATTAGTGTGATGACAGCTGTAATTACTTCTCTTTCAGGAACATTGGATTAACACTACATTGTACAACTCCATTTAGACCTATGACCAAACCCTTTGCACTATCATTTTTTTCTTTTTCTTTGGCAGTACTGGGGTTTGAAGTCAGGGCCTTGTGTTTGCTAGGCAGGTGCTCTGTCACTTAAGCCATGTCCCTCGTTCTCATATTGCTTTTTTTGTGTGCAGTTATGAGGACTGTTAGGAGCTTGAACTTGGGGCCTCTCGCTCTTGCTTGGCTTTTTCTGTCCAAAGCTGGCATTTCACCTGCCACTTGAGCCACAATTCCACTTCCTGCTTTGTGCTGGTTAATTTGAGATAAGAGACTTTTCTACCTGGACTGGCTCTGAACCTCAATTTTCAGATCTTAGACTCCTGAGTAGCTAGGATTATAGGTGTGAGTCACCAGTACCTAGCTTTGATAATATTTTAAAAGAAAACACTTGTCTTTCTCTTTCCACAAAGGATACCGTGAGTCATTATTTTGTAGTGTTATGTTCATGAAAACTTGAACTGACTGTGAAAATTTCTGGGTTTTGTACAGTAAGCATACCTTATTTATTTGTAGTGTTGACCAAGCCTGGCCAAAAATAATAAATTAGAAAACAAATTTCAAAAATAATTTTAAGGGGCTAGGAAGGTGGCTCAGTGGTAGAATGCTTGCCTTGCATGCATGAGGCCCTGGGTTCAATTCCTCAGCACCACATAAGCAGAAAAAGCTGGAAGTGGTGCTGTGGCTCAAATGGTAGAGCACTAGCCTTGAGCTGAAGAGCTGAGGGCTAGCACACAGGCCTAGAGTTCAGGCCCCATGACTGACCAAAAAATAATAATAATTTTAAGTTCTCCATATACATTCTATACCTCTGTTGGTGTAGAAAAGCTCTCAGTTAATCTCATTTTAGTGTTAGATATATTTAAATTGTTTGATCTAGCTGCATACTGGAGCCCCACCTGTAATCCTGGCTATCAGGAGATCTGAGGATTATGGTTCAAAGCCAGCCCAGGAAGGAAAGTCTGTGAGCTTCTTATTTCCAATTAACCAGGAAAAATACATAAGTGGGGCTGTAACTCAAGTGATATAGCACCAGCTGTGTCCAGGCCCTGAGTTCAAACCCTAGGACTAGCACAAAGTAAAAAAAAAAAGATACTACTAACCTTTAAATGGTACTTTAAAGAGCTAATTATTATAAACATTTTTGAAATCTGGTTATAAAAAAATATTTTCAACCCTGAAGGAAATATGTTCTTTTAGCACTTAAAAACTCACACCAGGGCTGGGAAGGTGGCTCAAGTGGTAGAGTGCCTTAAGCTAAAGAGCTCAGGGACAGCACCCAGGCCCAGAGTTCAGGCCCCATGATGGACAAACACACACACACACACACACACACACAGAGCCAGCCAAGCACCAGTGGCTCACGCCTATCCTAGCTACTCAGGAGGCTGAGATCTGTGGATCATGGTTCAAAGCCAGCCGGGCAGAAAAAGCCATGAAACTCATCTCCAGAAACCACCAGAAAACCAAAGTGGCACTGTAGCTAAAGTGACAGGGTGCAAGCCTTAAGCTGAAGAGCTGAGGGACAGGGCTCAGACCCAGAGTTCAGACCCCATGACCGACCAAAAAACAAACAAAAACATGCACACAGAAAGAAAAAAGGATTGGGAGCCAAGCATTAGTAGCTCACAGCGGTTACCCTAGCTACTCAAGAGATGGGAGGAACATGGTTTGAAGCCAGCCCAGGCAGAGAAATCCATGAGAGTCTGAACTCCAATTAACCAGCAAGAAACTGAACTGGGGCTTGGTTCGAGTGATAAGCCTTGAGTACAAAAGCCCAGGAACAACGCCTAGCCCCTGAGTTCAAGCCCTAGGATGAGCACAAACAAACAGAACAAAACAAAAAATCCCAGTTTGAAGCCAGTCAGGACAGATAAGCGCAAGACTCTTCTCTCCAATTAATCAGCAAAAAGCTAGAAGTGGAGGTGTGGTTCAAGTGGTAGAAAAAGCCAAGTGAGTGTACTAGGCCCTGAGTTTAAGCCCTAGTACTGGTCACAAAGAGTAAAAAGGAAAGGAGGGAAGGAAGGAGGGAGGAAGCAAGCAAGCAGGCAGGCAGGAAGGCTGTTTCCAGCAGTCCAGATCGTGTAGCATTCTGAAACATCTATTTGTCAACAGAGCTTGCTGTGGCCATGCTGCAGAGGCAATCTCTGCCTCTCAGTGTCCCTCAATCTCTGCTCTTCTCTTGTATCCTCTCCTCCCCTCCCTTTCCCCCTTCATCCTCTCTCTTCTCCCTGTGTCTCTCTGACTCTCCTTCCCTCCCTCCGCTAGGTCCCATCACGGCGCATCTCTTCTCCCCCTTTCGTCCTCTCTCTGCCCTGGTCTTGGGCCTGGGCTCCTTACCTCGGCCTTGAGTCTTGGGAGGCCCTGCCCTGACTTTTTACCACTTACCATCCTTCCTGAGACAGCAGCTGCGGCCACACTTCTGACCGGTGCTCTCAGAGTAATACTTCAAGAACTGGGCTCCCAGCTTCTGAGACTCTTCCAGGTCGACGAGGAGCCCCGGGAATCGGCGGATCCAGCAGTCTCTGAAGAAGATGGTGGGCGAGCAGAGGGTGTGTGCGGCGGGGCCCCTGCTGAGGAGCAGCAGCGCAGCCAGCGTCAGCGCCTTGGCCGCCCGCCCGCATGGCCCGCACAGAGACAGCACGACCTCCAGAGGGGTGCAGGAGCCCACCATTGGGGTGCAGGATTTAGGAATCTGCAGATCTTCAGGCTGTTGCTAGGGTGAGGCTCTTTGGGACGTTTCCAGAGTCACCTATGTTGATTTTTCTTTCCTCACAGTGGCACCCAAGGTAAGCAGCACACTGTTGCTTTCTGTTCTGAACACTTTTCAAACGGCTTCAGTGCCTTTCCCTCGAGCTTTTAAAGATGCCGATCCTCTCCTCTGGCTTTTCTTCTTTCTCTGAAATAAAGAGTCACAGACACCTCTTAGTAAAGCAAATAGAAAAACAAGAAGAAACCCTACCCAGGAGTCTTGCTGAGGAAAACAAGTTCGTCACCAAACATCTGATAAAGGAAGGATCTAGTTCACCAAAAACAAGATGTTGTTTTGTGGAGTATTCTGCATTGTTTTAAAGGATCTAAACATAACTTAGTTCTTTATTTCTTTGATTCTAAGTTCTGGTGTTCAAGTTCACTAGGGAACTATTTGCACTCTCGTTATATTTTTGATATTTTTATCTCAAAACAACTTGAAAGTGAAAATGAGAGAAAGTTTAAAGTTTTAGTTTTATAGAGATTGCTAAATCATTGATTGATCATAGATTCTGGTCACTTTTCCAGTGCTGTTCCTGGGGCTTGGACTCAGGGCCTGGGTACTGTCCCTGAGCTTCTTTTGCTCAAGGCTCTCTATCACTTAAGTCACAGCTCTACTTCAGGCTTTTTTTTTTTGGTAGGTTAATGGAGGTAAGAGTCTCAAGGACTTTCCTGCCCAGGCTGGCTTTGAAATGTGATTCTCAGATCTCAGCCTCCTGAGTAGCTAGGATTACAGGTGTGAGCCACCAGCACCTGGCTTCCTTCCAGTCTTTTAGACACATGGAATATGTTTCTTTTGTGTGATGTGTAATTCTTAGAAATTCTCACAGTCCATGCAGGGAAAGTGTAACTCTCCATTATTGTTTAACCCTTTGGCGGCCAAATGATTCTTAAATGAAAGCCATTGTTTCATAAGTAAAAGCTTGCCTTCAAATGTGCCAAACAGAGCTGGGTGCTGGTGCCTATTCCTGAAATCATAGCTGTCAAGAGTTTGAGATCTGAGGATGGCAGTGTGAAACAGTCTAGGCAGAAAAATTCTGTGACATTCTAATC
The DNA here is from genome assembly GCF_000151885.1 of Dipodomys ordii. Lineage (NCBI taxonomy): Eukaryota > Metazoa > Chordata > Mammalia > Rodentia > Heteromyidae > Dipodomys > Dipodomys ordii. The sequence continues at coordinate 2,630,718 of NW_012267383.1, read as the reverse complement.
TCCAATAAACTACCAAAAAGCTCAAGTGGAGCTGTGGCTCAAGTGGTAGAGTTCCAGCCTTGAGTGGAAAAGCTAAGCAAGAGTGTCGAGGTTCCAAGTTCAAGCCCCAGTATCAGCATTGCTGGACGCTGGTGGTTCATACCTGCAATCCTAGCTTCTAAAGAGGCTGAGATCTGAGGACCACGGTTCAAAGCCAGCCTGGGCAGGAAAGTCCAAGAGACTCATATCTCCAATTAACCATCAGAAAACCAGAAGTGGCACTGTGTCTCAAGGGTTAGAGCACTTGCCTTGAGCTGAAAAGCTCAGGAACAGGACCCAATTCCAGGGTTCAAGCCCCTCCACACACACACACAAAGTTAGCAGATAGCCTTTCTTACAAATCCTGTCAGTTACCCAGAATGACTGTACTATTGTAATATAGTGATGCTTTATATTTATATTTCTAGTAGGGTACTATGAGAAATTCAAAATGAAATTACCCTCTTAAAACCACTTATCTACTGAAACAGATAAGAATATGGGGAATGTGGATTAAAATATGCAGTTGTGTGGCGAGCAGGATTGTTTAGTCTGTTTTTATGCGAGTTTTGGAGCTTGAACTCAGGGCCCACATATGGTTCTTTAGCTTTCTGCTCAAGGCAAATTAACCAGCAGTTAACCAGCAAGAACCCGATTAATTGGAAATAAGAGTCTCACAGACTTTTCTGCCAGGATTGGCTTTGAACCACAATCCTTAGATCTCAGCCTCCTGAGGAGTTGGGATTATAGGTGTAAACCGCAATGTGCTTTCTTTATTTTGGTTTTTTGTACAACAGTGATATAAATTTCTTGAAGTGAACCAGAGTTCCATGATCACTCGATAATAGGATACAGATTGATTCAATTTACCTTATTTCATAGAACAGTGTTTTCTTGAAGCCTTTGCATAATATTTTAGGTCTTTTATAAAGAAAGGAATTTATACTGGCTCTGATTTTGCATTTCCAGCCTAACAGAAAACTTACTGTGTGAGGTATTTAGATGATTTGATCTTTTTAGATGTTCTCAGTCTTCAATGATGTTATTGTTATGTCAAAGGCAAAAAAAAAAAAGCTCCTAGGACCAGTGCCCAGAATTGTCAGACTAAGACCAGATTTCCAGGCCAGGCGATCTTGCCCTGATATTATTACTGTGCTCGCATTGCTTTTCCAGGACACATCTTTCATTGAACGGGATTTTGTTTTTGGTCTATTTCAAAAGGCCAGAAAATACCAGTCTGAAGCATACCTGTGGCTGATGGGAAACAAAAGCATCCATTGGTGTAGGATTCTAAAGAGGCTGAGGAGAGACTGAGAGCCTGTTCATCCTGACTGACCCGCTGAGTCCTGCACTGTAGCACATCAACTGCACAGCCAACTGCTCTGACACTGGGTCTTCCAGCAGGTCCTCTAGCTGACTGCCTAATCCTTGATCCAAGTGGTATTTCTGCAGAGAAGGCTACATCCTTGACCTCTCACCTGTCCTCATGGGTCCACACCTGCTCTTGCTCCCCCACCAAAAACAACACTGTCCCACCACTCTGTCGGGGGATGGAGGGTGAGAGGCCCTTGTGGGAACAGATGAAGTCTTACTAGTAATGACATAAACAATTAATTCATTGATTTTTAAAAATTACCTTGAGTCAGTTTCCCATTCAACATGTCAATTTATGAGTACATCTTTATTTTATATTATTATTTTTTAAATGATATCTAGTCTGACAAGGGGGTTTCTATTCAACATGTCAGTTTATAAGTACAATGTATCTTTATTTTATATTATTATTCTGTGTGTGTGTGTGTGTGTGCACGCGTGCGCGCGTGTGCCTTCCCTGGGACTTCAAGTCAGGGCCCCTTAGTTTCATTTGGCTTTTTTGCTCCAAGTTGGTGCTGAAACCACTTGAGTCACACCTCCACTTCCAGCTTTTTGCTGGTTAATTGGAGATAGGGATCTCACTGTCTTTCCTGCTCAGGCTGGCTTTGAACCATGATCCTCAGATCTAAGCCTCCTGAGTAGCTAGGATGACAGCATGAGCCACCAGCACCCAGCCTATATTATTAATTAATTCATTAATTAATGTTTGTGGGTCATGGGGCTTGAACTTAGGGCCTAGGTACTGTCCTGAGCTCTTTTGCTCAAGGCTAGCACTCTACCACTTGAGCCACAGCGCCACTTCTGATATTCTGGTGGTTAATTGGAGATAAGAGTCTCACAGACTTTCCTGCCTGGGCTTGCTTTGAACCGGGATCCTGAGATCTGTCTTCAGAGTGGATGGAATTACAGGTAGGAGCCACCAGCCTTATTATTATTGATTATCCTTAGTTGTACAAAGGGTTTTTAAGTCAACAAATTACCTTAGTTGTACAAAGGGTTTTTAAGTCAACAAATCAGTTTGTGAATACAATGTGCAATTTTCAACAATGTGTGGAAAAAACTTCGTGCTTTACCATTTTGACTTTCTCTTCTCTGGGTTTTTAAATCCTCCTAAAACAACAGACTAATGAGCATGGCACAATGTTCTTTGACTTTGAAATAGGGGACAGTATTTTAAGTAGGAAGATTTCATTTAATGTCTTCTCATCCAAGAAGAAAGACGAAGTTTATTTTTTAAAGAAGGATAGGAGGAGGGATGTAGATTGGTAGAGGTAGTGTTTATCATGCATGAAAATCAATATTTGAATTCCAGGTATTATAAACAAATAGTAAAAATATACCTTTTCTCCTAATTGAGCATAATTATACTTGGCTTTTAAATTCTATTCTATAGTCACAAGTTGTGTGTGTTGTGTGTGTGTGCACGTATCCTGTGACTTAATCTCAGAGCTTGGGTGCTTCCCTCTCTCTCAAGGTTGCCACACTACTATTTGAGACACAGCTCTACTTCTGGCTTTTTGCTGATTAATTGGAGATGAGAGTCTCCTGCCCTGGCTGGTTTTGAACTGCAGTCCTCAGGTCTCAGCCTCCTGAGTAGGTAGGATTATAGGTGTGAGCCACTGGTGCTCATCACAATTTAAAGATATTAATTGGTTTATCTTTTATTTTATTTTTTTTGCCAGTCCTGGGGCTTGAACTCAGGGCCTAGGAGCTGTTTCTGAGCTTCTTTTGCTCAAGGCTAGCACTCTACCACTTGAGACACAGTGCCACTTCCGGATTTTTCTCTGTATATGGTTCTGAGGAATTGAGCCCAGGGTTTCGTGCATGCTAGGCAAGCCACATTCCCAGCCCTTGGTTTATGTTTTAAATTCTAGAATCAGGAAACATCTCTTTCTGGTGTCCAGAATTAGGTAAGTAGAGGAGTTTTCTTTTCATAGGTGCAAGGTTAGCTGAAAGGAGAATGCCATGCTGTTGTTCAGGCTAAAAAGTGTATTTAGGGTAACAGAACTGCTGGCCACACCTGATGGAGTGGGGGGTCTAATCATGGAGACTGCTTATATGGTGGGTGGGTGGGGAGGAAGGTGTGGCCACAGAACCTCTCAAGGCCTGAAGGAAGTGTGACCACCGACCACCATGGATGTGGAAATAACCTCAGAACCTGGGAACCTCCCACTGTGCCCAGGTGTGCCAGTTACCTGGGTTACAGGTGCTGGTGGGGACTTCTAGGGAGTTGTGTGCCCAGGGAGAACAAAGGGTAGGGGCCATTTTCCCCAGTGGACCTAATATTAGGTAGAAAAGAGCACAGGGAAACACACAGAACCAAAAGTGGACAGGGGCTGTGACTCCCTACTGTAATTCTACCTACTCAGGAGGCTGAGATCAAAGCAAGGTGGCTTGAAGCCAGCCATAGCAGACACATCTGAGACACATCTCCAATTAAGCAGCAAAAAGCCAGAAGTAGAGCTGTGACTCAAATGGTAGAGCACCAGTCTCGACTGAAAAATCTAAGCAAGAACTTGAGGATTTGAGTTCACACCCTAGTACTGGCACAAAACAAACAAAAAGCCAGAATTCCAAAATGCAGGATTCATTTTGGTTACTTTCTTGGAAAGGTCAAAGCAGAAGGACTTTCTCATCCTACTGACCCCAAGCCCAAAGTCCAGGAGTCCAGAGTTGGGTCTGGCTCCTCACCTCCCTATGCCAAATAAAGACACACGACAAAGGACAGGGAAAGATTTATTACATGGCAGCCATGGGAAGACAGCACTTCAGTCCCAGCGCCCAAGGGGAAGAGGCCCAGTGCCCGAGGAGGCCCAGAATCCCATAGGGAGGAATCCCAGCACCCCTGGGGAGGAGGCCCAGTGCCCATGGGGAGGAGGCCCCAGTGCCCCTGGGGAGGAGGCCCAGTGCCCATGGGGAGGAGGCCCCACACCCTGTACCCCACCAGACCTCTCCAGGTTGCCTCGGGGTGGAAATACGGATGTGGCCAGAACTCTATAGCAGGGCCCCGAGCCGGCTTGCAGCAGCCCAGGCCTTTATGGTTGCCCAGGAAGGAAAAGCAGGGAGGGGCGGGGAAGAAGGGGGAGCCCGAGATCAGCGATCCAGGCGGCACACCCCAGAACCGAGGCGGGAGGGGGCGGGTCAGCGGGGGAGGGGCTGGGAGGGTATGGGGCGGGGATGATGTAAACAAGGCGGAGATGTGGGCGGGGCCAGGCTCGGCGGACCGGACTTATGGGCGGAGGGCGGGACTCAGGCGCGGATGGGCGGGGCACAGGCGGGGAGAGGGGCTCAGGCGTGTAGGGGTGGGCGCAGGGCAGGAGGTCGGGGCTTCGCCGTGTAGGGCGG
>NW_012267383.1:2604601-2610010 GCF_000151885.1 Dipodomys ordii | reverse complement strand
TTAAATACAAGATCATGTCATCTGCAAAGAGGGAGAATTTTACTTCTTCTTTCCCTATTTGGATCCCCTTTATGTTTGCATCTTGTCGTACATAAGACTTTTTTAACTAGGCTGGCTCTGAAGCATGATCCTCCTATCTCAGCCTCCTGTGTGTCTGGGATTACAGGCATAAACCACCAGCTTGGCCAGCCAACCTCTCCTGAATGCCTTTTGCTTCTTTGTGATCAAGTTGGGCACAAAGTAGAGGGAATTTGTACAGAGGGCGGTGCCCCGGTGGCAGCGGGGCCATGCTGGGCTTTTTCTGTCTTCCAGACCGCAACATGCATGTCCTGCAGTACTGCCCGGCATCTGACATGTGGACACTCTTCGAGACCTGCGGTGTCCATGTTCGCAAGCAGCAGATGGTGTCTGTGGAGGAGACCATTTATATGGTGGGGGGCTGCCTCCATGAGTTCGGGCCTGGCCGGAGGAGTGGCCAGAGCCAGGACATGCTGACGGTGCAGGCCTACAACACGGCTACCCGGCAGTGGCTCCACCTCAAGGAGAACACATCCAAGTCGGGCCTGAACCTGACCTGTGCGCTGCATAATGACGGCATCTACATCATGAGCAGGGACGTGACTCTGTCCACCAGCCTGGAGCACCGCGTCTTCCTCAAGTACAATGTCTTCTCCCACAGCTGGGAGGCCTTCCGCCGCTTCCCTGCCTTCGGACACAACCTGCTCCTCTCCTCGCTCTACCTGCCTAGCGCGGCCCGGACGTGATGCACACACGCATGGATGGATGGATGATGCCAAGAGGCCTGCTTCAGGAGGACAGGAGGAAGGAAAGGAGAAAGAGGAAGGAAGGAAGGAAGAAAGAGAGGAAGGGAAGGAAGGAAGGAAGGAAGAGAGGGAGGGAAGGAGGGAAAGAGAAGGGAAGGAAGAAAGAAAAAGAAAAAGGAAAGAACAAATGAAAGGAAAAAAAGGAAAGAAATAGGAAGGAAAGAAAAAGCAAAATTAGTGGTATGTTCTTTCTACTAGGGAAAAATACACTGAAATACATCCCATAGTTTGCATTAACAGCATAAATAGGCTTCAAATTGAATACATGTGGCAAAGAAAAGACCGTCTTTATTGCTTACGTTATTGATTTTTCTTTTTGTTTGTTGGGTTTTTTTGGTGCCCAAACTGAGACAAACTCAGGGCCTGGGTGCTGCCGTTACCTTTTTTGCTCAAGGCTGGTGTTCTACCATTTGAACACCACCACCACTTCTGACTTTTTGCTAGTTAATTGGAGATAAGAGTCTTATGGACTCTTCTGCCATGGCTGGCTTCAACCTCCAGTCCTCAGATCCCAGTTTCCTATGTAGTTAGGATTGAGCTACAAGTCCTCCAGATAAATACATATTTTTACCATCCCATAATGCTTTTTCTTAGTCCAGTGACTAAAATTAAAGACATGAGAAGAACCAGAGTTGATGAGTGAACAGCAAAGATGACTTTGAACTTGCTTCATTTATGTTACTTAAACTCTAGTGTTTTAAGTGGGAGATTTCCTTTCTTTGAATTGACAACAGTCAGTTTAATGGATGAACATTAGTATCAACATTATGGTCCTCCAGCATCATACGCACACTTCCTGTGTGTTTATGATATCTTTCCGTGTTCAAATGCTTTATTTACATATTTCATTTTCAAGAAAGCTACACAAATGGGATTTCTTCATGAATACACACAAGCATTTCACCCTACTCAGACTTACACAAAGCTATCATTAGTGTGCTTTTTTGTTTGTTTGCTTTTTGCAATTTAGGAAGAATAGAGACTGAGTAAAACCTCTTATTTCAGATTTGACATACTACAGATCTGTGCAGTTCATATAAGTTGCTGAGAGGATTGTTGAAAAGAGAGTATGTGTGTTGTTTTAAAGAATGAACATAAACATGTATTTTAAAGATCAGTCTTACACAGAGAAACAAGGAAATGCTAAATAAGAAAAAACAATTGCCTTTAAGGGTTATTTTTTTTTGTATATGTCAATATTGGGACTTGAACTCAGGACCTGGTGGTCTTACTTAGCTTTTCACTCAGGCTGGTACTCTACTTCATGACCAACAGCTCCACCTCTGGCTTTTTGGTGGTTAATTGGCGATAAGAGTCTCACGGACTTTGCAGCCTCCACTTAGCTGTGAACTTTGTTCTTCAGATCTCAGCCTCCTAAGGAGCTAGGATTACAGGCATGAACCACCAGCACCTAGCATTAAGAGAGCACCTAGCATTAAGAGATTTACTTTCATTGAATGCATTTGACTTAGTTATTGTTTTGTTTTGAACAACTTTCCCATGTTGAAATCATCATGCTTTCTAATTTAATCTTAGCATTCGTGCCCATGAGCACAGTTACCATGCATGATGTCTGAGGTGTAAGCCCCGGCACTAAGAAACACCCCAAGCCGGGCGCCGGTGGCTCACACCTGTAATCCTAGCTACACAGGAGGCTGAGATCTGAAGACTGAAGTTAGAAGCCAGCCTGCGCAGGACAGTCTGCCAATATACTTACCTTCAATAAACAACTCAAAAAAAGCTGGAAGTGATGCTGTGGCTCAAGTGGTAGAGGGCTAGCCTTAGACAAAAGCTCAGGGACATGCCCAGGCCCTGAATTCAAGCCCCAGGACTGGTGTCCTCTCCCCCGCCCCTCAAAAAAAAAAAAAAACCACACCAAAAAAACAAAACTTAAACCAAAAGAAAAAACTGTCATAGTCATACTTAAGGAATTTATTTTTTGTCTGTCATGGGACTTGAACTCTGGCCCTTGGGTACTGTCCCTGAGCTCTTCAGCTCAAGGCAAGTGCTCTACCACTTGAGCCACAGAGCTGTTTCTGGTATTCTGTGGTTCATTGTTGAAGTAAGAGTCTCAGGGACCTTCCTGCTCAGGCTGGGTTTGAACCACAACCCTCAGATCTCAGCCTCCTGAATAGCTAGGATTACAAGTGTGAGCCACCAGCCTGCAGCTACAATTTTTTTTCTTGGCGGTTGTGGGGCTTGAACTCTGGGCCTGAGTGCTGTCCCTCAGCTCTTCATCTCAAGGCGAGCACTCTACCACTTGAGCCACAGCGCCACTTCCGGTTTTCTGGTCGTTTATTGGAGATAAGAGTTTCACGGACTTTCCTGCCCAGGCTGGGTTTGAACCACAACCCTCAGATCTCAGCCTCCTGAGTAGCTAGGATTACAGGCATGAGCCACCAGTGCCTGGCCTACCATTTTTTTAATGGTGGCACTGGGTCTAGAACTGGGGACCTTATGCTATTGGTTGGCTTTTCTGTTCAAAGCTGTTACTCTACTACTTGAGCCATGCCTCCACTTCTGGCTTTCTCCCTTTTTTAAAAAGAGTTTTTCTGGTTAATGCCAGAAAGGTGATTTTTTTTTCCTACAGTGTAGATTGTCTTAATATTGAAGTACTGAGAAAGTTATGGATGTTAGAAACAAGGCAAAAGGTTAAATATGAAACCAAAGAGAATTTGTGTTTCTGTGTATGTGTGTGTGTGTGTGTACACACGCATCTGTTGTCAGTATTGGGGCTTGAACTCAATGCCTGGACACTGTCACTTGTATTTTTCACTTAAAGCCACAGCTCTACTTCTGGATTTTGCGGGTTAATTGGAGGTCAGAGTCTCATGGATTTGTTTGCCTGGCCCTGAACTGTGATCCTCAGATCTCAGCCACCTGAGTAGCTAGGATTTCAGGAGTGAGCCACGAGACGCCCATTCAAGATGGCTGAAGAGCAGAGGGTACAGAAATCGCCTTCATGGGCTCAGCTGGTACAGTCAAATGGGATCAGGGGTATTAGTGTCATTCAAAAATTAACTTTAGAATGGGCCTTACAATATTTTCCTTTGTAGTAGTCTTAGGAAAAATGATGTGTAGGGTAGAGTTCTGTTTTGTTTGGACTGGTACTTCCTTGTTTAAAGGTATGGCATACAGTCCTGACTTAGATGAAGCACCGTAAGAGCTCTCCTATTGCTATGGAAGAGACTGTCTTCAAATAAAGCACTTGTGGATCACTGTGTTGTAAGATTTTATTTATTTATTTTTATTTTTTGTCAGTCTTAGGCTTGAACTCAGTGGCTGGGTGTTTTCCCTTCGCTTATTTTGCTCAAGATTGGTGTTCTACCACTTGAGCCACAGCTCCACTTCTGACTTTGTATGGTTAATTGGGGATAATACTTATCTGCCTGGGCTGGCTTTGAACCATGATCCTCAGATCTCAGTCCTCTGAGCAGTTAGGATTACAGACATCATGCCTTTCATGTCTCGGCTAGCCAGACAAGACCCAGCGACTCCTGTCTCCAACTGACCAGCAGGACGCTGGATGTGGAATGTATCTATAATAGCAGTATGTTACTTATACCATATATAATACACAGAATGTGATATATACACACCATATGCATCCACTATGAGCCGTATATAGTGCATATATGCTTCAGTATATCGAGCCATGATATATTGTACTATACTATGGATGTCACACTATATATAATATATTCTCTATCTACTAGAAATAGTATACGTAACATACTATAGCAAACACATTATATGCTACACGATATGATGTGAGATACAGTAACATGCATATTACTATATATATTAGAATCTGCCATGTGTGTAGTAAATATAATCAAGTCTAAGAGAGTCAGTGCAGGGAATTAGTTATACTTCTTTTGTTCCCTTTAGTTGTGTTGTGGGGCTTGAACTTGGGGACTTGCTCAGCCCAACGCCCCGCTGGTTTGAGCCACATTCTGGTAGGTAATTGAAGATAAAAGTCTTGGATTTGTCTGCCCAGGCTGGCTTTGAACCACAATCCTGACATCTCAGCCTTGGAGCAGCTCAAATTCCCTAGGAGTCTGTGGAGAAAGGTGCTCATCAGGGCTGGCACAGGCCTGTCAGCCAGGGAGGCACCCAAGGACAAACCAGTTCCCCGGAGGAGTTCCCAGCCCGGGAAAGCTGATGGTTCCTATGTGCTATCCGCTGTGAACCAGGGGCCAAGCACGAGTGCCCCAGTGCACTCCTGCCTTGAGGGGTACTGACCCACTGGGAGGAGGGCCCCCGCCTTGGGGACGTACTGACACACTGGGGGTAGGGAGGACGGGAGGACAAAAAGAGTGGACTGTGAGTAAAAACTGGAAACAGCAGCACTGAAATTTAGCTAGAAAGGAGTCCAAGAGCTTTGAGAAAGGAGTCCGACTAACCACATACAGCGGAAGAAGCACAGCCTCTGCAACTACTGGTGCTGGGAAACCTGGGCGGCCACATGCAGAAAACTAACAGTGGACCCAGCCTGTCACCATGCACCAACATCAACTCAAAATGGATTAAAGACCTTAACATTTTTTTGGGGGGGGTCCAGTTGTGGGGCCTGAACTCTGGG
>NW_012267383.1:2599979-2604551 GCF_000151885.1 Dipodomys ordii | reverse complement strand
TGCAGGTCACCCCCCTGCTGCAGCGCCTGCTCTCCCACGTGCGCCTCTCCAACTGCCTGGAGCTCTACCGCCTGGCCCTGGTCTACGGCCTGCCCGACCTGCGGGACGCCTGCCTGGCCTTCATGGCCGTCCACTTCCACCAGGTGCTGTGCCAGCCTCAGTTTCCCCTCCTGGCCCCTCCCGCGCCCGCCCCGGGGGACGTCGGCCTGAAGCAGCAGCTGCTGGAAGCCCGGATGGCGGGGACCCCCGTCCTGGTGGCCTTGGGGGACTTCTTGGGGGGGCCCCTGGCCCCGCACCCCTACCAGGGCGAGCCCCCGTCCATGCTCAGGTACGAGGAGACGACCGAGCGCTGGTTCCCCCTGGCCAGCAATCTGCCCCCGGACCTGGAGAACGTCCGGGGCTACGGTGCCGCTGCCCTGCACAACTACCTCTTTATCGTCGGGGGCTACCGGGCCTCCAGCCAGGAGATCGCCGCTGCGCACTCCTACAACCCCGGCGCCAACGAGTGGCTGCAGGTGGCCTCCATGAACCAGAAGAGGTGAGGTTCCAGGGCCGGGGGGGGGGGCGGGTGGTGGGTATGCGTGCGGGGGTGTGGATGTGCGTGAGGGGGTGTGGATGTGCGTGCGGGGGTGTGGATGTGCGTGCGGGGGTGGGGTGCGTGCAGGTGGCGCGCCGGTCTTCGGCCTTGAACTCGGGGCCCGGGCGCTGTCCGGCTCGCTGTTGCCCCTTGAATGATCTGGGGAGACTCCTTGCCCCGGTCCTGGAGCCAGAATGACAACTTCCTTGTTTCTTGTCTGGGGCCCAAACTTCCAGGCCGAATTCCCGCCCCTCCCTCCCTCTTTCCCAGGATGCTAGGCGTTTGCTGGGGAGGGCCGCGGGCTGAGTGATTTCCCTGCCGGAGCTTCTCCGCCTCCTCTCCCAGGGGGAGGAAGATGATGTGGTTTCTGGAAAAGAAACCTTAAAAGAAGCTGATGGCCCACGCCTGCCATTTAACTACTCAGGGGGCTGAGATCTGATGATTGGGGTTCAAAGCCAGCCAGGACTGGAAAGTCTGAGACTTTATCTCCAGTCAACCAACTAAAGGTTGGAAGTAGAGGTGTGGTTCAAATGGTAGAGTGCCAGCCTTGAGTGAAAAAGCTCAGGAGTGTCCAGGCCCTGAGTTCAAGCCACAGAACTGAAAGAATAAAAGAAAAAAAAAGAATTTTAATTTTTAGGGTGTAATGGTGAGGATAATAACAGCTATTCCCCATTTCCTGGCCAGGAGAGCCTTCGAAAGGTCCCCTCCCCCCACTATCGGGGGGAGGAAGCTCTTTCATTCAAGGCTGGTGCTCCACCACCTGAGCCATCGCTCCACTTCCAGCTTTTTTTTTTCTGATCAACTGGATATAAGAATGTCTTGGAATTGTCAGCCTCCACTGGTTTTAAACCATCCTCAGATCTTAACTCCCTCCCTGATTCACTAGGATTTCAGGCATGAGCCACTGGCACCTGGCAAGGTTCAGTGATTTGGATGAACTCATACATCACTCAGGGCTTAGCTTATGAGGAGCTCAGAGCACCCTCCTCCCCCGTTGTTTTGTTTTGTTTTTTGACATAGTCTTGTATTGCCCAAGCTGGCCTTGAAACACATAATCCTCAGACTCCTGAAGAAGACTGAGATTATAAAAGTATATACTGCCCTGCTTTAGGACAGCCTTTAATTTCTTAAACAAGTATCAGCCAAACAAGCATAAAGCCCTGAGTTAAAATCGAAGTACCATTAAAAGAAAAAGAAAAAAACTAAAGTCAAACTTAGCTGGGCATCAGTGATTCATACCTATAATTCTAGCTACTCAGGAGGTTGAGGTCTGAAGGATCAATATTCAAGGCTAACCTGAGCAGAAGAATTTTCAGACTCTTATTTTGAAAATAGCAAAAAGTCATGTTAGAGGTGTGGTTCAAGTGTTAGTAAACAAACCAAGCTACTGTGGGGCACTGAATTCAAATCCTGGTACCAGAATACACACACAAAAAGAGTAATGTCAACATCAAATCGTTGCTTCCCCCCCCCACCCCTTTATGGTGCCAATACTGGGGCTTGAACTCAGGGCCTGGGTGCTGTCCCTGAGCTCTTTTGCGCTAGGCTAGTGCTCTATCACTTGAGCCACAGCTCTGCTTCTTGGGTTTTTTCTGGTAGTTTTAGTGGAGATAAGAGTCTCATGGACTTTCCTGCCCAGACTCTCTAAACTCTGATCCCCAGATCTCAGCCTCCTGAGGAAGTAGAATTACAGGTGTGAGCCCTTGGCTCCCAGCTCAAATTGCTATTTTATCTGATTTTTTAATTTATTTTTTCCTCACATTTATTTAAAGTTTTTCTATTTATAGTTATGAACATAGTATGAAGAAATCATTTTGGCAGCATTTCCTTCTTGATTCTTTATGTATGTGTGTGTGCATGCGTGCGTGTGCATGTGCATGCACACACGTGTATGTGTCAGCAGTGGAGCTTGAACTCAGGTCCTGACACTCTCCGTTGGTTTTTTCATTCCAGACTGGAGCTCTACCATTTGAGCCACACCCCCACTTCTGGCTTTTTGCTGGTTAATTTCAGAGGAGAGTCTTAGATTTGTCTGCTGGGCTGGCTTTGAACCGCAATCCTCAGATCTTAGCCTTCGGAGTAGCTAGGATTACATACAGGTCTGAGGCTGCGGCTGGAAGCCACAATTCTGAAATGATGTGTGACCCATGTGCAGGCCGTGCCATGCAGCGAGGGGTGGGTTATTGTCTGGAATCAAAGAAGCACGCAGGCACACGCAGCTCAGTCACTGCCTGCAATGCTGAGAGACATCCACCTTCCCACCGCGGGAAATGGGCTTAGCCGGGCACCGCTGGCTCATGCCTGTCTTCCTAGCCCCTCAGGTGGCTGAGATCTGAGGATTGAGGTTTGAAGCCAGCCTAGGCAGAAGAACAGTCCATGAGACTCTCATCTCCAGTTAATCATTCAAAAGCCAGAAGAGCTGTGGCTAAAGTAGTAGAGCACCAGCGTTGAGCACAAAAAAGCTCAGGCACAGCACCTAGACCCTGAATTAGTCTTAGGACTAACTAGCATGTGTGTGTGTGCATGTGTGCGCGTGTGCCAGCGTGGACATACGCACACACATACAATCTTAAAAAAAAAAACCAACAAAAAGCAAAACTCTTCTGTTTTTGTATTGATCTTACAAAGTTTATGGCCTGTGTACCCTGGGGAGCAAATCCAAATTGAGAGTTGGTAAAAGTGCCTGTTTACAAGCTTCCTCTCCTCCACTTCCCCGATTCATACCCAGGGAGGTCGTCCTGCTTAGATTTAAGCACCCCCAGCCACTGCCACCACATTGGCAGGAAAAACAAAAACAAAAACCTGAATGGCTGGTTGGGTTTAGAGAACACAGGCTGGAGGAAAACATTGAAATATAAACACGGTAGCACTTTTGAAATTTTTTTGGTGTCACTCCTGGGGCTTTGAACAACAGTGGCGCCGTGCCTGAGCTTTTTCACTCAAGGCTGGCACTCTACTACTTGAGCCACAGCTCCACTTCAGGCACTTCCAGCTTTTTGCTGGTTAATGGGAGATAAGAGTCTCAAGAACTTTCCTGCTCAGGCTGGCTGGGAACCTGTATCCTCAGATCTGGGCCTCTGGGTTGCTAGGATGACAGGCGTGCACCTGAGTGCCCGCCGCAGTTGACTGCCGGGGTGAAAGTGTCATCTTCATGGGCCACGCTGACTTGGCGGACTTTGCATCTCTCCTTCAGGTCTAACTTCAAACTCGTGGCAGTCCATTCCAAGCTCTATGCCATTGGTGGGCAGGCCACATCCAATGTGGAGTGTTACAGTCCGGAGCAGGATGCCTGGAATTTTGTGGCACCCTTACCAAACCCTCTGGCTGAGTTCTCCGCATGTGAGTGTAAAGGGAAGATTTACGTCATTGGAGGCTACACCACCAGAGGTGAGCAGGGCCTGAGGAGGGTCTGCGCATGTGCCCACTGCATGGGAATGGCGGTGTGTCGGCAGGGACCCCCCCTCCCCCCAAACACACACCAGTAGTGTCATTGTGTACATCCAGTGGCACTGGTGGCTCACGCCTATGATCCTGGCTTCCCGGGAGGCTGAGATCTGAGGACTGCAGCTTGAAGTCAGCACAGGCAGCAAAGTCTGTGAGACTCCTATCTCGGCAAAAAAGGCTCAAGTGAAGGTATGGTCCCTCCCTCTCTCCTTCCCTCCCTCTCCCCCCTCTTTTCTCTTTCTTTTTGTGCTGCTCCTGGGGTTTAAACTCAGGACCTGGGCAGTACTCATGAACTTTTTGCTCAAGGCAGGTGCTCTATCACTTGAACCACATCTCTACTTCCAGACTTTTTTGAGTGGTTTATTGGAGATTAGGGTCTTGGCACCTGTCTGTCTGGGCTGGCCTCTAGCCTCCATTCTGAGATCTCAGCTTCCTGAAAAGCCAGGATTATAGGTGTGAGCCACCAGTCTCTGGCTGTCTTGCTTTCGATTTCTTTTCTAACCCAGAGCCCCTGAGCCTTGTATGGTTCGGCTGGTAGATTCCTAGTTGTT
>NW_012267383.1:2576959-2582729 GCF_000151885.1 Dipodomys ordii | reverse complement strand
TATGCAGCCATTAGAAAGGACAAAATAATGGCATTTGCAGGGAAATGGATGGAGCTAGAAGGAATCATGTTGAGCGAGGTAAGCCAAGAACAAAGAGACAAACGGTACATGGTCTCCCTGATAAGTGGATGTTAAATCCAAAAGGTAAGGTGATACGACAAAGTAAACAAGACTCAAGAAACAAAGGACTTCCACTCATCTGGTCGAATCACTACTAATAACCCCCATGCTGCTGATCACATATATGGCATATATGTGCACATGGGAGGGAAACTAGGAGGAGGACCCAGAACTAGAGGGAAACAGAGGAAAACAGTGGAACCCATCAGCTGCACTGGACATAGCTCAAAACGAACTAAGCAACTCAATGGCAGCGATGGGAGGGAGGGAATGAGTGGAAAAGAGGGAACAGCTGACACTAAGCAAAAGGAAAGGAATGTACATATCACCTGATGTGGAAGAAATAACTGTATTGTCAATGCTCATAGAACTCAAAATATAGACCATGGTAGACAATTTGCCCCATGAAAGTTAGAATGTGTTTGTGACTATCCCACAATACTGTGAAATTTGTGAAATTATGTAATCAATCACAATAAAAAATTAAAAATTTTTAAAAAAACAAAAAAAGGAGTTGGTTCTGTTTGTCACAAATCAGATTAGTTCATTCTTTTTAACAAAAAGGCATAATTGAGAATTTTTGGTCTGAGCTTATGTGTGTGTGTGTGTGTGTGTGTGTGCAAACACACACATGCAGTATGATGAATGTGTATGTGTGCATATGTTGTACCATGTGTATCTTGTGTGTGTGATGTGTGTATGGTGTATATGATGTGTGTATGGTGTGTATATATGTGTAGTGTTTATGATGTGTGTGTGGTGTGTATGATGTGTATATATGGTGTGTGTGTGATGTCTGCATGCTGGTACTAGGCCTTGAATTTAAGGCTCAGACACTGTCTCTGAGCTTTCACTTAAGGCGAGCGCTCTACCACTTGGGCCACTGCTCCACTTCCAGTTTTCTGGTGGTTCATTGGAGATAAGAGTCTCATGGACTTTCTTGCCCAGGATGGCTTTGAACTGCAATCCTCAGATCTCAGCCTCCTGAGTAGCTAGGATTACAGGTGTGAGCCACAGTCCTGGCTTTGGGCTTGAACTTTGATCGTTGTATGTTTGTTCTCCTGGCCTGTGTGAAGTCTTGCTGTGCAGGGGTGCACATCATCTGAGCTGACTTCATAATGCACTTTACTGGCTCTGGTTGGTCAGCAGCGTTTTTGGACTATGCTTGAAGTCCCACCAGCCCCCTACTGGTTCAAATATGAATTGCAGGCCTGCTCCT
Source organism: Dipodomys ordii (assembly GCF_000151885.1). NCBI lineage: Eukaryota > Metazoa > Chordata > Mammalia > Rodentia > Heteromyidae > Dipodomys > Dipodomys ordii. Next base: position 2,581,390 of record NW_012267383.1, on the reverse strand, counting down.
ACTTGGAAGGGTTCCCACCTGTGTGCCCACAGGGCCTCCTGTTGCTAAGGATGCCTCTGCCATTCTATTTGTTTTGTTTTGCCTTGTTTGTTTCCATACTGGGGCTTGAACTCAGCACCTGGAGCTCTTGCTTAGGGATTTTGCTGAAGGCTGGCCTGGCACTCTACTTAGTACTTGAGCTACGCCCCCACTTCTGGCTTTTTGCTTGGTTAGTTGGAGAGAAGAGTTTCTGGATTTCTCTGCCCACACTGGATTTGAACTGTGATCCTCAGATCTCAGCCTCCTGTGTAGCAAGGATTACAAGTGTTAGCCACCATTCCCGGCAGCTCCATCACTCTTGGGGATAGTGGGGAGTGGGGGGGGGGGTGTAGAGGGGATCTCAACAGGCCAAAGGAACATGGGCTAGTGCACCCCCTTGAGGCTGGTTCTGACACAGTTCTTTATGAATATGTGTTTGAGCTGTCAGCAGCCACCAGAAAAATAGTACCTTAATGGGTGTAATCAGGATTTTGTGCTTTTGTGTGTCAGTGATCCCAGTCAGCTAGATTAAGTCCTACAAATTCCCACTTGGATAAGAATAGAAGAAATGAAGTATTAAATAAAGGATTTGCTTTATTACTTGTAGAGTTTATCTTAGGTGAGGAAATGAAAGCCATAGTTAAAAATGAGGTCTAGAACGTGCCTGATGGCACACACCTGGAATCCTAGAACTTGGGAGGCCAGGATAGGAAGATTATGGGTTGGAGGCCAGTGTGGCCTATTTTGTCTAAAAGAACCCTAAAATTATAGTAATAGTAAAAAGTAGTAGCTTCTGGAATGTTTTAAGTCATTTAAATTCTTGTGTGTGTGTGTATGTGTGTGTGTACTAGTACTAAGGTTTGAACTCAGGGTCTCATACTCTTATAGGCTTTTATTCTGCTCAAATCTGGCACTATACCACTTGAGCCAAAGCTCCACTTCTAGCTTTGTGTTAGTAAATGGGAGATAAGAGACTCCTGGACTTTCCTGCCAAGGTTGGCTTTACACAGCCATCTTTACATCTCAGCCTCCTGAATGGCTAGGATTACAGGCGTGAGCTACAGCGCCTGGCTCCATGTGCAATCCTTATTTACAGCTTCTTACTGAAAGGCATCGTAGTCTCACAGAGTGTGGTTAGCAATGTCGGGAAACTTGTCTTCTGGGGGGCACTGCATGCTCCCCAAGCCTCACTTACCTCTTACATGGGATCCTATTTTGCAGTACCTCAGGAGGAGATTAAATAACAAATGAAGGGCTGTTGGCTTTCAGCAGCCCAGGACCTGCACATCCCCAACACCACCTGCTGTATGAGTTAGCACTGACTCAGCCTGATTCACGACATGCTTTCTGAGGCCTCTTAGTCACCAGACTGGATCCAGACGGCTCTCCCACATTGGACAAGCGCAAATTCTGTTTGAGTCAGGTTATTTACAGGTATCTTGGTTGACATGTGCAGGGTGTTTGGGAAGTGGACTGTTCTGTGGCCAAAGTAACACACAAAGGCCCTTCTGAGGTGGGCTTGTATTTTGTTGGGGAGATCTGTGAGCAGGCCCTAGGGAATTGGCAGCTATCTTGTGGGGGCGGAGCTGGGGCAGTGGACACTGGCCTCTGCGTGCTGCCTAGCCCTGTTCCTGCCCCCACTGAAGCAGTGAGGGGTCCGGGGTGGGGTGCCCCCTCCCCCAGCACAATGCTTGCCTAATACTTTTGTTTTGGCTTTTATTTTTGTGTATGTGCTGGTCCAAGGACTTGAACTCATGCTCAAGGCTGGCACCTGAGCCACAGCCCTACTTCTAGTTATTTAATTTTAATTTTTGCTGGTTCTGGGGCTTGAACTCTGGGCACTGTCCCTGAGGATCAAGGCTGGTACTCTACTGCTTGAACTACAGCGCTGCTTCTGGCTTTTTGGTTCATTGGAGATAAGAGTCTCATGGGCTTTCCTGCCTGGGCTGCCTTCAAACCATAATGCTAGATCTCAGCCTTCTGAATAGCCAGGATTATAGGCGTGAGCTGCTGGTGTGTCTAGCTAAGTTTCTCTAACCTTGTTTGTAATATACACCTTCCCCCCCCCCAGCCCAGTATATATAGAAATGGGAGTTTTTCTGAGGGGCCTTGATATAAATGTTTTAAGGAAAAGCTTCCCAGGCTCAACAAAGCGGACAAGGAACCATCTTGCCCCCCCCCCACCGCTTTGGAGACGCTGGCCCTCACAGTAGGGCTTAGGCGGCCCGGGTATGCGGGGTTCTGTGCGGGACGTGGCCACATCCTTTTGTGGTGTCCTGTTCACGCACAGCCTTCTTCCCACCCTGTCTACCCACGTGTGCCCGATGCACCTGCCATGGAAGAACTGGAGTCCTGGGAGGGGAGGGATGGGCTTGGAGCACAGCGGCTCCTCTGCTTCTAATGTGTCAGGAGATGGAGCTTTGTGAAATTGAAAAGAGAAAATGAAAAACTGGCTGCTGGTGCCTCACGTCTGAGGATCAAGATTCAAAGCCAGTCTAGACAGGAAAGCCTGAGACTTATCTCCAATGAACCAACCCCTCCCCCCAAAAAAACCCCAAAAAAATCCTTAGAGGGGGCGTTGTGGCTCAAGTAATAGAACATCAAGCCTTGGGCAGAAAAGCCCAGGGACAGTGCTCAGACTCTGAGTTCAAGCCCAAGGACTGGCACAAAAAGAAAAAGAAAAGAAAAGAAAGAAAATAGGCAATGGATGTGGTTTATAAGATTTGCTCCAGGCCACTTGGTGGTGAGAACCCCGCTAGCTGCCTACCCAGCATGCCATGGGACAGGACTGGGGACAGAAATGTCCTCATTTTCCTGCTGCTTTCTTCCTTGATGATGCCTCCATGATTCTGTTTGGCTTTTTTTTTTGGTTGGTCATGGGACTCAAACTCAAGGCCGGGGTCTGTCCCTGAGCTTCTGTATTCAAGGCTAGCTAGCACTCTACCACTTGAGCCACAGCACCACTTCCAGCTTTTAACAGGTTAATTGGGGCTAAAAGCCTCACAGACTTTCCTGCTTTGAACCCCAATCTTCCTGAGCCACTAGGATTACAGGCACAAGCCCCCGGCAGTGTCTGCCTGGCTAACTGTATACATACATACATATATATTATATATATATTATATTATATATAATATAGCCAGTAGACATTTGTTGTACTTAACCATATTAATGCAACACTTTATATGTTTTCCCCTATATTAACTCTGTATTTGCTACCTACTGCTATATAACAAATCACCTCACAACATAAGCAGCTTAATAAACAAATATTTCTTATTTACATAGTGTGGGAGAGTCAGAATCCAAGAGCAATCTGGCCAGACACTCATGGCCCAGTCTCCTGTGTGGGTTCAATTAAAATGTTTCCGTTGTCTGGACGCTTGCCTGGGTGGTGCGACCGTTTCTGGTCTCAGGAGGGTTTGGCTTTCTACCCGCTGGGGCTTTTCACAAGCTGACTCATGGCCCAGTGCTTTTCCTCTAGGATGAGTGATCTGAGAAAGAACTAGACAGCAACAGCCTTGGGTCAGCAGGGTACTGTAGCGCATGCCTGTAATCCTAGCCAATCAGGAGGCTGCGGTAGGAGGACCCAGGTTTGCACTGTAGCTCATGTTAGTAATTCTAGCTAAGCAGGCAGCTGAGATGTGAGGATAGCAGTTCAAAGTCAGCCAAGGAAGGCAAAGTCTGAGAGACTCTTACCTCCAATGAGCCAAACCCAGACGTGGAGAAGAGCACTAGCTTCAAGCAAAAGAGTGCCCAGGCCCTGCGTTTAGGCTCCAGGATGGGAACAACAGAAAGTGGACCTTTGAAGGAAGTACAGACTCCACACGGGCTCTGCCTCAGACTTGGGGGCCAGCCCCCACTCACCCACGCTGCCTCAGTCCAGGCTTCTCCGAAGGCTAGGCGGTTGATCGTGTTCCCCGGCCTTTATCCCCAGATCTCTCTGGAGGCTCCCAGTCGCCCTCCCATTCTGCACGTGTCTCCCCATGGCCCTGGGGTATTCCTGGGGTGCTGGTCATTTTGCTGTTCAGTGTGGACTGAAGGAAGGGGCGCCTCCAGCGTGGGCAGGGCTGGGTGGGAGGACTCTGGCGCTTGGGTGTGCAAAGTGTTTTCAGTCAGTGCGCTCAGCCCTGGCTGGATGGGCACTGGGCTTGGCAGCTGTGGCCTCCCTTGGCAGAGGGAGGCCGGGAGGGAGCTGTAAAGCAGGTATTATTAGTGGCCATCGCTGAGATCGGTCGGCACAGCGGCCTTAAGTTAGCCTCCAACATGGGCCCTGCACTTAGGGTCTTAAAAATGAAGCTGCTCCCCGTAGGCACCAGTGGCTCATGCCTGTAATCCTAGCTACTCAGGAGGCTGAGATCTGAGGATCGTGGTTCAAAGCCAGCCCAGGCAGGAAAGTCCATGAGACTCTTA
>NW_012267383.1:2568959-2575643 GCF_000151885.1 Dipodomys ordii | reverse complement strand
CAGGGACAGTGTGCAGACCCTGAGTTCAAGCCCCGGTACTGGCACATACACAAAATTATCAACCGACAATGCACCCAGCACTATCCTGCTCCATATGTAACACATGACAATGCTGTGCACGGAGCGTAGTGAGTACCTTTGCTTAAAAAAATTAAACTCGAGTATTAATATCAATGCTTTAAGAATGTTTATGGGGATGAATTTCTTGTGAAACATGGCAGGCAGGTCATTAATCCCTTTAAAGTACAATTTAATGCCATGCTTCGTGACAGGAAGTGAGCAAGATAATAAAAAACCCTTTACCACTTAAAACCACACTTAATATTTTTATGGCTTAGTTGGCCTGACAAAATATTTTCTGTGAGTCATCGCTTCAAAGTGAGGACCTGGGGAATTATTAAAGACCTAAGAGCTGCCTCAAGCCCATTCTGGAAGGTTCCAGAAACTTGAACTGCTCAGGCAACACCTTTCAAGTACATGGGAGAAACACTGAGAAATGTCTTCCCATGTTCCATGGCTTAGGAATCCATGTGATCAGATATATTTATTTAAAACATTTAAATCTATGCATGCAGAGGTGTGTGTGTGCGTGTGTGTGTGTGCGTGTGTGCGTGTGTGTGAGCTTGTGTGTGCATGAATGCACATTCCAGTACCAGTACCCACTTCCTTTTCTTTCTCTTCTTTCTCTCCCACCTTTCTCTTTCTCTCTCTCTCTCTCTCTCTGTCTCTCCCTCCCCTTCCCTCCAGTCCTTGCTTCCTTCCTTCCTTCCCCTTTTTTTTTTTTTGGTGCGGATCTTAGGGCTTGAACTCAGGGCCTGGGCGCTGTCCCTGAGCTTCTTTTGCTCAAGGCTAGTACTCTACCACTTGAGCCACAGCACCACTTCCAGCTTTTTTGGTAGTTTAGTGGAGATGACAGTCTCATAAACTTCCCCACCCAGGCTGGCTTTGAACCGTGATCCTCAGATCTCAGCCTCCTGATAGCTAGGATTATGGGTGTCAGCCACCAGGGTCCAGTTACGTACATAATTAGTAAATGATGAGTGAATCTATTTTCTTTGAAATAAAAAAGGAGGAGGAAATGCCTCTCAAATAACCAATTGTAAGGTTTAGGTCAGATGGAGAGAAAATATTCCTGCCTCTGAGAATTTGAAACACTGCTAAAGGTATCAGCATGCGAAATGAGATTTGGAGCTTACGAGAAAAGAGACACTTAGATTGTGTATTATTCACAATGACAGTTGGGTGCTAGTGGCTCACACCTGTAATCCTAGCCACTCAGGAGCCTGAGATCTGAGGATCACAGTTCAAAGCCAGCTAGGGCAGGAAAGTCCATGAGACTCTCTGATGAACCAGCAAAAATTCAAAAGTGGAGCTGTGGCTCAAGTGACAGAGCACCAGTCTTGAACAAAAAAGTGAAGGGAGGGGCTGGGAAGGTGGCTCAGTGGTAGAGCGCTTGCCTTGCATGCATGAGGCCCTGGGTTCAATTCCTCAGCACCACATAAGCAGAAAAAGCCGGAAGTGGCGCTGTGGCTCAAGTGGTAGAGCGCTAGCCTTGAGCTGAAGAGCTGAGGGACAGTGTCCAGGCCCAGAGTTCAGGCCCCATGACCAAAAAAAAAAAAGGGAAGGGACGGTGTCTGGGCCCTGAGTGGCAGATCACTGGTGCTGACAAAAAAAAAAAAAAATCATTCTTGTCAAACACCAGTGACACATGCCTGTAATCCTAGTACTCAAAGGCTGAGATCTGAGAATCGTAGTTTGAAGCTAGCCCAGGCAGAAAAGTCCTGTGAGACTCTTATCTCCAATTAACTACCAAAAAGACAGAAGTGGAGCTGTGGCTCACATAGAAGAGCACTAGCCTTGAAGTCTGGGCACCAGTGGCGCATGCCTGTAATCCTAGCTACTCAGGAGGCTGAGAGCTGATGATTGTAGGTCAAAGCCAGCCTGGGCAGGAAAGTCTGTGAGACTCTTATCTCCAATTAACCAGCAGAAAACTGGAAGTGGTGCTGTGGCTCAAATGGTAGAGCGATTACCTTAAACTGAAGAGCTGAGGAACAGAGCCCAGGCCCACAGTTCCAGGCCCACAGTTCAAGCCCCATGACCGACAAAAAGAAAGAAAGAAAAAAAGGTCAAGGACAGTGCCCCAGGCCCTGGGTTCAAGCTCCAGGACCAGGAAAAAAAATCCTTGCGAGTGATTGCCCTGGGGAGGAATGGCACATTGTGTGGGGCAGTTCTGCATTTTCTTGGAGAGTCACATGGTGTCCAAGGGCTGTGATAAGGGGTTTCCCAGCATGCTCTTGGATCTCACAGTATTCCTGGGAGGCCTGGCTTCAGAGGCCGGAGGGCCTGAGTTCAGTTCTGATGGGTCATGCAAGAACAGGGCCTTTCCTAGCTTGTCTCAGGACAAGGAGTTTTCTTTTACCTCAGTTGGAATGTGTGTGATGTGTTATTAAGAACAGAAAATGGGGCTGGGAATGTATGTGGCTTAGTGGTAGGGTGCTTGCCTAGCATGCATGAAGCCCTGCGTTCAATTCCTCAGTACCACATACACAGAAAAAAGCCAGAAGTGGTGCTGTAGCTCAAATGGTAGAGTGCTAGCTTTGAGCAAAAAAAAGCTCAGGGACAGTGTGCAGACCCTGAGTTCAAGCCCCAGGACTGGCAAAAAACCCACAACCACCCCCCCTAAAACCAATAAACAAACAAAAAAACAGGCTGGGGCCTGGTGACTCACACTTGGAATTCCAGCTACTCAGGCGGCGGAGAGCTGAGGATTGTGGTTCGAAGTCACTCTAGGCAGGCAAATCTATGCAGCTCATCTCCACTTAACCAACAAAAAAGCCAGAAGTGGAGCAGTGGATCGAGTGGTAGAGTGCTGGCCTTGAGCAAAAAAGGCCAAACAAGAATATAAAGCTCTAAGTTCAAACCTCAGTACATGTGCGCGTGTGGGCACGTACACACACACACACACACACACACACACACACACACCAGATCAGCTCTGGATGTTTCATTCCCAACACTCTAGGCCTTCACACAATCGAGGACCAGCACATTTGGCTGACCCCTTGATGAGCTGGTAAGACTGCAGGGCCGTGAGCCCTGATCTCCAATCCTTGTTGGATTCTGGGCCCTGATCTCCAATCCTTGTTGGGTTCTGGGCCAGGTATTCCAAACAGCAGGCCTTTCACGACAGCAAAACCTCAGCTGGACCCGCTGGACAAGCCACACACCCACATGTGTCAACAGAACTGATAACCAGACTGGGCTCTGTGGCTTCCTGTCCCCCATGGCCCTCCCTGCCATCCACCACTCTCCAAGTCCCAGTGAACACTCAGCCATGAGTGTTCACTAGAGCGGAGAGACTAGAGCGGAGAGTTTGCTTACCACATAGTTAACAGGCAAATACAACTTAATCACAAGGAAAACAGCTTTCATGAGATCAAGTTAAAGTCCTTCCATGGTCCTATTAAACCTTCTTGGAAGCCAAAATCCAGAGTTCCCTCCAATTTTGTCCCTGCTGGAAGAGAAGCCTGCAGGAGCAGGAGCAGGTGCAGAGGCCTATGGTCCTGATTATTGTTTTGTGTTGGTACTGGGGCTTGAACTTAGACGCCTTCATGCTCTTGCTTGGCTTGTACTTGGGCTCAAAGTTGGTACTCTATCACATAAACCACACCTCCACTTCTGGCTTTTGCCAATTAACTGGAGATACGAGTCTCATGGACTTTTCTGTTGGGCTGGCCTCGAACCATCATCCTCACATTTCAGCCTCCAAACAGCTAGACTTACTGGCATGAGCCACTAGCTCCTGGCTAGGAATATGGATTTTATTCTCTGGCATTGGTAAGTTGTTGAAAGTTTCTGGGTGGAGAGTTCTTTGATGAGATATTTGTTTTAGGAAAAATAATTTGAGGGCATCGGGCATTAATAACTATGGGTTATTATTAGTTGCTTACATGATACTTTGTTTAAGGTTTTGAGTCATTTTTTCCCTAAGCTCTTGCTTTTTCCCAATTACTGGCTGCTATCCTTTAATAGTTCATTTCCTATTCTTGTTTTGAAAGGTCCTAAGAAAACTCTAGAAATACTATTTCATATATTCTTTCTATTTATGAAGGGCCTGGTATGTTTCCACTTCTAGAGACCCCAAATTAGGATGTAGTCTGTGTCCTCCATGGGGCAATTCTCTCTGCAATTCTTCCATTTGGAAGTATGCACCCTTCTTTCTTCCTCCAGAGAGGCCAGATTCTGGCTCATCTTTCTTCCCAGACAACAGAACATTCAACTGTGGTTGAAAAGCAATCCAGCCCATGCTTCTTTTCAGAACTTGGAGTTTACTGCATTGAGTGAGACCAAGTTGGAGCGCAGGAACAGCTCATTTGGGAAGGATCACCATGGCTGCTGGCCATGGTGGCTGCACCATTGCCCTCTCCGCCATATTGGTTGTGTGGGGTCATGGGGACTGTGCTTCTGGCTTCCTTGTCAAACCTTATTCCTAACCAGGCCCCGGTGGCTCTCGCCTATAATCCAAGCTACTTAGGAGGCTGAGATCTGAGGATCTCAGTTCAAAATCCAGCATAGGCAGGAATGTCCATGAGACTCTTATCTCCAATAAACCACCGGAAAACTGGAAGTGGCGCTGTTGCTCAAGTGGTAGAACACTTCCTTGCCTTGAGCTGAAGAGCTCAGGAATAGTACCCAGGCCCAGAGTTTGAGCCCCACAACTACCAAACAAACAAACAAATAACACACACAAACACACAAAACAAAACAAAAGCAAAACACAAACCTTATTCCTAACTGATGGCTTGAGCTGGGCTCTGAAGACCTCCATTAATTGTGTAGCCACATATTACTTACGATATTACTTTTTGCTTAAAGCCAGATTTGCATTCTGTTGTACCTAAGCCATTTGGCTAACAGTATAAAAAGTAGCTACATACGGTCAGGGAAATCAGTGCAGGGAAATCTGTGCTTTGGGTGAAAAGCTGCAATAAAAACCAAAATAGTGCCAGGCACTGGAGGTTCACGCCCGTAATCCTAACTACTCAGGAGGCTGAGATGTGAGGATTCTGATTAGAAGCCAGCCCAGGCATATACATCTGAAAGACTCTAATCTGCCATTAACTACTCAAAAGCAGGAAATGGAGGTGTGGCTGAAATGGTAGAGCACCAGATTTGTACAAAAATGCTAAGCAAGAGTGTGAGGCCCTGAGTTCAAGCCCCACTATAGGCACGTACACAAAAAATGTCTCAAGATGGTAAGAACATAGTTAAAATTTACTTTGCCAGGTTGCACAGCTGTACAAACCTGCATTGATTGCTCTCTCAGGTCTAAGACCTTGGACGATTTCAGATAAATTGAAGATGTCCCGAATGGCTTGCTGCGGGACAGTGCGAGGGAGCAGGGAGTCCGGCTGGGATGGCTGTCATGGGATTCTCTTCTCCCAAGGCATTCAGAGCCCATTTGAAGGTAATTTAAAAAGTACGGGGAACATGCCACTTGCGAGGGTACTTCCTCCACTGAGACCTTACTGAACACACTTCTGAATTTACTTTGCAAGTGCTTTGACTGGTGCTCATCCTGTGATTTCAGCTACTCGGGTGGCTGAGATCTGAGGATTACAGCTCAAAGCCAGGATGGGCTGACAAACCCATGAGGCTCTTCGTCTCCAGCCGGCCAGCAAAAACTCAGAAGGAGAAGTTTAGCTCAACTGTTAGAGTCCTAGGCTTGAGTAGAAAAGCCAAGCAAAATGATGAGACCCTAAATTCAAGTCCCAGTACTTGTGTGACTGTGCGCATTCACACACTTGCACACTGTTGGTGAATATATATTTTTTTAACAGCTCGGGATGCTACTGGAATATTCTTTATTTGAGCTAGTGGAACTCCTGTATTTCAATGAGAATAAGAGAAACTCAGAATGGCAGCGACTCAGGAAGTAATCACTATGGCAGTGGACACGGCCACTACACCACAGTGGACACAGCCACTACACCACAGTACACACGTCCACAACACCACAGTGGACACAGCCACTACACCACAGTGGACAAGGGCCACTATACCACAGTGGACACAGCCACTATGCCACAGTGGACTAGTACACAGCACTCAGGCCTTGAGTTCAAGTCCCAGAACCAGCACACATACACCAAAACCTGTGGACTGAATCCTATTATATCTTCTTAAAGTAAACTGTGGCCATTTTATTGGGTGTTAGGATTTGGATCAAAAATGTTTGGCAAAAGCTTGTGTTGGATTACAGGTGTGAACACTGGATCCAGCCTTGTTCTTGTTTTTCTAAATCACTTCCTTGTTTCCTTCCCATATTCCTGGGGTACTTTGCAGGCTCATGTCCAGACAAATGACTGTTGCTTAAAGCTCGGCCTCAGGCCGTGCTGAGGCAGATCTCCTGTTCACTTAGGTTTTTGAGGCAGAACAATAAATGTAAATATGTGTATCTTTTTCTTATCTGTGGTTACATTTCCTGTCTTATACCATCTTCTCAGTGTAATTCTTTTTTTTTTTTTTCCGGTCAGTTGTGGAGCTTGAGCTCTGGGCCTGGGCGCTGTCCCTCAGCCCTTCAGTTCAAGGCTAGCACTCTACCACTTGAGCCACAGCGCCACTTCTGGCTTTTTCTGCTTATGTGGTGCTGAGGAATCAAACCCAGGGCCTCATGCATGCAAG
>NW_012267383.1:2565165-2568909 GCF_000151885.1 Dipodomys ordii | reverse complement strand
CTACTCAGGAGGCTGAGATCTGAGGATCGTGGTTCAAAGCCAGCCCAGGCAGGAAAGTCCATGAGACTCTTATCTCCAATAAACCACCAGAAAACTGGAAGTGGTGCTCAAGTGTGGCTCAAGTGGTAGAGCGCTCGCCTTGAGCTGAAGAGCTGAGGGACAGCGCCCAGGCCCAGAGTTCAGGCCCCACGACTGATAAAATAAAGCTGTTCCCATCTGGCTAAGCCTGGCAGCCTGAAGGGCTCGGGCAGAGAAACACATATGCCTGCTGCATGAGTTCAGAGCTGGGGTCTGGGTTGCCTGGTGTTGATAGAATGCAGTGGTTGGGACACAGCCTTGAAACATGCCCCAGAGACTCCAGTTGGGGATTGGCAGGAGCAAGGGGTTCAAGTGTTTTCTGACCACCCAGTTTCAGGTTGCGTGTGTGTGTGTGTGTGTGTGTGTGTGTTTAATTCTGTGCCTTGAACTCAGGCTTGAACTGGGGCTTGAACTCAGGGCCTGGGAGCTGTCCTTTAGCTTGTTCACTCAAGGCCGGTGCTCTACCACTTGAGCCACAGCTCCAGTCTTATGCAGGGGGTAAACTGGGGGTGGACCCTAGATCCTCAGGCTGCAGAGGGGAAGGGCAGGCATGGGGCATCTCTCCCCATCTTCTGTCCTGTGTACTGTCCTCAAAGAGCAGCTTCTCGGAGGGGGGTAACAAACATGGGCAAAAGGCAGGCTCACCAACTTTTGGGGAGAGAGCAAAGGTTTGAAGGGTCTATGGAGGAAAGGCACAGAATAGACGCCTGATGCACAGGCTTAAAACGGTTGCTTTAGCTCAGTGTTTGGTGTTCCTGAGATTGGAGGCCTGAGCCACATGCAAGGATCTCACGGGGGCCATGGGGACAGCCAGGATGGAGGGGTCAGGGTGTTTGAGGACTGTTTTTCTAGAATGACTAGGTTAGCATCTCTCACCTTGGATGGGCCGTGGTGCACAGGAGAGGCTGGGGCCTCTGTGTGGGGTCAGAGGTCATTCCCTTACCTGGGAATGATGACATGGGAGTGGTACCTTGTGGTCAGCACCTGCTGATTCAGCAGCAGTCCAGGGCTGACTGCTTGCTTGCTTGCTTGTTTGATTGCTTGCTTGATTGATTGTTGTGTTTATGTGTGTGTGTGTGTGTTAGTCCAGGGGTTTGAACTCTGGGCCTGGGTGCTGTCCCTGAGCTTTTGTGCTCAAGGCTAGCTCTCTACCACTTCAACCATAGCACCACTTCCAGCTTTTTGTAGTTTAGTGGAAATCAGAGTCTCACAGACCTTCCTGCCTGGGCTGGCTTTGAACCTCAATTCTCAGATCTTAGCTTCCTAAAGCAAGCCTACTGAAGCATGGGCAGGTGTGAGTAGCTAGGATGACAGGTGTGAGCCACAGCACCTGGCTAACTTCCTTTTTATTTTTGCTTCAAAATGGCAACCAGGCACCAGTGGTTCACTCTGTCATCCTAGCTACTTGGGAGGCTGAAATCTGAGGATCGTGGTTCTAGACCAGCCTGGGCAGATAAAGGCTGCAAGACTCTTATTTCTATTTAACCAGCAAAAAGATGAAAGTGAAGCTTTGGCTCAAGTGGTATAGCCACAAGTGGAAAAGCCAAGGAAGAGTGTGAGGCCCTGAGTTAAAGTCCCACTACCAGCACACACACAAAAGGCTTTGCATCTCCAAATTATTTTATGCATAACCCACTTCAAATAAGCAGGAGCCCACCAGCAAGGACTTTGATCATCTTACTAAATCATTCAGGACTTATAGTTGATGTGTTATTTTTAAAAAATCCATTGGCCCTTGGGATGTTATTAATCTTCCTACTAGTTCTAGCAATTGAAAAGTTAATTTGGATTTTTTTTATCAAAGGACTATCTATGGGTAGCTTCAAAATTAAAATTAAAAAATGAAATGCTTTATTGTACAAAATAGTAATTATTTCCCTTCTCAGTTTGGTCTCTGTCCCCAGAAGCAATAATTTTGAACTCTAGATCTATATCTTTTGGCTAAGTCTTTTCATTAACTGGTTGATTGGTTGATTGAGTGTGTGTGTGTGTGTGTGTGCGCGCGCACGCGCGCACGTGTGCGAGCGCTGGACCTGGGACTTGCACTCAAGGCTGTCTGGGCTTTTTCACTCAAGGCTGGTACTCTGCCACTTGAGCTTTTGGCTGGTGAATTGGAGAGAAGAGTCAGATTTGTCTGCTTTGTCTGGCTTTGAACCAGGATCCTCAGATCCCAGCCTCCCGGTAGCTAGGATTATATGTGTGAATTACTGGTGGCAGGCAAACCAGTTTTAATACACAGCCAGTCTGGTCTTGAATGTCTAATCTTGCTGCCTCAGCCTTCTGAGAGCTGGCATGTATCACGGTGCCACTTGAGTGGGGATTTCCTGTGGGGAAACAGCATTTCTCTCCACTCAGGAGACCTGTCAGCAAGGTTTCCTTGGTTGCAAGCAATAGACATTACTTCCAGTTCACATAAGCTCCTTGCCAAATCTGAGGATAAGGCCTGGGAAAGGGCAGAGACCAGGAGAGTCTAAGGGGGCAGCAACAGAGAGCAGTAGTAGTTTCTTCATGGGGTCATTGTAAAGGAATGTACCCCAACTGTTCTTTTGCTTTTTGCAATTTTAACAAGGGTCATACTCTGAGAAGGGAAAAATCAACTGGTCAACCTGGAATCACATGTGCATGGCCTGAGTATTCTTAGCCAAAAGAAAAGGGAAAAAGAATATTGGCATGCAAAGTAAAGCAAACCAATAAAATAGATGTCCACTCAGGTGATAATTTTATAGGGTTTGGAGAGGTTAATGGAAGTTGGCTTTGCCATTTTGAGATCTTTTAGGCAAAATTCTGCTTGGGATGTGGCAGGTCATTTTTTATTACAGTGTGCCTGGCTGGAACAGTCTGTTCCCATTAGAAGAAACCAAAAACTCACCCAAATTCTCTGCAAATAGTTTCCCTGGGCCATTTTGGGCTGAATTAAGGAACCTTTCTAGGAAGAGGTAACATCAATCAGGATGTGTTGTACTCACAAACTGCCCTGTTGACTTGAAACCCCTTTGTACAATGAAAGAGAATAATTTGATTATTAAAATAAATAAATATCTATCAAAGAGATTAAATATTTAAATAAACTGAGTGTTAAATAACTTTAATGTTTATTAAAATAAAGAACTTTTAAAATAACAAAAAAACCCTAATAAAACAGCATAATCCCTTAAGACAAAACAGAAACAAATAAAATACCTGGCTCTCAAGGGTTTTTCTTATTTCGTGTTCTCTCTCTCTCTCTCTCTCTCTAAATAGATCATTCACATATACAGATATTCATAGATTAATATATAATATATAGAGATCATATAGGTATATAGGTTATGATAGATATATAGATTATAGAATATATATAATTTGTTCATATCTATTATTCATATATAGAGATTGTGCATATATAATCTTCATATATCTATTATTTATATAGATTATTCATATATAATCTAATCATATAAAGAGAGAACAATAAGAAATAAATTCATCTGTATAGACTATATTGAGAATCTTTAAGATATATTGAAAATATTGATGATGTTTAAATTGAAGCTGTATAATCAAAACTGCATCTAATAATCTAACAGAATTTTGGATTATCCTTTTTTTTTTTTTTTTTTGGTCCAGTCGTGGGGCCTGAACTCTGGGCCTGGGCACTGTCCCTCAGCTCTTCAGCTCAAGGCTAGT
>NW_012267383.1:2560843-2565115 GCF_000151885.1 Dipodomys ordii | reverse complement strand
AGCTCTTCAGCTCAAGGCTAGTGCTCTACCACTTGAGCCACAGTGCCACTTCCGGCTTTTTTCTTTTTTGCTTATGTGGTGCTGAGGAATCGAACCCAGAGCCTCATGCATGCAAGGCAAGTGCTCTACCACTGAGCCACCTTCCCAGCCCTGGATTATCCTTAAAACTATAAAAATAGTAACTGAAAAAAAATAATGACAATACTTTGTGCAACCACTTAAAGATAATAATTATAGCTTGGTGCCAGTGGCTCACACCTATAATCCTAGCTATTCTGGAGGCTGAGATCTGAGGATTGTGGTTCAAAGTCAGCCTGGGCAGGAACGTCCTTGAGACTTATCTCCAATTAATTACAAAGAACCTGGAAGTGAAGGTGTGGCTCAAGTGGTTGAGCAGTAGCCTTGAGCACATAAAATAAAATAGCAAGACAATAATTATAAAATCAAAAGAAACCTTTCTTGGAAAAATTTATTATCCTACTCCACCCCATGTTTCTTTAATTTTAATTTTAATTTTTTTTCTGGTCCTGGGTCTTTAACTCTGGACCTCAGAGACTAGCACTTGTACTCAAGACTAGCACTCTACCATTTGAGCCACAGCACCACTTCCAGCCTTTTCTGGCTAATTGGAGTTCAGAGTCTCACAGGCTTTTTCTGTTTGGGCTGGCTTTGTCTGTGATGCTCAGATCTCAGCCTCTTGGGTAGTTAGGATTACAGGCGTGAGCCACCAGCACCTGGCTCCATTCCATCTATGAACAGTTCCTTTCTAGGAAAAAAAAAATCTCAGTGATAATGTAGCAGTTTTCAGCAGAAAGAAACTGGTTCTTTCCTGTCGGCTCCTGTGGAGACTTGGGGTCAGATTTCTTGAGTTCTGTGGAGCAGGCAGAGTGATTTATAACCTGTAGCTTCTGGAGCTGGCTTCTCAGCAGCTCAGAGAGGAAAAGCACGGTCAAACTATGTTTTTCTAAGCTCTTCTTTTTGTGGATCAAATGGTGATCATCCTCACCACGCACCCATCTAAAATAACACCCAGAGTTCTGTCTTGAAGGGAAAAACCAGAATCAAAGTTTGTATACTGGCAGAGTAACTAAATCTGGCACAATACTAAGAGATTTCCCAGAACTTCTTATACCCCAAAGAAGATGGTATGTCAAACAGATAGAATAGTTTCAGATTTCTCAAGAAAAGGAAAGTTACTGTAATATTTATAAGGGCAATCAGGAACAAATTCAATGATTTTCCCCCAAATCATCAGTTCTCAGACTTAACCACAAGAGTGTTTTTGAGTAAATAACAGAGAGTTAGTGTGAATTTTTGGTGTTTGGAAAATGTATTAGCAAAATTGGCTTTGGGAGCATTAGCCTCCTCTGGAAGTTATTTATTTATTTATTTGCGTGTACAGGTACTGGGGTCTGAACTCAGAGTCTGGTGCAGTCCCTGAGAGTTTTTGTTCAAGTTGGTGCTCAACCACTTGAGCCACAACTCTTCTTCAGTTTTTTTTTGTAAGTTTATTAGAGAAAGGAGTTTCACAGGCTTTTCTGCCTAGGTTGGCTTTGAACCATGATCCTCAGATAGATCTCAGCCTCCTGGGTAGCTAGGGCTTTTAAATATTTTTTTTTTTCCGGTGGTGGGGCCTGAACTCTGGGCCTGGGCGCTGTCCCTCAGCTCTTCAGCTCAAGGCTAGTGCTCTACCACTTGAGCCACAGCGCCACTTCTGGCTTTTTTCTTTTTTTTTTCTGCTTATGTGGTGCTGAGGAATCAAACCCAGGGCCTCATGCATGCAAGGCAAACATGCTACCACTGAGCCACCTTCCCACCCCCTCAGTGTAATTCTTTTTGTGTGTGTGTGTCAGTCCCGGGGCTTGAACTCAGGGCCCAGGCACTGTTCCTCAGCTTTTTTGCTCAAGACTAATGGTCTACCACTTGAGCCACTGCTCCACTTCCGGCTTTTTGGTGGTTAGTTGCAGATACGAGTCTCAGACTTTCCTACCTGGCCTGGCTTTGAGCTTCGATCCTCCGATCTCAGTCTAGCTAGGATTACAGGCACTGGGGGAGTGCTAGCCTTGAGTGGAAAAGTTAAATAAAATATCAAGGCCTTAGTTCAAGCCCAAAGTATTGACACAACAAACATATAATGAGCCAGGCACCAGGCTCATGCCTATAATCCTAGCTTCTCAGGAGGCTGAAATCTGAGAATTGTGGTCCAAAGCCAGCCCTCACTGGGAAGTCCATGAGGCTCTTTTCTCCAATTAACCAC
This sequence comes from Dipodomys ordii, assembly GCF_000151885.1. Taxonomy (NCBI): domain Eukaryota; kingdom Metazoa; phylum Chordata; class Mammalia; order Rodentia; family Heteromyidae; genus Dipodomys; species Dipodomys ordii. Next base: position 2,562,858 of record NW_012267383.1, on the reverse strand, counting down.
TAAAAAAAGCCAGGAGTGGAGTTGTGGCTCAATTGGTTGAGCTCTTGCCTTGAGCAAAATAGCTTAGGTTTGGGGCCAGGCCCTGAGTTCAAGTTCTAGGACCATCACTCACACACAATGCATGAACGCACATGCACACACGCATACACTCTGGCTTGTACACACACACACACAATAGTGATTAAAATATAGCACAAAAATTGTCTTTCTTGTCTTTCCAAAATAGAAACATCAACTTTAGGGGAAACATATAATATTTAGCAATATAAACAATCAAGTTTAAACTAGAAGGACTTCTCCTTGCCTAGGGATAGAGGCTCCTATCTCTGCTGGGCAGAGCCCAATGTTGTGTTAGAGAGAAGATGGGAAGAAATTCTTTGTTAGATCAACACCCCAGAAATGTATTCAGTGCATTTATTTTCAAAATATTTGAAGGCTAGTGAAGCAGTCACCCTGTCTTGAGGCTTTTTATACCCTCACATCTTCCTTGGCCAAACTATGAAAAAACAAAACAAAACAGAACAAAACAAAACACCAAGCCGGGTGCCAGTGGCTCACGCCTGTAATCCTAGCTACTCAGGAGGCTGCGATCTGAGGATCATGGTTCAAAGCCAGCCTGGGCAGGAAAGTCCATGAGAGACTTTTATCTCCAAAAAACCTCCAGAAAACTGGAAGTGGCGCTGTGACTCAAGTGGTAGAGCGCTAGCCTTGAGCTGAAGAGCTGAGGGACAGCGCCCAGGCCCAGAGTTCAAGCCCCACGGCCAACAAAAAAACAAAAAATACATCCATTATTGTTTTCCAGTGACTATAACAATGATTTCCACCCAGAGATCCAGATGTGTCCCCCATCCCCCCGGAAAGAAATTTTAACAAAAACAAAAGTAACTGAGGAAGGATCGTTTCTCCATTGACTTCTTAACCTGCAAGGCCGACTGCCAGTCAAACCCAAGCTTCGCTTCCTGGGATGCTCCCACTTTTTCTTGTCCCTGCCTTGACACAGGCGCTCTCTGGAATGCTGCTGGCCAGATGTTCACACCTGAGAGCGGGCGGAGGGCTGGGCTGGGCCACAAGGCCTTGGGCCTCTGCCCCAGAAGCTCTGCATCGCCATCCAGGGCCTACAGCCTCAAAGGCTTGCCTGGTAACAAAGCGGTGGATCCTGCTGATCGCTCTCTTCAGTAAACCTTTGCCGTCTTCCTTCTCCTCTGAGTCTGTGGACCCATTCTTTGACCCGAAAGAGACAAAGTCCACCCAGGTGTTGTAGGGTTTCCTGATCATCACCTTCATTTCAAGAGGCTTGTTTTCCAAGGCTGGCAGCGGCCAGCTGTGGCCAGCTGTGGCCAGCTGTGGCCTGCTGTGGATTTCTGGTTGACTAAAGGCCTCTAGGTCTAGTAACATGGCACCACCTGGTCTCAGCTGCCGCAGCTGCATTTTCCTGAGTTAGGAAATCCCCTCAGCCAGGGCTTTCGCAAACAAAGCCTGAGAAATTCTAGAACAGGTTTCATTCCTTTCTCTCACAAAGAGGAAAAAAAAATGCTGCTTTGGCGAGATGAGAATATGATCTGGGTTAAAGAACCCGAGTGAAGAGCCAGAGTTCAAGACGCCGTCCATCAGTCAGTTGGAAAAGTTATGCTTTGGAGGGTGGAAGGTTTGTTGTTGTTGTTGTTTGTTTTTGTTTTTGTGCCTATACTGGGGCTTGAACTCAGCCTCAAGCTCTCGTTTGGCTTTCTTCACTCAACGCCAGTGCTTTACCACTTGAGCCACGCTTGACTTTTTTGCTGGTTAATTGAAGTTAAGTTTTATGGTCTTTTCTGCCCTGTCTGGCTTCAAAGCAGGATGCTCAGATCTCAGCCTCTGGGGTAGCATGAGCCTCTGAAACCCAACTAAGGAGCTTTATTTTTATTTTATTTATTTATTTATTTTTGGGTCCGGTCATGGGGCCTGAACTCTGGGCCTGGGTGCTGTCCCTCAGCTCTTCAGCTCAAGGCTAGCGCTCTACCACTTAAGCCACAGCGCCA
>NW_012267383.1:2560137-2560793 GCF_000151885.1 Dipodomys ordii | reverse complement strand
TTTCTTGTAATGCAAATCAAAGCATCACATCTGAAATGTTGTCAAAATTAGGGCTTGGGCATTGTGGTCCCAGACCATGGCTCTGTGCAAAGTTCTTGGCATTTAGCAAGTTTATCTGAAAATATTATGTAGCTTAAAACAATCTGTAGAATTATTGTCCCCTTCCAGAAGAGGCAGTTGGACAAGCAAGAGAAAAATGGAAGATAAACATTGGGTCTAGCAGGAGGATGTTAGGTGAAAACAGAGCTTCTACGAAGGCAGGAGTCACTCAAGGCCGGACGCAGCTTGTGGGCTGATAGTGAGGGAGATTATTTATCCAGTTAGTAAATGGGGAACCTTAGTTATAACCTACATAGGAAGTGATTATTTTCCCGGCTGGATTTTATAAAAGATGATGGCACTGTATGGGACATCAGTGGAGGCTGCTACAGAAGGACCAGTGTTTGATGCCAGCCTGGACAGACAAGCCTATGAGATGTTTATCTTCCTTTAACCAGTAAAATGTCAAAGTTAAGGTATGACTCAAGTGATAGAGCGCCAGCCTTGAGTATAAAAATCAAGTGGGGGGGGAGGGGGGAGGCTGGGAAGGGATGTGAAGGGTAAACAAAGGAGGAGGCTGCAATGCTTGGTAAGAAATGTACGCATTATCCTGCCCA
>NW_012267383.1:2542820-2547337 GCF_000151885.1 Dipodomys ordii | reverse complement strand
GGTTTTTTTCTTTTTGCTTATGTGGTGCTGAGGAATCGAACCCAGGGCCTCAGGCATGCAAGGCAAGCACTCTACCACTGAGCCACCTTCCCAGCCCAGGAGCTTTAAACTAAATCATTTAGTTTCTCTTTAAAAAAAGGTGGTGAAGCCTAAGCTTAGGAGGAATTTCTCCTTTGGAAACTTCTAAAATTTCTTATGATTTTTTTTTAATAAATTAAGATCAATTTCTGTAGAAATAATGAAGGTCACCAACCTCTCCTGAGCAGTTGGGATACCTAGACGGACCAGCCTGGCGTTCCTGCCATCCAACATTATAAAAAGTAGAGATTCTGTGGGTGTCCCATGGCTTGTTTGGTAAATGCTATGGCTCCCTACTCAAATGCCAGTGTAACCACTGGTTTGCTTGGCTGGGTGTTTGGTTTATACATAAACATGAGTGGGAAGAGACCAACATATTTTTTTTTAAGTACAAATTTTATTTTTATTACCCCTGCTTTGTTTTCTGTTTCAAAGGCCTGGCATGGAAGAGGAGTAGAGCAGCTGTCTTCAGCCCAGCTGGAAGGCCTTGGATTTTTGAACTTGTAGTTCTTAAAAGGGGTTGTGTGTTGAACATTCAAGTGTTGTTTATACCTTCTCTCTATTTAATTTTCCCTGAAACTCCTGGGAGAGCAGAGGCCAAGACCACCTCAGCTCAGACGGATGGAAAGGTTGGGTTTGAGGAATTGGCAGGAGGTGATTTAGAGCAAGTAGAGTCAGAGGGGAGCTGAGCTGTTTCTTAGTCCATTTCACAGGACTGGAATAGAGTGTCACAGACCTGTGAATTTATAAGCCATGCAGGGTTCTTCAGCTCATACTTCTGAAAGCTGGGAAGCTTGAGTAACGTATCTGCTTGGGGCCTTCTTGTGGGGTGAAAACATGGGGAGGGCCTGGCACGGTGACCGCCGATTCTTCTTCTGACGAAGCCATTAACTCCATCACTGTGTGTGTCGGGGGGTTATCTCACCCCCAAATGCCACGAACATATGAACTTAGGAATTGGACTTTCTAATATGTGAACTTTTGGGATACATTCAGTGCTCCTGATGTACAATTTTTAAAATGTTTGCTAGTACCAGGACTTGAACTCAGAGCCTGGGCACTGTCCTTTAGCTTTTTCCCTCAAGCTGGCACCCTACCACTTACACCTCTACTTCCGGCTTTTTGTGTGAGCCACCAGCACTGGCTACCATGGGTTTTTATAATTCAGAGGCCGTGGAGATTTTGGCTGTGTTTTCTGGTTCGCTCCCTGGAGCCTGGATTATCTCCCAGAGTCACAGAGCTTTATTCAGGCTGATTCGAATTTTTACTGGTATCTCCTTGAAATAAGAGTGGGCTAATCTAAGACCCTGGACATAAATAAGATCACTTGTCCTGATGTGCTTGATAGATTAAAAAAATGTTTATTTACCACACTCCATGGATCTTCCCAAGGGGAGAAAAAATCCCAATAACACTAGCAATACATCACTTCCTAAGGCCATTTTAACTTTCTAGAAAGATTAGACATACAAACCTAACTCTCTAGTCCCCACGGTGGACTCAAGATAAGATGTGAAATGTAGCCAGGTTGGGGCTGGTGGCTCACACCCGTAATCCCAGTTCTCAGGAGGCTGGCTAGGATCTGAGGATGGGGATTTGAAGGCAGCTCAGGCAGACAAATCTGAGAGATGCTTATCTCCAGTTAACCAGCAAAAAGCTGGAAGTGGAGATGTGGTTCAAGGTGTAGAGTGCCAGCCTTGAGTAAAAAATCCAAGCAAGAGTACAAGGCCCTGAGTTCAAGTTTCAGTGAAAAGACTCGAGCTGTGTTTAGGAGACATAAATTGTCTTCCTTGTCTCTTCACTTACTTTTTAATGCATCCAGCAATGTTCTCAAATTAAAATCCTCCGCGCTTTTGAGCAACAGTGGCCAGGAAGTACCCAAACATGGTTTATGAAGAGATATTGACACCAAATAAAATAATGATGTAATCTTTTAAAAGATTGATTTTCCAAAAATGATCTTTGAATTCATCTAAGAGAATAGAGAATCGTTTCCTTTGGTCCAATGTGAGCACTTCTTCTGACCGTTTTCCCTCCCTCCCCGCACCCTTCCATATACACGAATGAGATGAAAGCCAAGGAGATTTGGCTAGAAAGGGTGTAAACCTGAGTAAGTCACCAAGTGGAGAAATGGCCTGAGTGGGGAGAAGGTAATGACAGGCACGTTTTTAAGGCTGGCTGTGGTTTGGGTGTGGTGAGGAAAGAGTCCGTCATTCAATGCCCCTATTTGGTGTGAATGTCTCTTAAATTTGTTTCTAGGAAAAACAGATCAGAAAAATGGATGGAACTGAAAATATCAGGAAAAGAAAGGGATGAGAAGGATCCAAAGAACATGAGAGCGGAGGGATGGAGAAGGTGGCCTCCTCTCCCTGGGGTTAAAAAATATCTTGCCAGGCGCCGGTGGCTCACGCCTGTCATCCCAGCTACTCAGGAGGCTGAGATCTGAGGATCATAGTTCAAAGCTAGCCTGGGCAGGAAAGTCCAATTAATCACCAAAAAGCCAGAAGTGGAGTTGTGGCTCAAGTGGTAGAGCACTAATCTTGAGAAAAATGCTCAGGGAGAGCACCCAGGCCCCGAGTTCAAGCCCAGAACTGGCATGCATGCCCACGCATGTGTGCACACGTGCACACACACAATCTCATAGGATGCCAGTGATTCTGTAGGACTGCAATTGAGTATTCAGAATAATTTTATGGGTTATGTGCAAGAGTTGTAGTATTGGAGGTTTGAGGGTAAATTTTCAATAATTGTCAATGGGTGAAATGCCTTATTTTATATTTTACTTTCATTTGTTTTAGTTGGTATAACTGTGTCTTCTTGGCATGTAAAAATCCATACATATTAGCATACTCAATTTGGTTAGTTTGGAGAAACCCATGAAATACTTCTCATAAACTATGCTGTGCATGAATTCATTGCCTCTGAAAGTTTCATTTTGCTTTTGTATTTGTGATAAGAACATGTAACATAAGATCTACCCTTGCTGAGCACCTGTAGCTCATACCTGTAATCCTGGCTATTCAGGAGGCGGAGATCAGAGGATTTAAAGGTTTAAAGCCAGCCTGGACAGGAAAGTCCGTGAGGCTCTTATCTCCAATTAACCTGCTAAAAGCTGGAAGTGGTGCTGTGGCTCAAATGGTAGAGTGGTAACCTTGAACAAAAAAGCTCAGGGACAGTGTCCAGGCCCTGAGTTCAAGGCCCTCTATTGGTGCACAGGCACATGCATATGTGTGTGTGTGCACACACACACATATCTATCCCCTTAGCAACTTCTAAAAAATGCAATACAGTGTTGCTGTGCTGGATAGCAGATCTCTAAGATTTCTGGGCTAAAGCACACGCGGAGAGCTGGTGCAGGCTGTGAGGAGCCTCCTGACATGGCAGCAGGCTGTCCACTGATCCTGAGAGTAGCATAACTCTCTCCTACAGTCACCCTGTTCACCCTGTACACCATGCCCAGCAGCGCCTCCCGTGCCACCCTTCCGTCTAGAAGGAAGGGGTTACCTGTTTATCTTTATTTTTTTCATGAAATTTTGGCCATTATACTTCTCCTTGTATCGGTGGACTCATTCTTTGAAACCATCACGATAAGGATATGATTCAGGTGTTGTAGTTTTTCAGAACCAGAGAGAGAGAGATTGAGAGAGAGAGAGAGAGAGAGAGACAAAGAGACAGAGAGACAGACACAGAGAGACAGAGAGACAGAGAGAGAGAGGGAGAGGGAGAAGGGGGAGGAGGAGGAGGAAGTGGAGGAGGAGAGAGGAAGAGATCCATCTTCTATGAGGAAAGGTAGAATTCACGATGCCCTTTGGCTTAAAAGTGACACTGGGTACTGGTCATGCCGTAATCCTAGCTACTCAAGATGCTGAGATAAAGACAGTGGTTCGAAGCCAGACCAAGCAGAAAAGTCTATGAACTTCTTCTCTCCAATGAACTAGCAAAACAGAAGTGGAGTTGTGGCTTAAGTGGTGGAGCACTAGCTTTGAGCATGAAAGCTTAGGGACAGTGCTTAGGGCCTGAATTGAAGCAAAGGACTGCAACCCTTCCCCCCCCCAAAAAAAAAAAGCACTGGTGAACTGTGGTTTGTGGTTATTGTTCAATCACCAAACACACAGAAGTCTTTGCCAGTAATTTGTCATATTGTGAGATTTTCCATTGTGTATTTTCCATATAAGGTGCTTGTAGGAGAGAAAGTTTTTATTTGCTCTTATCTACCTCTGCTCAGTCTGGATATCTGAGTTGTCTACCACACTTCCTATTGAATCTCCCAAAAAATTTCAGAAGAAAAAGGTTATTTTAGTGAAATGGGACACACTTTCAACTTAGTGATGTTCTATTGGTTGCATTGGTTTATTTTGTCTCGAGCTCATTCTTGTTTTTGTTTTTAAAGAAAAAATGGTGTAACAGAAAAGGAAATGAGTGGCAGAGGAAGGAAGATT
>NW_012267383.1:2531351-2539785 GCF_000151885.1 Dipodomys ordii | reverse complement strand
AAAAAAATCCAGAATTGCGGGGTACTGGTGGATCATGCCTAGAATCTCAGCTACTCAGGAGGCTGAGATCTGAGGATCGTGGTTGAAGGCCAGCCTGGGCAGGAAAGTCCATGAGACTCTAATTTCCAATAAACTACCAAAAGACTGGAAATGTAGCTGTTTCTCAAGTACTAGAGCACTGGCCTTGAGAAAAAGCTCAAGGGAAGCATCCAGATTCTGTTCAAGCCCCAGGACCAGAGCGCGTGCGCGCACACATGTGCACACACACACACACACACACACAATCACTCCAGAAGAGGAGGTGTGGTTCAAGTGGTAGAGTGACAGCCTTGAGCAAAAAAAGCCAAAGGAGGGGTATGAGGTCCTGAGTTCAAGCCCCAGTACTGGCACAGAAATGAAATTTTAAAAATCCAGAGCTTATTTTCTTGGATTTATTTAGTTACTTATTATTTAGAGGAACTTGATAAATAGTCCAGGCTGCCTCTACTTCCTGATTGCTGAGATTACAGTTATATGCCACCATACTTATCTGGATTTAATATTCCCTCCTTCGCTCGCTCCCTCCCTTCTATACTGAGTCTTGAACTCAGGGCCTCACATTTTTGCTTTGCTTGAGCCATATCTCCACTTTTGGCTTTTGCTAGTTAATTGTGGACAAGAATCTCATGCACTAACATGTTTGCTATTGTTGTTGCTTGATTTTGCTTTGTTTTTTTTTTCATTGGGAGGGGGAGAGAAGGCAGGGAGGAAGAATGACCCAATGCACTCTTGATATGTGGAAAATGAGCTATGTAACTTTGGGCGAGAATGGGAGGGGAAACAGGGGAAAGCAAAGGAAGGGGTGACATTGTCCAAAAATAGAGATGAACTCATTACCTGACTTATAAGATGGAAAACCCCTCTGTACAACTCAATAGTAACAATAAAATTATATTAAAATGATATATTTAATAATATAGATGAGAAACATTAAAAACATGAAAAAGCTCAGAGGCAGTGTCCAAGCTCTAAATTCAAGCCCCAAGACCAGCATGAAAATAAAAGAGGTTGAAGTGTAAACTATGTTCAGTTTCCTTAATAAAATGATTATTTTGTAAAAAAGCATAAGTAAACACATTCTCTCTATATTTCCATATACATATATAGGATCTGTTTATTTAATAGCTTATGTTGGACTTAGTTTATATTTGTATAGAATAGAGATAGATAGGTAGACAAACAGACAGACAGACAGACAGATAATTTCCTGCTTGGAGTGACTTTGAACCTTAATTCTCATATCTTAACCTCCCGAGTAACCAGGATTGCAGGCAGGTCTAAGCCACTGTGCCAGGCTTTGATTTCCTTTTAGGCAGCCCTGTTTCCTTCAATATTATGGGCTATGTTATTACTTGTGTGGTTGGTCAGAGAGAAGTGACAGACTTGGACCAAAACACAAATATCGTTTCAATGAAAGTGACAGAAAGGAAAATAATAGACCCTCACCCTCATCCGCTGTGATCAGTCAGTTGGAAGCGGACAGCACACCATCGCTCTTGGTGGAGTCCAAAGTTTTGAGGAGATGTGTGGCCACATTGGAATTTGGTACAGATCGTGTGGACTTTTCTGGAACTAGATTTGTTTTAGGGGAAAATTAGAGACTGGATGAATGCCACCTATGATTCTTGATGGCAGCTATATCTCCAGGCCTGAATTCCAACCTATGCTAGTTTGACAGAATTTAAAATGACAGCTTGACTGAAATATTATGAAACAAGGGGAGAAAAACTACAACTTAATGATAGAGAATTGGCCTATCTATTTTCTGGTTCACATCACAGAATGGAAACAGAAAGTGTGATAGTTAATGTTCTTTCCCAAAGGTGGCGGAGCAATATTGTGAACACATTTTTTCATCTTGTAATTTTCAGGCTTGATGCAAAGACTTGAGCTCATAGAATATGAACATGATCAAAATAAAGCAGGGTGCAGGTGCTCCTGTCTGTAATCCTAACTACTCAGAAGGCCGAGATATGAAGATCTTAATTTGAAGCCAGCCCATGCAGGAAAGTCAATGAGACTCTTATTTCCAATTAGCCACCAAAAAAGTGGAAGCGGTGGTGTTGTTCAACTAGTAAATGGCCATCCTTGAGCAGAAAAAGCCAAGCAAGCATGTAAGACTCCAAGTCCATGCCCAGTACTGGCATATGTGTGCATGCGCATGCACACATACACATACACATTAACAAAGACTTACATGTACCAAAGACAGGCTTTGATTCCTAGAAGGATTGATGTGGTCTTAGAATATATAATGTTTCCCTGAAACTATTTAAGTTCCCAGAAAAGAGTCTTCTCTTGTTGGAAAGGCTTTGTACTGATTAATGTGGGTTGTGACACAGTTAATTCACTGTGTTAAGATTTAATCTTTCTTTCTTTTTTTTCTCATTTAACAAGTCAGGTCAAACCCAAATGGCAAATCAGGCAGACTTTTTATTATGACAAACTCTGCATCCAAAGTTCCCTTTTTTTTCCCCCTTCTATGTCTCTCTGGTTTTGAGGCTTTGCTTTTTTCCAAACAAAACAATGGGATTTGTTTAATTAATTAAGCATAGAAACGCCAATATTAAGAAGTTTAGCTTCCTCATGGAAAGCTTTCAAAATCTGAAGAATATGGAGAATTTAATTAGATGAATTGGGAGAAAAAAAAAATCAAGCCCCTTTTTTCCTGTCTCCTGCAATTAAGAACCTGTCAAACTTGGAAAACCCATAATTTTCTTTGAGTGAAAGCAGTTGATGAGCTGAAAAGCTAGTCCTACCCTGAAGCCTTCCTCTACGGAAACCCTGTAATTAGGAATTAACATTGATCTAACTTACTTTTTTTTCCCTAGAGCCATTTTGTACTTTGACAAAAGCTGTATGATTTTTCAATTAATTTTGTTGGGCTCAGCAATTTCTGCCCCCTCTCCTCCCCCCCCACACTTCCCCCTCCTCCTCCCCCTCCCTTCTCCTCCTCTTCTTCTTCCTCCTCCCCTTTCTCTTCCTCATCCTCTTCTTTCTTTTTCCTTCTCCTTCATGCTTGAACTCAGGGCCTGGACACTGTCCCTGAGTTTTTCCACCTAAGGCTATCACTCTACCACTGAAGCCGCAGCTATACTTCTGGCTTTTTGCTGGTTAATTGGGAGATAAGAGTTTCACAGACTTTGCTTCCTTGACTGGCTTCAAACCATGATCCTCAGATGTTCAGGATGACAGGCATGAACCACCTGTGCCAAGGTAGTATTACTTTTTAATGTTGGCCAAATAGGTGTGAGGTGACCTTTTACAGTGGTCTTGGTTTCAAATCCCTGCTGTTGAGATTTGTTTTCAAGTCTATATTGAACTTTGTGTATCTTCTTTTGAACTATCTAAGAGCTCTGTGCATTCTTCTCTCTTTTTCTTTTGGTTACTGCTTTGGAAGAGCTCTCTATAGATTCTGCTTAATCACTACATACTAGAGTATGTGATTTTTATGACTTGTCTAATATTTTTGCTATTATGAAAGAGTGTCCTTTGCACAGAAGTTTTTGTTATTTTAATTTATTATTTTGGAGATCTCAGACTAGAACATAGGGCCTCATGGACATGACATAGCACCCTACCAGTAACTACCTCAGCCCAAAAGTTTTTTTTTAAAAAAGAATCTCTTTGTAAAATCCAGTTTATGTCTTTTATCCTTCCTTCTTTCCTTCCTTCCTTTCCTTTCTTTCTTTCCTTTCTTTCTTTGTCTTTCTTTTTTCTTTTATTCTTTCCTTCCTTCGTTCCTTTTCTTCCTGCCCCTTCCCTCCCTTCCCTCCTCCTTCCTTCCTTTTCTTTGTTCCCCTTCATTCTTTCCTGCCCACCCCTTCCTCTCTCCCTTCTTTCTTTTTCTTTTCTTTCTCCCTCCCTCTCTCCCTCCCTCCTTCCTTGCTTCTTTCTTTCCTTTCTCCTTCCCTCCCTTCCTTCCCTCCTTCTCTCCCTCCCTCCCTCCTTCCTTCTTTCCTTCCTTCCTTCATTTACCTTCTTTCCTTCCTGCCCACCCCTCCCTCCTCCTTTCTTTCTCTGTCTTTCTTTCTTCTTTTTCTTTGTCCTTCCCTCCCTCCCTCCTTCCTTCCTTCCTTTCCTCCTTCATTACCCTCCCTTCCTCCCTCCCTTCCCTTCTCTTCTTTTCCCCCCCTTGGGCTTGAACTCAAGGTGTCACACTCTCTTTTGGCTTTTGTAGCTCAAGACTGGAACTCTACCACTTGAGCCACACCTCTGCTTTGGCTTTTTGGTGATTCGCTGCAGATAACAGTCTCATGGACTTTCCTTCCTAGGCTGGCTTTGAACCTGATCCTCAGAGCCCAGCTTTCTTAATAGCTAGGATTACAGAGGTGAGCCACTGTGCTCAGCTGGCTTATATGTTACAAATAAAAGATAAGTAGAAGTACAATTCAAGCTGGGCACTGGTGGCTCACACCTGTTATCATAGCTACTCAGGAGGCTGAGATCTGAGGACTGTGGTTTGAAGTCAGCTCAGGCAGGAAAAGTTCCTGAGATTCTTTTCTCCAAGTAGCCAGCAAAAAAGCCAGAAGTAGGGTTGTGGCTCAAGTGGTAGAGCACTAGCCTTGAGCACAAAGAGCTCAGGGACAATGCCCAGGTCCTGAGTTCAAGTCCATGATTGACCCTCCCCTCCCCCCCCCTGCAAAAAAAAAACCCATCAAGCAATCAACAAAGTTTATAGAGGAAGAAAGAAGAAGTGAGATGGGAGAATGAAGCTGCATTTCCTCCAGCATCAGAATTGGTTTCTTTTAGATAGTGAAGGTTACGTAGCTAGCTGGCCTGGGACTTGTCAGCATTCTGACTCTGACTCCTGTGGCTTGGATTTCATTTTCCCAGTGACTCAGGCAAAGCAGCATCTTAGTAGTAATTAGAGGAAATGGTGGCATAATAAACGAGGAGTGAGAGCATTTTGTTCTTCTGTTGACTTCCGGTGTCATCAGAGCTCAGGTCCAAGGCCCAGGGAGTACCTCCGTTGCAGGTTTTCCTTCTTGTGTGAACTCACAGAGAGATACAAACAGCCACAACATCAAGGACACAAAGCCAAACCAGGTTATTATGCTCATAGAAAAATATCATCAAACCCAATTACAGACCAACCATCATAACACCAAAGACCACTGGAAACAATCAGGCAAAGACAGACAGAATGAGTTGGGGACAGTGGCTTTCGCCTGTAATCCCAGCCACTCAGGAGGCCGAATATCATAGTTCAAAGTGTTATTTATCTTAGAGCTGAGAAATGTCTGGCAGGACGATGATGACTGGGGAAGGGGTACACATGTTATCAAATGATTGCTTTGTTGTAAAACTAGATCCTGAAAAATAATATCTCCTCCTTTTGTTTTTCATAGACTTCACATTTGCTGAAGGCTAGGCAACAAGAAGAACAAAGCAAGACTCTCACTCCTCCTCCCGGACCCCAGCGTACTTTCTAAGCACTAACAAAGCAAGACTCTCACTCCTCCTTCCAGATCCCTGCGTACTTTCTAAGCACTAACAAAGCAAGATTCTCACTCCTCCTTCCGGATCCCTGCGTACTTTCTAAGCACTTTTTTTTGGTCACATACTTTCAAAATTGTTTCATACATGCAAAGGTGGATATACAAATGTTCTGTGTGTGTGTGAGCGTGCATGCACACGCACGCACACACACCAATATTGGGGCTTGGACTCAAGGCCTTGTGCTGTTGTTCAGTTATTTTTGGTCAGTCATGGGGTTTGAAGTCAGGGCCTGGGCACTGTCCCTGAGCTTTTTTTGCTCAAGACTAGCACTCTGCCCCTTGAGCCACAGCGCCACTTCTGGTTTTCTGGCGATTAATTGGAGGTAAGAGTCTCACAGTCTTTCCTGCTTGGGCTGACTTTGAACTGTGATCCTAAGATCTCAGTCTCCTAAGTAGCTAGGATTACAGTTGTGAGGCATTGGAGCCTGGCTATATTTAGCTTTTAAAATAACCCTATGAATGATTTATTATCCTCAATTTTTAGAAAAAAATTAGTATCAGGTATTATACAACTAATAAGTAATAGGATTTAGACTTCAGTTCCAAACACACACATGCACACTTTCCTTTTCAGTCAAATCTCTCTCAGATGCTCAGGCTGCAATATCAAGGCAGGCAAAATTTCACTAGGAAGCCCAGACTGGCCTCAAAGTTTCCATCCTCCTGCCTCAGCCTCCTGAAAGCTGGGGGTAACAGGCTTGCACCACCACAGACAGCTCAAAAATATTTAAAAATCAATTTAACAAGTCATTATAAGAGCACTTTGGCAATGTCATCTCTGTGTGTGTTTATTGTCTGCCTGTGCAGTTAGGGTCAAGTTCTCCCTTCTAGGTGACAAAGTCATGTGCATTTGTGGATGCGACAAATTCCCTGTATACACATATTGGTGTATACAAGCATATGCTTGTATGTTAACATGCTATATAGTAATATGCATGCTTAGAGAAGAGCTCTTTTGAGGTGGAGAAACTTCAGAGGGCTCCTCCAAAGAAGCATGTCCCTATAGGCACACCAGTGATGTGCATTTGAAAAGTGACAGAATTCCTCTGACAGGCACAGGGCGATCTCATAAGGGCAGAGATTGGTCTTTTCCTTGCCACAGACTCATTTGTTTGTTTGTTTGTTTTGGACAATGACATAATTGTTTCTTTGGGGGGGGGAGGATTGCCTCAAATACACTCAGATTTAATAAATACACTCATTTAGCTCTTTTTCTGAAAATTAAATATCTCCTTCCTTTCCTTTCCTCACACCCCCCCCACCTTCTTTTTTGATGTCAGTCTTGGGTCTTGAACTTAGGGCCTGGGTGCTGTCCCTCAGCGTTTTCACTCAAAGTTCACATTCTACCACTTGAGCTACAGCGCTATTTTTAGCCTTTTGCTGGTTAGTTGAAGATAAAAGTGTCACAAAATTTCCTGTCCAGGCAGGCTTTGAACTGCAATTCTCATATCTCAACCTCTCGAGTAGCTAGGATTACAAGTATAAGTGGCTGGTGCCAGCCTTTATTTGTGATCAGTAAGACATTGCTGTTTTTTTCATAGTCAGGCACAAAAAACTCTAATCTGGCAAGTAAAATTCAGGAGTGATATTCTGTTACTTCTTATATGGATTCCTCCTGAGCATGTGTTTGTGTTGGAGAGGCAAACCAGAATCCTTCCTTCCATATGTTAGCTGGGCAAGTGCTCTACCACAGAGCTACCTGTTCAGCTGCAGTGCTGAAAAAATCAACTCAAATTTGCACTTTATTTTTTATTTAAGAAAAAGAAACAAAATATCAAAAATCAAAATAATCACCAGGCACCTGTGGCTTGGGCCTATCATCCTAGTTCTTCAGGAGGCTGAGATCTACAGATCAACCTTCAAAAGCTAGCCTTGGCCAACAGAGATGAGAGACTCTTACCACCAATTAACCAGAAAAATCCAGAAGTGGAGGTGTGGCTCAAGTGGTCCAGTGTCGGCCTTAAGTGAAAAATGGGAATTGAGAGTGTGAGGCCCTGAGTTCAAGTCCCAGCAGCACACACAACACACACACACACACACACTCACACTCACACACACACTCAAAATAGCAACTAAATTCAGTTGGAAAAAAAATGAAATGACTTGGAAAATCTTTAAAAGGCCCTGAGAGAATGTGATCCAGGCTGACTGAAGTCTCTGGAATTTTGCTCTGTTACTGATATTCTAAACTTTGTAAGTTTTGGCACCATTCCTGAAGTGAAGCCATTTATGTTCTTGGCTCATGGTAGAAGACCCGTTTGGTATTGTGACCTTCCAGCAGGCATATTTTGGTGACTCACAAATGAACAGCCAGTTTAAAACCCAGTGATAAAACCAGAGTTCTAGCTGGGTGTCAGTGGATCACGCCTGTAATTCCAGCATCTCAGGAAGCTGAGATCTGTGCTTCAAAGCTAACCCAGGCAGGAAAGTCTGTGACACTGTTATCTCCAATTAACCAGCAAAAAAAAAAATGTGGAAGTGGAGCTGTGGCTCAAGTGGTAGAGTGTGAGCCTTGAGCAAAAACGCTCAGGGACAGTGTCCAGGCCCTGAGTTCAAGTCCAAGTCCAAGGCCCAGCGTGCAGCGCCGCCCCCCCCCCAGAGTCATTTAGTCTGTATATCATTAGGGTATGCCATTCAGATTTACCCTGTTGAATGTGTGTTCAAGGGTTTCTCTTCTCTCCCCTTTTCCTCATTCTGCCTCCTCCTCCCCATCTTCCTTTCTCCATTCCCTTCCCCTCCTCCCTTCTCTCATTTCCTTCCTCCCTCTCCTTCCTCTCTTCCTTCCCTTCCTCCCCCTCTCTTCCTTTCCTCCTCCCTCATCTCCCCCTTTCCCTCCCCTCCTCCTCCTCCCCTTCTTTTTCTCCCCTCCCTCCTCCTCTTCCCTTCTCCTCCTT
>NW_012267383.1:2525845-2530330 GCF_000151885.1 Dipodomys ordii | reverse complement strand
CTTCCTTCCTTCCTTCCTTCCTTCCTTCCTTCCTTCCTTCCTTCCTGCACTAGGGCTTGAACTCAGGGCCTCATGCTCTTGCTTGGCCTTTTCACTCGAGGCTGAGGCTCTACCACTTGGGCCACAGCTCCCTTCTGACATCTTGCTGGCTACTTGGAGATAAGAGGCCCATGGGCCTTGTGCCTGGGCTGGCTTTGAACCATGATTCTTAGATCTCAGCCTCCTAAGTAGCTCACGGGCGTGAGCCACCAGCACCTGGTAAACGCATTATTTTGTCCAATTAATGTAAGTCAGTGAAGAAGTCCTTGAGGTCCTGGGTGAGTCAGGCTGCTAGTGCTCAGCACCGCCGGCTGGTGGCGCAGACAACATGCGCTCACTGTGATAACGGAGGTCAAGTCTCAGCCGAATGGGTGCTGCTTCACAGAAGGCCCTCTTCCAGTGGGACCTCAGGCAGATGGAGAGGGTGCTACCGAGCGCGCCCAGGCCTTCTTTTCCGCGTTGCTCTTCCTTTCTAAGGGCACTGACCCCATGGATGGAATCACCACGATAGTCCTAGCTGCCAGAGAGGCAAAGCGATCAGGATAGCCAGCTCAGGCTGAAAGTCCCTGAGACCCCATCTCAGCTACAAAGCTGGGTGTGGTGGTGCACACCTGCCATCTCAGCTGCGTGGGAAGCATGAACAGGCTAGCAGGGTCACGGTCCAGGTTGACCTGGGCATAGATGTGAGTCCATGAACCATGATCTTCAGATTCCACCCTCCTGAGCAGATGGGATTACAGATGAGGCAGACACAGCTCTCCCTCCTCTCTAGATGGCTGCAGTCTACCCTCATATAATTCTAGTGCAAATTTATCATTGCAGGTGGAAAAGTCTAAGGAAAAATATACTTCTGCTGCTGCTTTTTTTTTTTGTCAGTTGGTCATGGGGCTTGAACTCTGGGCCTGGGCTCTACGCTGTCCCTCAGCTCTGCAGTTCAAGGTGAGTGCTCTACCACTTGAGCCACAGCGCCACTTCCAGTTTATTGAAGATAAGAGTTTCATGGCTTTTTCTGCCTGGGCTGGCTTTGAACTGTGATCCTCATATCTCAGTCTCCTGAGCAGCTAGGATTACAGATGTAAGTCACCAGCACCTGGCTTCAGCTTCTTTTAAGCACTACAGATTAGTGTGTGTGTGTGTGTGTGTGTGTGTGTGTGTGCGCACACGCATGTGCCAGTCCCGGGCTTTGAATTCAAGGTCTGGGTGCTGTCCTTGAGCTTTTTTGCTCAAGGCTAACTCTCTTACACTTGAGCCACACCTCCACTTCTGGCTTTTTGGCGGTTAACTGGAAATGAGAGTCTCATGGACTTTTCTGCTTAGGCTGGCCTCAAAACATGATCCTCAGAACTCAACTTCCTGAGTAGCTAGGATTACAGGTGTGAGTAAAGACAGGAGCCAAGCACCAGTAGCTGATACCCTGTACTCTTAGCTACTCAGGAGACTAAGATCTGACGATTGCATTTCAAAGCTCACTGAAGCTGTAAAGTCCTTAAGACTCTTATCTCCAATTAACCAACCGCAAAAAAAGCTGGAAGCAGAGCTGTGGCTCAAGAGATAGAGCACTAGCCTAGAGCCAAAATGCTCAGGAACAGTGCCTAGGCCCTCAGTTCAAGGCCCAGGATAGGCATACACACACACACACACACACACACACACACACACACACACACGAAAGAGCTGAGGATCACAGTTCAAAATCAGAAAAGTCCATGAGACTCTTATCTCCAATCAAGCCCCCCCCCCACCAAAGTCAGAAGTGGAGCTGTGGTTCAAGTGGTAGAGCACCTGCCTTGAGGAAAAAACACTAAGGGACAGCACCTGGGTCCTGGGTTCAAATCCTAGTACTAGCACACACATACAGGCACATACAGAGACACACACATCACTAATAAGAAGGCACTCACTTCGTCATGGGAAATCGCTGTCACCTTATTTTTCGTTTTCTGCAGGCTCCCCCCAGCCCTCTCACCCCCAGCCCTCACCTTCGGTGTCTCCCAGGCACTTCTGGACATTGGAGCCAGAGAAACACTGAGCCTTCTTCTCCTGCACACTAAAACGCCTTTGTCCACAGCCACACATGTGGAGTTTTTTTTAACAGCTCACCCATAGGAAAACACAGGCCCCCTTTGTGTGTCTCCTGTGCCCATGCCGGTCCTGGCCCTGGATTTACGATGTGCCCGACAATTTCCATCTTCTCGGGGGGCCTAATTTCTCCCCACATTTGAAGAAGAAATGATCAAGAGATTTGTGCTGGAGTAAATTTCTTCTCCCTTGAATTAGGGGAAGCTTCCCAAAGCACCACAAATGCTGTTCATGGATCCCTTTGCAGACTGAGGGACGGATTGATAGACAGATCAAATGGCAACAGAGAGACAGAAAGACACCAGGCCCAAAGCAGAAACGAATGCCATATGTGTACCGTTAGGCTTCTCATGAGGCTCTTTATCTCCAATGAACCAGCAAAAAGCCTGAAGTGAAGCTGTGGTTCAAGTGGTAGAGCATCCAGCCTTGAGTGTGAGTTCCTGAGTTCAAATGCCTAAGTATTAGCATAACACACACACACACACACACACGCACACACACACACACAGATGCACACACATGATGTCATGCTTGCTTTGAACACCCCACCTTTTTTTTGGGGGGGGTGCTAGTCCTGGAGCTTGAACTAGGGCCTGGGTGGTGTTCCTGAGCTTTTGTGTGCAAGGCTGACACACTAGTACTTGAGCCATAGTTCCACGTCCGGCATTTTGCTGGTTAACCAGATTTGTCTGCCTGGGCTGGCTTTGAACCATGATTCTCAGATCTCAGCCTCTTGAGGAGCAAGGATGACAGGTGTGAGCCACCAGTGCTGGGCCTTGGTATCTATTTAGATGAATTCTAATAAGAATTTTTCTTGGCCCTTTTCCACTGGTATTTTCCTAATTCCAGGACTAGCACGGGAGTCTTCCCTATTCCCTGAAACTATTTCTAGACGCTATAATGGGAGTCACTCAGAGTCACTCGCCTGGAATTCACTTGCTGGCTGGAACTCTCATCCGGGTCACAAATGGCCCCCAGATGGATAGACTGCCCTCTAGGCTGCTGAATGTCTGGGGATAATTATGCCCTGCTCCAAGAAGCCTTCTCCAATTACCCCAGTGTACCTTAGAAAATGTTCATTTTCTAGGTGTCCAGAGCATTAAGTTTGTGAAGCTAAATCATATGTACAATAGATGTGTTATGCTCATTTCATTCTGTGTCCGTCCTCCCGCCACACCTCAACCCCGCCTCCCACTCTTCCAAGTGTTAGCTCAGCCATAATTTCTGCTGTGGATCAGTGATAGGTTCCTTTTTTTTTTAAAGGAACTGGGACTTGAAAGGAACTGTACCGGTTCTGGGACTTGAACTCAGAGCCTCACACTCTTGCTTAGCTTTTCCCACTCAAGGCTGATGCTCTTCTACTAGAACCACAGCTCCAGTTCTGGTGGTTTATTGGAGATAAGAGTTTCACGGGCTTTCCTGTCCAGGCTGGCTTCGAATTGTGGTCCTCAGCTCTCAGCCTCCTGAGTAGCTGGGATTATAGATGTGAGCTACTTCGCTCAGCAGCTCCACTTTCAGGTTAGTTAGTCCTCTGAGATGTTCTAAGAAAGGTCATGATGCTCCATCTCTCTGAACCTGATTTCTTTCTTTCTTTTTTTTTTTTTTGTCAGTCATGGGGCTTGAACTCTGAGCTTGGGCACGGTCCCTGCACTCTTCAGTTCAAACGAGTGTTCTACTGCTTGAACCATTGTGCCACTCCGGTTTTCTAGGTTTTTGTTTGGAGATAAGAGTCTTATGGACGTTCCTGCCTGGGCTGGCTTTGAACTGTGATCCTCAGATCTCAGCCTCCTGAGTAGTTAGGATTACAGGCGTGAGTCACTGGCGCCTGGCTTGATTTCTTAATCATGTCCTACTAATATAGCTATGAGGTCTTGGCTATATTATGTGCCTGGGTATTAACCAGAACTGGCAAGGACCAAGATGCTGTGAGTCCAAGATGGAGAACAGGGACTAGATGAGCTCAGGAAGGCTGGGAGGAAAGCCCAGGGGCCAGGCGGGACACACTCCACTCAGTGGGATGGGAGAGAACCACAGGACAGAACTGAAGGCCAATAGTCAGGCAAGGGTAGGGAAAGTCTGGGCTCAGAATGCTACATAGGGTGGGGTGTGAAGGTTAGTTAGGAAAACATTGCAAGAACCAAAAGAAAGGCTGGGCATTAGTGGCTCATGCCTATAATCCTAGCTACTCAGGAAGCTGAGATCTGAGGATCCCAGTTCAAAGCCAGGCTGGGCAGGAAAATCCTTGCAACTTTTTTTTTTTTTTTGCCAGTCCTGGGGCCTGAACTCTGGGCCTGGGCGCTGTCCCTCAGCTCTTTGGCTCAAGGCCAGTGCTCTACCACTTGAGCCACAGCGCCACTTCCAGCTTTC
>NW_012267383.1:2504416-2524725 GCF_000151885.1 Dipodomys ordii | reverse complement strand
TGGTAGAGCGCTCGCCTTGAGCTGAAGAGCTGAGGGACAGCGCCCAGGCCCAGAGTTCAAGCCCCACGACCGACAAAAAAAAATAAAATAAAATAAATAAATTGTGATCCTCAGTTCTCAACCTCTTGGATTACAGATGTGAGCCACCAGCCCCTGCCCAGGTTCATGTAATTAATGAGAGATCTAGACCAGGTGAGAATGTATGCAAGTGCACAGATGCTTTAATGCTTCAGTTCCTAGGCTAATCCTAGGAGACAGATGTTAGGATTCTGCTTTATATGGGAAAATGAATGTTCTCAAGTTTATCCAAAGTCAGGTTCCAGCCCAGCTCTGGCTGCTCCCCGTACTGATCATCTTTGCATCTTGCAAAGAGAGAAGTTAGGTTTCTGAGATCAATTCAGCATCTTTTTAAAAAAAGTTACTGTAAAGGTGATGTACAGAGGGGTCACCGTTAACATAAGAGTTGGAGTCTTTAGAATTAAAAAAAAAACCAATTAACTGATTTCAGAATTGGACAATACATTTTGACTTGCAGCAAGTAGGACTCTTCTAAGAGCCCTATCTCTTTTGATGGCTGACTTTGCTTTTGTAGCCACCCAAATTTTCTCTTAAGCACTTAGGCTTTATGCCCTGTCTCTGGGCATAGGACCCTCTGGTCAGTGTCCACAGCTGGCTGCGGGGTGTGGGCTAAGGTTTCAAACCAGTTGAGGAAGATAGTTTCAGGCACTGGTAGTTCATGCCTGTAATCCTAGCTACTCAGAAGGCTGAAATATGAGAATCATGGTTCTAAGCAAGCTCAGGCAAGAAAGTTTGTGAGATTCTTATCTCCAAGTCACTACCAAAAAGCTGGAAGTGGAGCTGTGGCTCAAGTGGTAGAGCAGCAGCCTTGAACAAATAATCCTCAGGGACACTTCCCAGGGTCTGAATTCAAGCCCCAGGACTGAAGAATATGATGTGTATTTGCATTGAGAGTAAATCCACCTGAGCTTGAGCTGAGTTTGACGTGGATGTGGGAGGAAGCATTGTCACCAGCCAGGAGCTCACTTCTTTCACTGTGGTCCTCATTTGATCTTTTATTAAAGAAAATTCTTCCAAAAATATTAATTTAAAAATTAATGTCAACACGTTCTGACATTCCATCTGTGAATGTTGAAGAAGCAAAAAGTTTTAGAGTTTTTTAATAATCTTAGTAAATATTATTTGAACTTTACTTCAAGCCAAAACAAGTTTCATGCAGGAAAAAAAAATCCCTTTCTTTAGCCATAAGCCATAAATTTGTCCAGGAGGATCTGGAACCAAGAAACTCAGCAAGCTAAATACTAAGTGGGCATTCATGCCAATGGACACCATGACTTTCAAAGATATTGACTTTTATTCCTCTTAAATAAGAAATCTTTCAAGAAAATTGTCTGTGTTTACTGCTAAGCAGCTCTTTTTCTACTCCCTCCCTCCCTCCCTCCCTCCCTTCCTTCCTTCCTTCCTTCCTTCCTTCCTGCTTGCCTTCCTCTTTCCCTCTTCCCTATGTCCCCCCCCTCCTTTCCCTCTACCTTTAAATGGAACTTTTGCTTTTAATTTCCTCTCTCTCTCTGTCTGTCTCTTCTAATACTGGGGCTAAAGTTTTGTGCTCTCCTTTGGCTTTTCCACCCAAGGCTGATGCTCTACCACTTGAGCCATGCCTCCACTTCTGGCTTTTTACTGGTTCATTGGAGATAAGAGTCTCTCAAATATGTCTGCCAGACTGGCTTTGAATGAAGATCTTCAAATCTCAGCCTCTTGAGAAGCGAGGGTTACAGGCATGAGCCACCAGTGCCTGGCTGTCTCTTCATTTCTTCAGAATATCTATCAAGAGGTTAAAGCAGGAAAAAGGATTCCAGAAGGTTCTTTCCCACAAGGAAGTGAATATTTACTTTTTTTTCACTTAGTGGAGGGGAAGGGACAATATTAAAAAACAAATAACAACAACAACAAACAAAACAAGGAAAGGAGAGGAAGATAAAGGAGGCGCACTGGGAAATGCAGGGGGAGTCTCCAGGGGCTGTGAGTGGGCTCAAAGAGAGGAGAACAGACATTCCAAAAGAAATGGCTGATTTTCTCTCAACTCCAGGCCACAGAGTAAACTAACCCAAGAAACTAAGGTGGAGGGGTTGAAATGAAGTTAGCGCAAAGAAGGAAGCGCTGCTGGTTTGTGTTCTCAAGTGGCACCAGTTAGGTCTTCGCTGTGCAGCCTGGATGGCTCTTCACCTGGGTTTCAGTCTGACCTCTGACCCCCACCTGGATGACCCTGGCCATGATGGTGGGAACCCTTGGATTACATCCTGCCCCTGAGTAGTAGAAGTTTCTTCATTCCTAACTCATTAGATTGCCCTGAGCATCAAATGGATTACCTAGTTCATTCTTTCATTCACTAAGTAACAAGAACCAGTATATATAGGGAGCTGGCAGCTCCCACCTGTAATCCTGGCTGCTCCAGAGGTTGAGAGCTGAGGATCCTGGTTTGAAGCTAACCCAGGCAGAGAAATCCAAGAGCCTCTTATCATCAGTTAACCAGAAAAAAGCTGGAGGTGGAAGTATGGCTCAAGTGGGTAGGTTGCTAGCCTTGAGCAGAAAAAGCTAAGCAAGATTGTGAAACTCAAGAGTTCAAGCTCTAGTACTAGCAGATAAACAATGTTTCCCCCAACTTGATTAAATGAAGTAGAAAACAGAAGTGAGTGAATGTCTCCAAAACAGTTTGCAAAGTCAAAAATAATACAAGTAACTTGGATAGGAAGGAATATAAGTATCATAAAAAACATCTCTTTTTATTGTGAAAATACTGTACAGAGGGGTTACAATTACATGGGCAAGATAATGAGTACATTTCTTATCAAGTATCATAGCCTCCTCCTTTGTTTCCCCTTCCCATCCCTTCCCATCCTCCCCCCCACCCCCCCAATCCTCCCCGCCCCCCCACCAAAGTTGTAAAGTTCATTTTCGACATAACGATTTGTACATCTCATTGTTGCAATGGGTCCACCACATCTCTATATTTATTATAGTAGTGTGTGTGTGTGTGTGTGTGTGTGGTGTGTGTGCTTGTCCTGGGGCTTGAACTCAGAGCCTAGATGCTGTCCCGTAGCTGTTTCACTCAGGGCTGGTGCCCTACCACTTGAGCTTAAGCTCCATTTCTGACTTTTTTGCTGGTTAATTGGAGATAAGAGTCTCATGGACTTTCCTGCCTTGGCTGGCTTCAAACCATGGTCCTCACGTCTCATCCTCCTGAGTAGCTGGGATTACACTTTTGAGCTACGGCTGCTGGCATTACAAGCCTTAAGTGTGTGTTTTAAGCATCACTTCCATTGGGCTGGAGTGCTACAGAGTGTGCTCCACTGACCAGAGGGGGAAGGGCCTCCAGGTTTCAAGGTTGGATACGGATGTAAAGAACATGGTGGCTGTTGAGTGAACGAGCAGAATGGACACAGGTTTACAATGTGTTCATCCCTCTTAGAGACCTTACACAGATGCAGGCCTGGATTCAATTAGGGTGGAAAATTTTAGTCTCCAGAATTCCCTGTGGTTTGTCAGTGCAAGCCATTGAAAGCATGTACTCTGTAGATGTGCTGGGAAAATACACGAAGGTATATTTCGTGAAAATACACCTTCATGTATTTTCCTCTGTGTGTGTGTGTGTGTGTGTGTGTGTGTGTGATGAATATGTAAAGTGTACCTATAAAATACTAATACAATTTGTGTGTGTGTGTGTGTGTGTTCATGTGCGCCAGCTTGAACTCAGGACCTGGGTGCTGTCCCTAAGCTTTTTCGCTCAAGGCTAACAGTACTCCACTACTTGAGCCACAGTGCCACTTCTGGCTTTTTGGTGGCTAATTGGAGACAAGAGTCTCAAGGACGTTCCTGCGCAGGCTGGCTTCGAACTCTGATCCTCAGATCTCAGCCTCCTGAGTAGTTAGGATGACAGGCCTGAGACACCATGGTTGGCATTAGCCACTGGGATTTAAAAAGCAACTAGAAACAGAAGAATCAATTTCCATTTGCTAGGGATCAGTCTGAGCAAGGTGTGCAGATTACAGAATATAAAGTTACGTGTTCACTACAATTGTGAAAAAAACCATGCATATGGAAAAAGGGAAATGAGTACATAGGTGAGTTTTTTCTCCATTAAAAACATATATGATATGTATGCATATATATATACATACATATATATATGTATATATATATTTCTGTTTCTTTTCTAACCCATACTGAAAGCAGCCAGAAACAGCATCCAATCAGAGACTTGTAAGGAAAAATAAATCATGCTTAATTCCTTCCTGTGGTCCCAGCTTGCCCTTCTTTCCTTACTGTCCTCTCTACTGCCACCTAGTGGCCACTCCCAGTTTATCTGCGGAACTTGGGACAGCCAAAATCATTTACAAATGTAAACTGAATTTATTCTCCTTTAAATAATCTTAAAATGCCTATCAGATACAAGTCTTGACTGTGAGAAGTTGGAAATAAGTCTTGGGATTGCTTTACATTTCTTGTATGTGGCTTAGATGGGAATCAAAAAGAAAACACAACTTTGGAAACTCTGGAAATTTTATATCGTGTGAATAGCATTATTCACAGAATATTCTCTTGATTGTACTTTTGTTGTAATAAACTTGAATCTCTATTTTTTTTGCCAGTCCTGGGGCTTGAACTCAGGGCCTGAGCACTGTCCCTGAGCCTCTTTGTGCTCAAGGCTAGTGCTTTACCACTTAAGCTACAGCACCACTTTTGACTTTTTCTATTTATATGGGACTGAGGAATCAAATCCAAGGCTTCATGCATGCTAGACAAGCACTCTACCACTAAGCCACCTTCCCAGTTCCTAAACTTGCATCTTCAATGAAGAAGCCAGGTGTTGGTGTCTCAGGCCTATAATCCTAGATACTCAGGAGGCTGAGCTCTAAGGATGAAACTTTGAAGCCAGCCCCGGGCAGGAAAGTCTGTGAGGCTCATTTCCAATTAATAATCAGAAAACTGGAAGTGGAGCTGTGGTTCAAAGTGGTAGAGTGTTAGCCTGGAACAAAAAAAAAGCTCAGAGACAGCGCCCAAACCCTGAGTTTAAAGCCCATGACCGACAAAATAAAAAAGCCTCATCCAGGAAAAACACCAAGCGGTAGGTAACCTAAGTGGGAACTTCTGTGCTCCTAGAAAGTCAGGACACTGCAAAGCCAAATGCTTTGCGAAGGGGCCACTGTGTCCCAGGCTGGATTGCCACTGCCTGGACCAGAATGGCAGGAGAAAGGACGGTGGCTCTCTTTACAGAAATTGGGGGCGAAAGATACCCAAGGATCTTTCCTATTGGAGCTTGCAGCTGCTCAACTCCCAATATTGTGACAAATCCCCAGTTTCTCTCTATGCGAATAAAAGACTCATTCAGTCACATGTCAGTAGTTCATGCCTGCAGTCCTAGCTACTCAAAGACTGAGCTCTGAGGAGCATGGTTCAAAGCTAGCCTGGGCAGGAAAGTCTATGAGACTCTTATCTCCAATTATCCACAAAAAGAAAAAGCTGGAATTGGAGCTGTGGCTCAAAAGCCATGCTAGCATGCAAAGCCCTGAGTTCAGGCCCTAGTACTGGCATGTTAAGCCGGGCACTGATGGCTCATGCTTGTAATCCTAGCTACTTAGGAAGCTGAGATCTGAGGATCATGGTTCAAAGCCAGCCTGGGCAAAAAAGTGTTGACGAAATTATTTTCTCTAATTAACCACCAAAAAAAAAAAAAAAAAAGCTAGAAGTACCTGGTGCCGAGGGCTCATACCTGTAATACTAGCTACTCAGGAGGCTAAGATCTGAGGATCACGGTTCAAAGCCAGCCCAGGCAGAAAAGTCCCTTGACTCTTATCTCCAATTAACCATTTAAAAATCAGAAGTGGCACTGTGGCTCAAGTGGTAGAGTGCTAGCTTTGAGCACAAGAGGCTCAGAGGCTCCCAGGCTCTGAGTTCAAGCCCCACAACAGACAACAAACAAAGAAGCAAACAAAAACCCAGTAGACTTGTGGCAGAAGTGGCTGAGCATTAGCCCTGAGCAAAAGAGCTTAGGGACAGCATTCAGGCCCCAAGTTAAGACCCAGTTTAGAAAGAAATCACCATTTAGGGTGTTTAACTCCCATTTTCCAGTTTGGCAAATAGAAAATTCTTTTCTCTCTTTTTCTATTTCTCCCTTCTTTAACCCTGCTGTACTAAAACAAATCCTTGTCAAAACTTCCTTTTCTTTCTCTCTCTTTTTAAAAAAATGAGTAGTTCTACAATGCTTATGGAATAACTATTGAACATTTCTTTTGGTTCTTTGCAAATTTAACATTGATTAATGCTGATAATAGGCCTTTAGCATTGACGTAAGCTAGGAATTGGGCTAGGGCCATCCCATAATGATAAACTCAGCCATTTCAAGGCTGCGTTGTGGTGAAGTCTGGGTCGGGGATGATCTGATGAATTAGAAGATGAGTGGGAAAGAAAACATTGTGGAGCCATTGGTCCTTGAGCTGTGATTTAAAGAGGAGAAACTTGTGGTTTGGTTGTTGTTGCATGGATTAAGGAAAAAAAACTAAGCAAAGGCTCACAGCCAGGAGAGAAAGCATCTGAGGAAGGAATCACATGACAATAAATGTTGCTGCTCTCAAGGGTGAAGGCTGGGTTAGACAAGGAGATGAAAACAGTGGAGAGAGCCTAGTGCTGGTGACTCACACCTATAATCCTAACTACTCGGGAGGCTGAGATCTGAGGATGGTTGTTTGAGGTCATCTAGGCAGAAAAGTTCGTGAGACTCTTATCTCCATAACCAGTAAAATGCTGGAAGTGGAGGTGTGGCTCAAGTAGTAGAGTACTAGCCTTGAGTGAAAAAGCTGAAGGAGAGCAAAGGATCTTGAGTTCAAGTCTCAGTGTTGGCCCACACATGCACTCCCTCCCCCAGATTTCTTTCTTTCTTTTTTTTTTTTTTGGGTCAGGTCGTGGGGCCTGAACTCTGGGTCTGGGCGCTGTCCCTCAGCTCTTCAGCTCAAGGCTAGTGCTCTACCACTTGAGCCACAGCGCCACTTCTGGCTTTTTTCTTTTGTGGTGCTGAGGAATCGAACCCAGGGACTCGAGCATGCAAGGCAAGCGCTCTACCACTGAGCCACCTTCCCAGCCCCTCCCCCAGATTTCTTGAACACAGCATATGAGTATTGCTACTGAGATGTCATTTTACTAGCTGGCAACAGTCATATTCAACATGTAAACACATATGTAGAATTAGTGTGGTTGCCATTATGACAGTAACCTACATTATATCTTCAGCAAACAATCAAAAGCAAAAGATTATAGAAACAAGAATTTGCATTAAGCTATAGTTACGATTAATTTGCTTAATACCAATTAATTTGCATTTAATTTGCATGATGCAGTGTTAAATGCAAGCGAATGAAACTTCTTCTGACTGAATTAGAGTGGGCATGGCTTTTCTGGGGATCCCATTGCTCCCAGCCAATGAGAAAGAATTTCCTGAAGGGTGGGCTACTGCCTTGGAAGAAAAACACCACCTATCTGGGGCTGGTGGCTCACGCCTCTAATCCCAGCTACTCAGGAGCTGAGATCTGAGGATCATAGTTCAAAGCTAGCGTGGGAAGAATTGCAAGAGATTCTTATCTCTAATTACCAGCAAAATCCTGGAAGTGGAGGTGGGACTGAAGTGGTAGAGCACCACCCTTGAATGAAAAAGCCAAGAGAGAGTGTGAGGCTCTGAATTTGAGTCCCAGTACTGGCACACACATGTACACACACACACATGCACACGCATGTGCACACACACAAGTACTGGCACACACGTACACACACAAGTTCTGGCACTGGCACACACACACACACACACACACACACACACACACAAAGAAAAATATACTTCCTGGATAGTATGTTGTTTCTGGGCTAACTCTCTAATATCTTAACTCAATAAGAAATAATGTTTGGAAATATACAGGGCTATTTCTGCTCAAGACTGGCTCTCTACCAACTTGAACCACAGCCCTGTTCCCACGTTGCTGCTGACTAATTGGAGATAAGAATCTTTTCTGCCCAGGTTGGCCTTGAATCATGATCCTCAGATCTCAGCCTCTTAAGTAGTGAGGATTACAGGTGTGAGTCACCAGCACAGGCTTTCCACATGATTCACAAAAGAAAAAAGTCACTCACATGCCTATCCAGAGCTGGAAAACCTTGTCAAGGCTGGGGTGGGCCGCATAGGTGGCCCATGTGGGCAGTGGGCTCGTAGATCAGGTAGCCGGGGATAATCATGCAATCCTCTAATCATTTATGACTGCTTTAATGAGGGAGGAAAATGGCTCCGAAGCAGGCCAAGTGTACATGCAGAGAAGCAGAGAAGCAGAGAGCGAGCGAGAGCGCTTTCCTCAGGAAGGGGGGGTGGGCAGGACTTGGAAAATTTGAATGTTGGAGTTTTGGAGCAGGTTGAGAGGTAAGTAGAGGGGGGATTTCATCTCCGGGGTGGTCCCGCTTTTCCTTACAGAAAGTGGCTCTCTGTATAGGTTTACATTCTGCCTGCCAGCCACAGCTGCCGCCTGCCCCACCCCACCCCACCAGCAACAGCTGCTCCTTCATGGCCATGCAAACACCTGGGCTCCGCGCGTGCGTGCGTGCGTGTGTGTGTGTGTGTGTGTGTGTAAGAGAGATAGAGAAATAGGGAGAGACAAATAGATGAATAGAAAGATAGACAGAGAGACAGAGAAATAGAGATGGGGACAGAAACACAGAGACAGAGACACAGAGAAAGAGAGAGAAATAAAGACAAACAGGGACTGAAACACAGAGACACAGAGAAACACGGAGAGACAGAGACTAACAGCCACACAGAGAGAAATAGAGACAGAGATAGAGAGGCCCAGAGAGAGACAGAGACAAAGGAGATAGATAAAGAGAGAAACGGACACAGACACAGAGGGAAAGAGATGGAGAGAGAGAGGACACACGAAGGAAATAGAGAAAAGCAGAGAGGAGAGGAATGGGACGGGGGAGTAGGCAAGGGAGAGAATTTCAAGAACGTTGTGGACTCTAATGCCATGGCTGGCTTTAGTAGACAACTGTCAGAGGGATGCTGCCCCTCTCCCCCAGGGTAGGATAGGCTGAAGCAAAACAGGATGCCCAGAGCTCTGATTTTCTTGAATTCATTGAAAAGTAGGACAGAAACTGTGCTGTCTAAAAGATGTGTGTGTGTGTGTGGGGATGGGTATGCTGGTTTTGGGACTTGAACTCAGGGCCTCTGACTCTAGCTTAGCTTTTCCACTCAAGGCTGACATTCTTCTAATGGAGCCACAGCTCCACTTCCACCTTTTTTTTTTTTTTTAAACTGGTCAATTGGAGATCAGAGTCTCACAGATTTTCCTGCCCAGGCTGACTTGGAACCTCCTGAGTAGTTAGGATGACAGGCATGAGCCACTGGTACCTGCTTTATCCTTTACTCAGGATGAGTGAATGGAAGAGAAATGAGAACGCAGTATTGCTAAATCTGGCATGGCACGGTTTGTTATCATTTGGCATTTATTTGGTAGAATGTGGAGCCCAGAACCCCTTTCTAGTGGCTTCTCAATGACAAGCCCATGCACTGCGCCCATCACTTACCTTATTTTATGAAAGGTAGATGAAGTATTAATTTTTTTTAGCTCCCAAAGCAGAGTATTTTGGGCTAGGAGTCGGAGTCACCATGAAGCACAGCTTATTTGTCAGGAGTTGTATTTATTCTCATTTGCAAATGTCTTTGAGTTTGGATGGCAATGTGAGAAAAGTCTTTGGAAGATGTTTTGAAGTTGAATTAAAAGACAATTTGAAGCCAGGCGCTGGTGGCTCACACCTGTAATCCTAGTTAGTCAGGAGAGTGAGACTGGAGGATCATGGTCTGAAGCCATTTTTGCTGGTCGTGGGACTTGAACTCAGGGCCTGGCACTGTCCCTGAGCCTCTTTGTGTTCAAACTCTACCACTTGAGCCACAGCACCACTCCTGGCCTTTTCTGAATATTTTATTGGAGATTAGAGTCCCGACTTTCCTGCCCGGGATGGCTTTGAACCATGATCCTCAGATCTCAGCCTCCTGAGTAGCTAGGATTACAGGTGTGAGCTACCAATGCCAGGCTTCCAAATGAATTTTTAGACATTGATATTAACTTTCATCAACAATAGTATAAGTGTCCGTTCTGATTCATCACTTAATGCTGCTCTGAATATATTACCTGTGCTCCAAGCAATAATCTACAGTGTGTTTGTTTTATAATGATGGCCAAGAGTGTGGTAAAAAGACTATGGTTCCCCAGAGCTGTGTTTTAGGGACTGGCTAGACCACAGCTATAAATACATTCAGTGTTTCATTGGATACTAGACTTCTGTCAGGAAAAAAATTGAAGTGGTGGGTTAGCAAATTAATTTTTTTCCTTTGACAACAGTGGGATTTGAACTCGGGTCTCATCCTTGCTCTACCATTTAACACATGCTTCTAGCCCTTTATTATTATTTTTTTCAGGTTGTTTCTTAATTATTTATTTATTGGTGCCAATCCTGGAGCTTGAACTCAGGGCCTTGGAGCTGTTTCTGAGCATTTTGCACAAGGCTAGTGCTCTACCACTTGAGCCATGGCTCCTACTTTTTTTCCCCTGGTTATTTGGAGATAAGAGTCTCACAGACTTTCCTGCCTGGGCTGGCTTTGAACTGTGATGATCAGGTCTCAGCCTCCTGAGTAAGCAGGATTACCGGCGTGAATTACCAGTGCCTGGCTAGACATAATATATTTTAAATAATTGCTAATTATAAGTTAATGTAGAAATGTTGGAAGCTGTACCATTTTAAATGCTTAAGGCCTGTATTCAAAAAAAGTTTTAACAAATCAATTATGCTGAGTTCTCTCTAGTAGAAAAATCTCAAGAATAGAATATACCCTCTGAGTCATCATATAATTAGGTTATATTTTATTAGGCATTCTTTACAAATTTAAAATACTGCTATTTTTACATGCACAGGGGAAAATCAGCTTGAATAATTATCTTTAGGCATTCATTAAAATCAACCACAAAATAGAGACACTTCATTGTGTCATTTATCAATACTTGATATGTATATCTAAAGTGCATTATGTTACAAAAAATATAGAAAATCAGCAGCACCAAGATACCTTTACAAAATAAATACATCAGTTGACAAAATAAATTATGGTAAATGTGATATTAATAATCGGATTAGCCCTGGCAAAAATAAAATATTCACAATGGCCGATGTGCAGTTTCATGGAGCAGTAATGGAGATGACAGCTTTATTCTAATGCATTTACAGTATTTACAGATAATAAATATTTCTAATACTTTCCATATGTTTACTATTACAAAATTCTGTAATTCGTCCTTGGAAGTTTTCGGCTGAAAATTTCAGTATGTCCTGTGAGGAGAAGGAAGGGGAAGAAGAGGAAAAAGAAAACAGGTGAATTTTTCTTCAAAATGGGAAGACACAAAATAAAAACTATATCACTGGGCAGGGTGGCTTACACCTGTAATCCCAGCTACTCAAGCAGCTGAGCTGTGAGGGTCAAGGTTCAAAGCCAGCCCAGTCAGGCAGATCTGGGAGACACTTATGTCCCATTAACCATCACGAAGCTGGAAGTGGAGGTGTGGCTCACATGATAGAGCCATAAGGGAAAGCCTAGGGACAGTGTGTAGGCTCTGAGTTCAAGTCCCAGTACTGACCCAAGAAGCAAAATAAGTCAGTAAGTTACTCACTGTGTTTCTACTAAATGATATTCATTGACTGAGTTTAAGAATAAAAATGGGAAGAAATAGTGTTTGGAACAATTGTTTTCCCAAAGAGAAAGAAAAAGGAAATAAATTACTTGACCAGGAAAATATATTTAAAAAATTTCACCTTGTCTACATGCCAATATATATATATATATATATAAATACATACATACATATGCACACATATAAACATTTGTATACAATATATATGTCTGTATAGGCATATATACATACATATATTCTCTTTGCTACTGGTATTGGGGCTTGAACTCAGGCCCTCACTCTGTTGCTTAGCTTTCTCTACTCCAGGCTGGCACTCTACCACTTGAGCCACACTTCCACTTGCAGGTTTTTGCTGGTATAACTCACTTGTGTTTGTCTACCTGGGTTGGCTTCAAACTGTGATCCTTAGATGTCAGCCTCAAGAGGAGTTCGGATGACAGGTGTGAGCTGCCTGCTTCTGGCTAGGAATTTTTTACTTCTTGATCTCTGAACTAAGGACGATTAACCACTCAAGTGTGAATAAAACAAGTTACATTTCTACTGCATTTCTCTGGAAAAATTATGTCAGCTTGCTAATGGACAAACAGACATATGAGAAAACCTTAATATTTCTCAAACCAATACTTAAAATGATTCATTTTTCATGAGCTGGTGAAAACCAGAGTTAAATCTAATTAAAACTTAAAACATATTTAGAACATATGTTTAAAAATAACTTAATGTGCCAGTCACAGTGGCTCATGCCTATGGTCCTAGCTACTGGAGATGCAGAGACAGACTGAGAAAATAATGTTTGAGTCCAAAGAGGGCAAAAAGTTCCTGCGAGCCCATAAAAAGCTGAGCATGGTGGTACAAATGGCCATGCCAGCTACATGGAGGTGGAAAGCAGGAAGATCTCAGTTCAGACTCTGTAGGCAAGAGGTGAAAGATCTTACCTGAAAAATAACTAAAGAAAATCAAACTGAGGGTGTGGCTCAAAGGATAGAAAGCCTGGAGTGATGAATTGAATTCAAAACCAGGTTCCAAACAACAAAAAACAAACTTCAAAACGTTTTGTTGTTGTTGTTGTTGTTGTTTTTTGCCAATCCTGATGCTTGAACTCAGGGCCTGGGCACTGTCCCTGAGCCTCTTTGGTTAGTGCTCTACCACTTGAGCCACATTGCCACTTCTGGAATTTTTTTCTGAGGAGTTTATTGGAGATAAGAGTCTCACGGACTTTCCTCTCTGGGCTGGCTTTGAACTGGATCTCGGCCGCAGTAGCTAGGATTACAGGAGTGAGCCATCAGCGCCGGGTGAAACTTAATGTTTCTAAATAAAAATAATTTGGAATTGAAATTCAATGATGCATGGCTGGCTCTGGAGATGCTTTCCTGCAGTGTCTGTAGATCTTATTCAAGCATCTTCTAAAATTAGAGCTATGGCTCAAATGGTAGAGTACCAGTCTTGAGTGAAAAAGCTACAGGACAGTGTGCCCAGGCCCTGAGTTCAAGCCCCAGTACCTGTGTACATACATGTGCGCGCGCAAGCCCCAGTACCTGTGTACATACATGTGCGCGCGCGCGTGTGTACACCCATGCGTGCACGCATGCGCACACACACGCACAGTCTCAGTCTTTTCTGCCTGGACTGGTTTGGAACCAAACCCTCAGATCTCAGCCTTTGAGCAGCTAGGATTACAGGTGTGAGGCACCAGCACCCGGCTAGTCTTGGCTTTTGTCTGCTTTTCAGGTGCGTGGCAGTTGATGGAGACTCAGAAAGAAAGAACTATTTGGGTTTGCCCCAGGCAAGGGCAGAGGGGAGAATGGAAAGCCAGAGCAGACCCAGGTGAAACCAGGCCCAGAGAACTGATACCTTGAACGGAGCTGCAGCCATGTGGCTGAGGGGTCAGTGTGGTGGGCCCCTTCGGACTCCATGCTGGTGGCTCCTTGGTCCCTCAGGGCAGATCGAGTTCTTCTTTTCTTCTTCTCCTGCTCTTTGCGCTTGCCAGGCTTGGCTTTCTTCTTCTTCCCAGGGGTTTTGAGGGGCTGCTCCTTGTAAGGCTCCACCTTGTTGGTTTCCTGAGTTAGGTATCTGCCCTCGTCGCTGGCTCCAAGTTGGACTGGATGGTTCTTGGTGTTTGGGGGAGGCTTAGAGTTGGGGGACACCTCTGAAGTGGCTCTGATCTCGGCCGTGTGGATCTCGGCGATGAGATGGTGGAGGAAGTAGCGGCGTCTCAGGTCCTGAATGGACTTGCCCTTGTCATGGAGAAGCTGGTGCTCTGACACGGCCCGCTTGCTGTGACAACAAGAACACACGTTAGCGTGGCCCTGGGGATCCACCTGCACGTGGAGGCAGAGGAGCAACTGCTCCACGACCCTCCGGGATCCAGACAGAGGGCAACAGTCGGGGCAGGGGATGAGGAGGGCCAGCCTTCTGGGGTTGCTTTTCCAGTGTCAACTGCTACGGTTTCCTAGGGATCAGTAGCTCACACCTGTAACCCAGCCACTCAAGGAGACTGAGATCTGAGGATTGAGGTTGGAGGTTTGAAGTCAGCTTGGGCAGAGAAGGCTGAGACTCTTATCTGTAAAGTGCCAGCAAACGGCTCATACCTGTAATCACAGTGACTCGGGAGTCTGAGATCTGAAGATCGCAGTTCAAAGCCAGCCCCAGGCAGGAAAGTCTGTGAGACTCTCCTATCAAGTTAACCACCAACAAGCCAGAAGTGGTAAAGTGCTAGCCTTGAGTAGAAAAAGCCCAGTGAGAGTGCAAGGCCGTGAGTTCAAGTTCCAGTACTGGCATGCATACACATGCACGCACGCGCACATACAGACACAGACACAGACATGACTTATTGGATGGGAATCTAACAGGAGCCTGGTTACATGGGTGGGAGGAGCTGCTTTGTTTCTGAGGGAGCCACGGTGACTAGATGAAAATTCACTTGCTCTGACAACAGTATTCTGGAAACTTAATAATCTGCAAATTGGAGGTTTGAGTACAATGTATTTACCCTTTAATAGCATTTTTGAAAGCTAGAACTATATGATGGCATGTTTCATAAGCAATAAAAGTTAATAAATATCTTTTACAAAAATGTGACATAAAAAAAAAAGCAAAACTGGGCTGGGAAGGTGGCTCAGTGGTAGAGCGCTTGCCTTGCATGCATGAGGCCCTGGGTTCGATTCCTCAGCACCACATAAGCAAAAAAGAAAAAAACCAGAAGTGGCACTGTGGCTCAAGTGGTAGAGCACTCACCTTGAGCTGAAGAGCTGAGGGACAGCTTCCAGGCCCAGAGTTCAGGCCCCACGACCGGACCAAAAAAAAAAAAAGCAAAACTCTTTTTGGCCAGTACTGAAGCTTGAACCCAGTACCTTGAGCTCTTACTTAGCTGCTGTACTCAGGCTAGCCCTCTATCATTTGAGCCACAGCTACACTTCCAGCTTTTGGGTGTTTCATTGGAGATAAGAGTCTCACAAACTTTCCTGCTTGGGCTGGCTTTGAACCTCAATCTTCAGAATTCTGCCTCTTGCGCAATGAGGATTAAAGGTGTGATCCAGAGCACCTGGCTAAAAAAAAAAAATCTCCAGTAATAATAATTGCGATGAGGGAAGGTTTTCTTTCTCAGTTCCTGGCCTACATATCTGTATTTGTGTCTCGCTCTTATTAATGAAGCCGTCCATTCTAGCTCACCTTAGAGCCAGAATGTGAGCACAGGTCCTCTCAGAGCCAGCTGCTAGGAGCTCTGAGGCCTGGCAGTCACCTGCTAAATTTTGGTGTCTTCAAATCAAGAGACACATGTTCCCAGGGTGACTCTCCTGGGAATGCAATATTCATTCTCTCCTTGTGCTCTGTAACAAGCAGACACGGCACAACTCTGTCTTATTTAAAAGGAGTACATCTTCAGCCTGGTTCTGGGGGCTCACACCTGTCATCCTAGCTACTCAGGAGGCTGAGATCTGAGGATCACGGTTCGAGGCCAGCCCAGGTAGAAAGTGCAGGAAACTTCTCTCCAATTAACCACCAAAAAGCCAAAAGTGGAGGTGCTCAGTGGTAAGAGTTCCAGACTTGAAAAAGCTAAAAGGATAGCACCCAGGCCAAGTTCAAGTCCTGCATTGGCACAATAAGTAAAATTAATAAAATAGCATAGTGTATCTTTTACAAGGTACAAAGCTTTCCGTCCATCTTTTAGAAGAAATTGTTAGAATATTGGAAAACATAAAGAGTTGTGAAACAAAATATGAAATATTGTTAAGCCATGCTATTTAGTATTTTTTTTACTTTTTTATTTTAAGTAGTTAGACAAAGGGGTTACAATTGCACAAGGTTATTTAGTATTTTTAAGACTTTTGCCTTTAAAGTAGTGTGTGTGTGTGTGTGTGTGTGTGTGTGTGTGTGCCAGTACTGGGACTTGAACTCAGGGTGTGGGCACTGTGCCTTCTGCGCTCAAGGCTAGCACTCTACCAGTTGAGCCACAGCTCAAGCTCAGCTTTTGATTTTTTTTGGTGGCTAATTGAAATAAGTATCTATTTTCTGTCCAGGCTGGCTTCAAACTGAGATCCTCAGATCTCAGCCTCCTGAGTAGCTAGGATTACAGTCGTGAGCCACAGGTATCCTGGCTGGTCTTTAAAATCCTGTGAAGCACAAACCTCTGATTGGGAAATTGCATGAGAGGGTGAGGAATACAATCGTATCTTTCTCATCAACAGGGAAGGAGGACCATAAACTATTCTCTTTATTTCCATAACAAGGCATGAATTGACATAAGGAGAAATCCTGGGCATGTACAAACTCGATACACCTTCGAGGTGAGTAATCAATTCAAAATTAAGGGGGTTTTCAATTAGATAACTCTCTATTTAAGTTGTAAATAGAGTATAAAAATAGTTGGTTTTTTAACTCATCTGCAAACATGAAAAGTAGCCCAATTGCTCACCTGGCATTTATGACACACCTGGGCCCTAACTTAGAAAAAGAAATATGGCATTTTGTCTGGTGCCACGTGATTATTGTTTGAAAAAAGAAACCCATCAAACATTTAAAGGAAACATTTCACACAAATAATTTTAAATTCAGTCAAATCGCAGCTGTTAATTTCTAAATTAAAAATTCTATGGACACCTGGGGCTTACGCCTGTCATCCTAGCTACTCCGGAGACTGAGATCTGAGGATCGCCATTTAAGGCCAGCTGGGTCAGACAAACCCAAGAGGCTCTTATTTCCAATCAAGCTGCAAAAAGCTGGAAGTGGAGAGAACCAGCTTGAGCAGGGGGGACAAAGCTATGGGACACTGCTTAGGTCCAGAGTGCAAGCCCCAGTACTGGCAGGCACATGCATGTGTGTGCTTGCACCCCCCCCCACCTCACCTCCTCCACTTATGGGGGATTTTCCAGGGTGGGGAAAGAAGATTGCATTTCTAAGGAACTTTCAAGGAACAGAAAGAATAAAGAGTCATGAAAGTTTCTCTTCCTGCACAGGAAAGAACAGCATGAGTGTTAATGTAAAACTCCCAAGACAAGACTCTGAGTCTGAGAAAGTTCCGAGATACACGAAAGAGACAGGGTTAGGGTGTTAAGAGTTGAGATGATTCACTCAGAGGCCCTTCCAATTTGTATGACTCAGCTGAAAGTTACGCTTTTCATTAAGTGGGAGAGACCCGGGCTGGCTCGGGAGCCAGGCAGCCAAAGATGCTTTCGCCTCAATCTGCTGCGATTCCCTCTCTCACTTAAACCCAGAGCTAGCCACCTGTCTGCCAAGCCTTATTCATCTGCCCAAATGAATTCAAAGACCTCATTTTCTTTCCAGTCTCCAACTCGGTCAAAGCTCTACACCCCGGAAATAAAATCTTTTCGACTAAGAGGTCCAGAAAATTCACAACTTGTAATTACCTCTTTGATGTGGCATAGGCAGTACAATCTCAGTACTATGTCTCCTTTTTTTTTTTTTTTAAAGTAACTTCTGACCAGAGGCCAGTGGCTCATGCCTGTAATCTACCTGTAATCCTAGCTGCTCAGGAGGCTGAGATCTGAGGATCCCAGTAAGATGCCAGCCCAGTACAAAAGTCTGTGAGATTCCCATCTCCAATGAACCACCAAAAAGCTGGAAGTGGAGGTGTGGCTCAAGTGGTAGAGTGCCAGCCTTGAGTGGAAATGGCTAAAGGAGAGTATGAGACTCCAAATTCAAGTCTCAGTAGCATCACACACCATACCACACACACACACACACACACACACACACACACACAGAGCACTAGCCTGACTTCATGTACAGTAAATGAATGTTTTGTCTATTGCTCAGAATTTACTGTTACATGGCAGAGAGACAAAAATAATGTGTTTTTTTAAACTCCCTTTGGCTGTGATAATTTGATGAAATCTCTTCATCTGCTGATGAGTTCTGTTGTATGAAGCATCGGGGCTGGAACCCGGTGATCTATCAGCATGAACGATGAGGGTGTTTTGTGGTGATTTATAACCATCTGTTGAGTGTTTAACTACAATATTATATTTCACCCACAATCAAAACCCTGGCTACTAAATGGGTTTCTAATGTGGGTGGGTTATTTTATTTTTTTGCAAGGTACAACAAAGGAATAATTTTTAAAAAGTAAGCATCAAGACAAACTTAGAACCATTTTCACATGCTAGAATGTGGATTTAACTGTGGCTCACTTACTATTTCTCAAAAGAGGAAAAAAGCATTTCTTGAGTACCCTCTGAAAAAATTGGCGGTACTTCAAGATAGTATTTCTTAGCCAAATAAATATAGTATGTAAGTGTGCTTTTAAATTTTCAGTCTTCATCTATATTTCGATTTGTGTGTTAAATAATTGAATATAATACAAGTCATGAAATAAAGCAAGAAGTCTGAGGACAACTTATAGAAATAAGTGAGTATAAACATTGATTTGGAGAATACAATGACCCTTTATCTTTGCGTATAAAGTTTTAGACAATTTGCCTTAGGAGCTTTTTAATAGATTTCAACCAAAGTTCAGACAAGTCTTAAATAATTTCATTTAAGGATTTTCCCCTTTAAGAATAATAATATTAAATCAAGGGCCACTTAAAAACAGTTGTTTTTTCCTATATCCTCGAGAATTTAGAAGAAAGCATCGTGACCCCAATTATGAATGTTAGCTATTTCTACTTTTATTAAGTGAAAAAGTTTTCCTTAATTCTTCCTTTTCTTTCTTCCCTTCTTTTACTTCCCTCCCTCCCTTCTTTCTTTCCTCCTTCTCTCTTCCTTTCTTTCCCTCCCTCCTTTACTCCCTCCCTATCTCTCTCTCTCCTTCCCTCCCTTCCATATGTGCCAGTACTGGGTCTTGAACTCAGGGCCTGGGCGCTGTCCCTTAGCTTTTTCACTCAAGGTTGGCACTCTACCACTTTAAGCCACAGCTCCACATCTGGCTTTTTGGTTCTTAATTGGAAATCAGAGTCTCACAGACTTTTCTGCCCGGGCTGGCTTTGAACCTCGACGCTCAAATCTCAGCCTCATAAGTAGCTAGGATTGTAGGCATGAGCCACCAGCGCCCGATGTTCTTGGCTCTTAAAGCTTATGCTTTTCCTGTCCTGAGTCCTGAGACCGATTCTTCAAGATTGCCCAGAGATGGCATCACACAAGTTAATGAGCTGCCAGTCCTACAGATAATTAAGACAGGGTTACTCTAGCTCTCTTCCCATTTTTCAATTGTTACACCCAAGTAATATTTCCCTGGTGTGCTTAGATAGATGATCGTCTCAAAGTCAAATTACCCTTCAAAGAACCACCAATGGAGAAAGTAAAAAAAAGCCCAAGCGCTCAGTGCACAGGGCAAAAATACTTGCTGCCTGTCAGCCCTCGCTCGAAGCAGGTTCGAGCACCCACCGTTTGCGGGGGGGACCCAGCGCCCTGACCTTCTTGAATCTGAGCCACAGTCAAAGTGCTGGCTACTTTCTTATATAATATGCCTTCGTTATATAATACGGTCCAGTTTATATGCTTTAAACAAATGATGTCATTCATCTATACAATTAGATGTCGAGCCATTGCTCTTCCCACCCCAACAAGCAGCCACGGTGCAGTATGCTATCCATGTGCAAAGGCCTAAGTTCTGGGGGTTCAACTTCCTCTGCATTCCCAAAGTCTTCCCGGGGAGCAGTCCATCCTCCCTCAGGGAGACTCCGAAAGGAAAAATAACAGAGGCACCCCAGGATCTGGGTCTCCCCGCTCTCTCCTCGCTCTTCCCTCTGCGTCTCCCGGCGGGCGGCTCGACGACCCATCTCTCTGCCGGCGCCGGGAGCGTCGGGGACCGCTCTAAGTCCCTCAGCCCGCAGCCCCGCTGGCCCGTCCGAGGCGGCGCCCGGGAGGGGTGGGGTACTCACAGCCGGCGGCCGAGCCCGTCCACCGCGCGCCCGCAGCAGGGCACGGAGTAGTAGCTGAGCAGGAACACCGCCACGCTCCAGCGCCGGACCAGCGAGCGCAGCATCGTCTCTCCTCCTCCCGCGGACCTGGAACCGAACGCGGCGGGGCGCGGAGCGTCAGCCCTTGCCCTCGGCCCGCCGCCGC